>NC_045429.1:459790538-460105068 GCF_902635505.1 Sarcophilus harrisii
TGATCCTGGGTAAGTCATGTTATTTCTCAGTTCCCTTGGTGACAGAGCAGATACTGGACTCTATTGGTAGAAGGAAGTTCCATACCCATGAAATCACAGACATCTTTGGAAAAAAAAAAACAACAACAACAATGACATAGTTTCACCACTAAGAAGCTAAGACTTTATGTGGCAAAGGGAAAGTGGATCAGAGTATTTTTTTAAGCTTCAGGAATATCCCTCACCACACACACACACACACACACACGCACACACACACACACACACCCCAAAATGATCAAATACTATTCCTTGTGCTAAAGAGACAAATGGCTCATGTTTCTTAATATTGCTGCCACCTCTGCCCCCACTTTCCCCTGGATCACAAGGAGCTGGGTCCCTGATTCAGAAGCCACCAGCCCTTCCACAGTGACGAGGCACCCTTAGAAATGTTTGCTTATCACCAAGCAACAGCTTTCTAAGCATTTCATCAGCCATCCTGAGTCTTCATGGAGACGGCCAGATGGAGAGAAGGAAACCGAAAATTAAGAAGTGTACATTTGCCCACACAGCCCACTTCCCCAGCAAGGAAGGCCTGCTGCATGCACTGAACATTCTCCAGAGATCACAAATTGATGGGAGATCGATGCATTTTTGAAAGCCTCTACTAACTGAAAGTCTGTCTGCAGGAACAAAGTGGGGTCGCATCTCCCAGGAACTCAGAAGCATCTGATGTCAAACTGACATTAGGACGGTTTCCTGTGGGCAAGAATGCCGTACCATGGAAAGTGACACACTCTACTGCAAGTCGTTCTAACCCCTGAGCAGAAAATAATAATAGCGAAGGAGTGAGCGTGGAGAGAGAAACAATCTCTTAAAAGCAAAAACAGATTTTTAAGGTATGGAATGAGGGCACGCCAACAGGAAGGTAATTTCCCCCTCTGATCTGATAAAAGGTATAAAGGAGAAATTGTGTCTAGGAGCCTAAAAGACTTAGCTCAGAAGGTAATATTCCTTATGTCCTAAAGAATGAAGGATTGAACTGGATATCCCAGACTAGAGGCATTGGGCCTTTGAATAAGGCCTTGGAAAACAGCATGGGCTTTATCGAAACCCCAGCATATGTGTTCATGATGCCAGAATCTTGTCTAAATTGTTAAAATTCTGACTGTGAAATGCAAACCGTTCATCCATCTTTGCAGGGCAAATGAACCAGCGTTCCAGAGACAAAGCAAACAGTCCTGGGAGAATCCAGATTTTGGAGCCTCCAGAGCCCGTAGCAGAATCTACCTCTCCGCATCCCACACAAACTCTCCCCGTAGAGCCAGAGAGGATGGTGAGCCAAAGCTGTGAGCCGTGAACCGTCCCATCCCCAAAACGGTTTCTAAATGGCTTTGAGATGCAGTTCCTAGTTTTCAAGGGGCTCTGACTTCTTTTTGCTGTTGTGCTGGACTGAGGCTACTGTAAAAGGGCTTTGGAATCCCTGAGTAGATGACACTCAATCAAGTGCAAGTATGCAGATGGGGCAGGAAACCTGACCAGTGAAGGCTGACCCAGGACCAAGCCATGAAGTCAGCTCGGAGAGTGGATGGATGCTCGAGCTGACAGTCCTCTCCTGAAGCCACTGAACAGGAATGCAGCTAAATCCCGGATGATTCAATCCAAGTGGGAAAACCAAACATGGCCAGGCCATGCTCTTAAGCTCGGAGGCTCCGTTTGCACTGGGGGACTGAGCTTGGGAAAGTGCTGTCTCCAGGTGAGCAGGGCCCTCTCTCGGAGAGGTGTCATGGAAGTCGGAGAGCAAGGTTGGGAGGAAGGTTCTGAGCCAAGGATGCGCAAACGTCAGGGCAAAAAGTGCTGGCCCACCCTGCCAGAAGCAACCATGCCCCTCAGAATGCCAACCTGGAGAAGGGTTCTAGATGCAGCTTTCTGAGAAAGGAGCAGCTGGGCAGGAGCCCCATCCACTGTCCGGAGTGAGCATTCCCACCACAAAGATTCAGACCATGGCATCTGGCCCCACACCAAATCCAGCCCAGACGCAGGAGGTATTGACCTGTTGTCCCGGCCTCAGATGCCCCGGAAATGCACACGGTCTTGATTTGGTCCATTCCCCAGCTCCCAAAGGCTCTTTTGCATCGCTTCCAGCAAAATGGGGGCCAGGGGCTTTATAACACAGTCCCCCCGGCCAGTCAAAGCAACTGTCATTACCCCATGCGGCAAAAGGAGACTTATTTCCATAAACACGGAGGACAAAGCCACTCCTTTCCAAAACACCCAGGTCACAGCAGCTCATTTCTATGCCCCACCCCCATCATGGATTCCCAGGGATGCAGAGCACCCAGGACACAATCTGGGAAATACAAAGATGAGGGACTTTTACACGGCAGGACCACTCTCCTGTGCCCATTTAATACAACTTCCTGCAAGTGGAGAAACTACAGCCACTGTTCAATGAACTCTCCCAATTGTTCTCGGCTCGCTCAACACTTTTCTCTTTAAGAAGAGATCTCTGTCCCCTCGGCTGCCCGGTCGCACCATCCATCCTCCATCCCCTCCCCCCCACACACACACACACACTCTCCGCCTTGGATTTTCTCTGGGTCGGCTCGAGAAAGAAAACAAGCCCGGGATCCAGAGGAAAGAAAAAACCCCTGTTCCACGCCTCTGAATGCATCCCTTCTGGAAGTCTCTCCTCAGCAACAACTGAGCAACAGGGGCCGGGAATGCTCCGACCTGGCCCACAAGACGCCCCGGCGGCCTGGCGCATGTCGGGACCCCCTGGCCCGGACCCCCACCCCCACCCCCAGGGCCAACCGGCCCCCGCCCCGCCCCCACGGGGGCCAAGCTTCTCCCCTACCTTCGATGGCGATGACATGCTCCCGGATCTGGCTCTGCAGCACGGGCTCCTCCACGCGCTCCAGCAGCTCGTAGATGGAGTAGATGTTGGGGTGCACGGACTCGAAGCGTTGGATCTCGGCGCGGATGGCAGCCGAGTTGGCCAGCTGCTGCTGGTAGTTCATGGTGCGGCAGCCCCACGGTCCTCCCGCCCGCCGTCCGCTGCCGGGCTCTGGCTCCTCTTCCCTGGGCGGCCCGCGCTGGCGGCGGGGAGGGTGCGGGGCGGCCGGGCCCGGGGGGGAGGGGGCTCGGTCAGCGGGCGCTCGGGGGGCAGCGAGCCCCCATGCAGCGTCGGAGGCGGAGCAGGGCCGGGGCCAGCGGGCGGCTCTCGCTCTCCCGAGGCTTGGAGATCCCCGCGGCGTTAGCGGCCACCGCAGCCTCCTCCTCCTCCTCCTCCTCCTCCTCCTAGTCCTCCTGGCCGGTCCGCGGCCCCAGCAGTGGCCGGCCGCTTCCCCGCGGGGCCGCCGCCGGCGGGAGCTTCGTTCGCCCGGACTCCCGAGGCTGCTGCTCCCTCCTCACCCCGCTAGCGCCGCAGCGGCTCCGGCTCCGGCTCCGGCTCCGGCTCCGGCCGCCCGCGTGGCCGCCTGTCCCGGCAGCCCTAGACGCTTGGCCGCCGCGGCGCAGCCATGGAGCGGCCCCGGCGCGCGGGGCGCGGGACGCGGGGCGCGGGGCCGGCTCCGGCAGCCGCAGCCCGGGGGCCGGCTCCCCCCCGCGCCGGGCTCCGGGCTCCTCGGCCGGACAGAGGAGGGAGGCGGCGGCGAAGGAGGAGGAGGAGGAGAGGGACGGGGAGAGGAAGGACGAGGAGAGCGCGCGATCGGGGCTGCTCCGGCCGCCGGGGCTACTCGCGGACGCCGAGCCCGGCGTTGGCGCTGACGGTGGCGGTGGTGGCGCCTGCTGGGGCCCAGCCCCGGCCAGCAGCCCCCGGGCCCCGCGGCCGCCGCAGCCGCCGCCGCAGCCGCTACTCTTCCTCTCCCTCCTGGGCTCGTGCTCCTGCTTCGGGCTCCTGCCTGGGCTCTGGGCCCTCGTACCCCGGCAGTCCTCCCGCTCCCGCTCCCGCTCCTGCTCCGCTCCGGCTCCCGCTCGGGTTCCGGCTCCGGCTCCGGCTCCGGCTCCGACTCGGGCTCCGGCTCCGGCTCCGGCTCCGGCTCCGGCCCCCGCGGCCCCAGCAACGCCAGATGCCTCCTCCTCCTTCTCCTCTTCTCCTCCTCCGCCACCGCCGCCGCCGCTGAGATGCCCCCGCCCCCGAGCCCCGGGCCCCTCCCCCTCCGGGTCCCTCCTCCTCCTCCTGGGCCCAGGCCGGATCCCGGGAATTCGGGACGAGACTCCACCCCGCTCCTTCCTCTGCGCTTCTTGGGACTTGTAGTTCTGGGCACGTCTTCCTGCCAAGGGACCCGCCTGCCGTACTCCTGCCCTCACCCCGCCCCTCCCCGGGGCGCTGGCGGGACCTCCGCGCGGGGAGCCCTGGGAATATCCCCGGGAGCACGATGCTGAGGGGCCCGGGCCGGACGGGAAAGGGCGTCCGGCGTATCCGGGAGACCGCCTCGGACCTTCGGCCAGCCGGGTCGTGCCGCTTCCCCGAGCCGAGCAGCCTCCCGCTCGGTTTTCGGACCGGGACAGAGGGTGCAGGGAGAGCGGGCCGGCAGCCTGGGCCGAGGACGACTGCGTGCGTTTGATCGGTTCCTTGTTATTATTTTTAATCTTTTGGGAAACTAATTGAGGATGCAAAGGTAGAGAGAAAAAAAGTAGGACGGGTGCGGTTTACAGGGACCCCCGCTCCCTTTGCCATGCTGCAGCTTCTTGTCATCTTGTTTATTCTTCCTAAAAAAGAGCAGGAAAAGAAAAGCAGGAAAAGCTTTTCATTTGCATTTTGTGACAATCGGGGATTTTATCTGTGAAAGCTCGGAAACTCCCTCCACTGACGCAGATCGGCACCCTTCTGCCACTTTCAGTCTTATAAAGCTCCCTAGGACACCAAAGAGTTAAGTGTCCAGGGTCACACAGTCAGCCTGGGTCAGAACTAGCATCCAGCTCCTTCTGGCTCCAAGGTCGCCTTTCCCCTCTGCCCCACAGTGGCCTGAACAATAACACCTCACATGATTGATATTAGTTATTATTAATTATATAAATCTCTAGCTGCCATTTATGTAGCACTTTAAGGTTTGCACAGCGCTTTACATAAAATAGCTCTTGGGTTTACCTGAGAGCCGGGTGCTTATCACTGAATACAGGGGTGGTCCAACCAGATCAGGACTTTCAGACCTTTCCTAATGCAACCCAAGGTGAAATCAGACTCTGGCCAAGGGGGCTAAGTTGGAGTTATGGGTTCCTTCTAGATTTTCATGTACAATATGCAATTATTCAGTGAATGACAGAATGTTCATACCCTTGGACTCAATGACCCTGCTCCCACAACAGAGCCCTGAACTTCCTGAAATGGGCACCCAAAACTTCCCCTATTATGGGGAAAAGTGGCCGGGAGAGACAGAGATTCATAAAGAGACTCCTAAGAGTATTATTTGTAAGAGCTGAGACAAGGCAAAAACTGGAAACAATCTGTTAGTACATCAATAAGTAGCTAAACAGCTTAAGAAATCGGAATAGAATAGAATAAACCCAAACGCCTGATGAATATGTACAATGTATAGACAGACTTCTATGAAATGGCACAAGGGAAAAGCAGAAGCCCAGCACAGCCCAGTGCCACCCTGTAGTTGAGACGGTCAAGTTCTATTTATTACTCCTTGGGGGAGGGAGGAAGAGGATGCAGGGTAACAGGATCTGGAAAGTTCTCCCAGTTGTCAAAAATAGGTGGAGCACCTGGTGTGTCCTCCCCCTCCCTGCCCCTCTCCTCCCCTTCCCCCCACTTTGAATGTGGGCCAAAGATCTTTCTGCCTCTCTCCAGAAATTAAAAAAAAAAAAATCAGCTAAAGAGCAGCCTTATATAGTCATGAGAGAGATGATGGACAATGGAGAAAGCGTCATTAACACAGAAATCAAAGGATTTAGGTTAAAATCTCAAAGTAGAAATCGTTCACTATCAATGTGATCCTCAGCAAGTCTTAACATCTCAGAAAGTCTTTACTTTCCTCATCTGTAAAATGAGTATATTGAACCAGATATCCTGTGAGATCCCTTTGAACTTTCACTAGAGATCTTGGAGATTTTTAAGACCCATGTCCAAGTCACAGCTGAGTCATTTTATTAACTTGTGACCTTGCACATGCCTAAGTTCTTTGAACTTAAAATTTAACATCTGAGGTGTTTAGGTGGCAGCTGGATGGAAAGAGCAGCGGGCCTGGAGTCAGGAAGATCTGAGTTCAAATGTGACCTGGGACACATTATCCTATGCAAGTCACAAGCCTGTTTACCTCAGTTTCATCATCTGTCAAATGAAATAGCAACTCACTGCGGGATCTTTGCCAACGAAATGCCAAATGGTGTCAGGAAGAGTGAACATAATTGAAATAACTGAATAGCCAAAGTCTAGGAGGGTTTTGATATGCAGGAAATCACAACTTTCCTTGAAGCACTGTTAGAGAAATCCATCTGTGGCTCTCCCTCTGGATACACCATATTTAAAAGGTTCTTTGAGAGGAAAATGCCATGGCTCCCCTTCAGGGCTCTAGGATTAACCCTGACTAACCCACAGTCTTCACACAAGACGGATACCAGAATTTTTAAGCAGTCCACATCTCCCCAAGTTGACTCATCCTGACCAATGCATGCTAGGTTCTTTCAGTTGGGTTTTAGCAGCCAGACCAACACCAGAGTTCGCCCCACTGCTTCCCTGCAGAGAGCAGAGCCCGTCAGCATCTTGATGTCTTTCTTTTGAGTGCAGCCAAGATGCTAGGCCATCCACTCTATTCCTTCTACTTTTTCCCTCATGTGTGAAAGTTAGCAACAAACGTCACAGGTTTAGGAGCCGAGAAGACTGAATATACTCAAGGGTGTAACATTGCAACCAAATCCATCTTGAAACAAAGTTAATCTAGCGGTTCCATGGGGCTCCTAAGGCAAGCAGAGCTCCCTGGAACACAACTGCAAAGCTGTGAGTAAATTGAAAAAGATCAGTGAGCTCCTGAAATAGCTCTCACAAAACAACCCTCAGGCTCCCACTCAGGGCTTTGTTGACTTCTTTCTTGTAAATATACTATATGGGACCCAAGAAAGATGAACCCACATTCAAAACTCACGACTCCAGAACTCACAACCCTCCAGCAACATATTTATTTTTACTAATTGCCCAAAGGATACACTTTGTTCAAAGCAAAAACATTAATGATAAAGCATGGTAAGAAAAATAACAATGAAACATTTCTCTCTAGGAGCAGGTACCCTTTTCCACAGAGATCTAAATCATTTCTTTTCTTTTCTGTTTTTGGAGACATGTTATATTAACTTCCCTTTTTAAAATAAAGCTTTTTATTTTCAAACCATATGCACGGATCATTTGACAACATTGACCCTTGCAGAGCCTTGGGTTTCAGGTTTTCTCCTCCTTCCTTCCCCCCACCTCCTCCCCTAGATAGCGAGCGATCCAATATATATTATACATGTTAAAATATATGTTAAATCCAATAGGTATAAACATATTTATACAATTCTCTTGCTGCACAAGAGAAATGGAGATCTAAGTTATTTCAAAGAGGAGATATGCATCACCCCCCCCCCACCCTGTGCCTCTTCTCCCAGAATGCACTCACATCGCCATGTTTTGATCCCAGAACGTGGCTGCTACTCCCAGATTCTAGTGGAGCATGTGTGTCTCCTGCTACGATAGCTCAAAAGCTGGCATGCTTCTTCACCAACAGCCAATAGACTCAATTAGATCAAAGCAAAGACATTTACTATCACAAATGTTTAAAGCTTTGGTGGGAAGATTGTGCTCAAAATGGAAGTGCAATAGAGGGCACACGTGTAAACAGGGAGCAGCTGGGAACTCAAAATTCATGTCCTCTGAGGACATCTCAAGGACATGAGTCTTCTTAGGGAGTCTGCAGGAAGCTCCCTCACTCCCAGGGACAGATTCCCCATATGGCAAATCCTTCACTTGGGTTCGCAGGATCCACATTTCTCCATGGTGTGACCCTTGATTTCTTTGGTTAGGTTGTCTAAGTCAATAGCTGGCTTTGAAACTGCTCCTGGTCACCAGTGTATCCATGTCACTTTGGGGTGTGTGTGTGTGTGTGTGTGTGTGTGTGTAAACATGTGTGGTTTTTCTTTTTCCTTAATTTCCCTAGAAATTTCTCAGGCTGATTCTCCAACTGCCAAATAGTTTGTTTTCTACTGAGCAAATAGCCCTGCTTCGAGACGCCATGGTTAGGGCAGAGAGAAGAAGAGACCCTCCTCCCCCCATGTACTCTGCTAAAGACACAAAGGTCACACTTCATAAATCTTCCCTGAACCTAGATTCTCTGGAACGCTTGACCTGCATAGATTGATTTCAGGGCTTCCAAGCTTAACTAGAAAATGTTTCTAGGATTGGCCAATTTGTAGTGGCCCTTGCCTTAGCTCCTTTTCTAGTTTAATGAAACATGTTCGCGCTTTGTAAGGACACAGACTTCTCTTTAGTTAGTTTAATAAATAGCTCATTATTAAAGCTTATTACTTCTGATATCTTGTTTTTACTTTTTTATCACGATTTCAGGTAGCATGGTCTAGAAGATAGGATGGAAAAGAGGGGCAAAAATCAGTTGGGGAAAAACCAACTACCCCACTATGGCTATGGATTACAAATGAAGACACACAGAGAAAACGTATGGGGCTGAGGAAGACAACTCCCACCTTAACAATACAGGGTTAATGAGGCATGGAGGTGATATATTAGGTAGAGCCCTGAGTTTGGAGTCAGGAAGACCTTTGTTCTAAATCCAGCCTCAGGCATTTACTAGCTCTGTAACTTGAGGCAAGATATTTAACTTCATTTTGCCTCAGTTTCCTCATTTGAAGAATGATACTATTAATAATATATACCTCTCAGTTTTGCTGTGAGAAGCGAACAAGATAATAATTGTAAAAAGCTTAGGATAATGCCTAAGACCTAGTAAGCACTCTATAAATGTTAATTATTGTAATTATCATTAATGATTATGGTGACATCTTCCTGTGCTACTATCAAGCTGTCTCTGGTCTGCATCTGATCATCCTATCTTATTTCTTTTCTCTGTTGATCTCACAGGAGATGCTGTGATCTAACTGATCCCCATTCATTTCTCCAGCCTGGGCTTTTTGAATACTACTTGGACACATAATTCTGCTGGTTCCTCCATTTCTATTGGGCAACATTCTCTGTCATTAGTTTCTTACCTTTAATTTTTTTCAGCAATCTCAGTCTGATAAGGTGTAGTGCCTAAGAAGTCTCTTCTTGATAAGGAAAAACTGACTAACAAAAGCCACGAAGCCTTTTCTTCTTAATCTTCTTTTTGGAGATATTTGTCCTAGACAACTAGAAGATTTAGAGTTGAAAATTTTCAAGAATATCGGATCATAGATTTAGAGTTATAGAGAAACTCTGAAGTCTTCTAGATCAAACAAGTCATTTTATAGATGAAAGTCTATGTACAAAAAAAGTAATTTGGTTTCACCAAATAAGAAAGTGACAGATCTAAGATTTGAATTGGGTTCTCTGACTTCTAAGCTAAGCTTCTTCTGAGTGTGGCTGATTGAATCAAGTATGATAAGAATCAATTTTCTACCCAATGATGCTTTTTCCCCCTAACCAAATGGTCACACATTAGTACTACTGGTGGAATAATTAGACTTCAGTGCATGAGCACTTGTCATGTTTGAACTCATGCAGGGTAAGTGCTCACAAGGTGGTCAGAAAAAGCAATACAAGGACACTCTCAATGTCTCTCTTAAGAACTTTAGAATCAATTATATGCCATGGAAGACACTGGCACAGGACTGTCCAGCGTGACATGCCCTCATCAGAGATGATGCTGTGCTCTATGAACAAAGCAGAATTGAATTAGTTCAGAAGAAACATGAGATGTGCAAAGTCAGAGGAGCTAGTCCAAATGTTCATAAGGGACTATTGGTGTCTGACTGTGGTAGAGAATTCTCAGATTGGTCTGATCAGCCATAGTCAGACGTACTGTAACTCGACTCTAGTACAGTGATGTCATTTTGGTCCTCTTTGAGAATGAAGGACAGCATCTAATCAAACAAACAACCAATAAAATTTCGATGAAATAAAGACTTCTGAGCATACCTGATGAAAAAAAAAAGACCAGAGCGAAATAGAAATCTTGAATTGCAAACACAAGAGTCAAGAGAAACATAAACAGGCAAACATGAATAAATTATTATAAGAAACTAAATAAAAATAAGTTGCTTACATTTGATGAAATGATAAATGTATTCCATCTCAATTCTCTTATCATTAGGAGTCATAGAGGGTACCCAGTTAAACAAAGGGCGTAAGAAGGGTTCTATTATATTTTTATGGCTTAAAAATGATAGAAAGGGAAAGGAAGAGGAATGCATTGATGGTTGGGAGGGGAAAGGATAATTAGAAAAAAAATCTCACACAATCAGGTTGTGCAAGTGGAAGTCTAAACAAACAATGAGGAAGGGGTAGGCGAGGGAAGCTGTCACCTGAACCTACTCTCATCCAAATTGCTCGGAAGAGGAAAAAGTGCACACATAGAGATGGTTACAGAAATCCATTTCACTGAAAAGGGAAATAGAAGGAAAGGAGGAGAAAGGAGAAGGGGAAATAAGTGGAAAGGTAGATTAAGAGAGAGATTGGGTCTAATAAAACAGACTAAAAGGATGTAACAAAACTACTTATATCCTTGTTTGTAGTGACAAAGAATTGGAAACTGAAGAGGTACCCATCAATTGAGAAATGACTAAACCAATTATGGCATAGAACTATGATGGGAAATTATTGTGCAAAAGGTTTTAAAAAAAAAAGGAAAAGGACCTATGTGTACAAAAATATTTATAACAGTTCTTTTAGTATTGGCAAGGAACTGGAGATTGGAGGGATATCTATTAATTGGGAAACGACTAATTTGTGTTTGTGATTATAATGAAGTTTGTGATTATGATGGATGCTTTAAGAAATGACAAGTATGATGCTCTCAGGAAAACAAAACTGGAAAGACTTAAGTGAACTGATGCAAAGTGAAATGAGCAGAACTAGGAGAATGTTGTATATAGCAACAGCAATATTGTATGATGATCTACTGTGAATAACTTAGTTATTTTCAGCAATACAATCATCTAAGCAATTCTAAAGGATTTCTAATTTAGGGGAGAAGGGGGCAAGACAATTAGGGTTAAGTGACTTGCTCAAGGTTACACAGCTAGTAAGCATTGTGTCTGAGGCTGGATTTGACTCAGGTTCTCCTGACTCAGGAGCCAGTGCTCTATCCATTGTACCATGTCCTTCTTAAGGACTCTGATGAAAGATGCTGAAGAAAGAACTGGTAGTATCTGAATGTTGATCAAAGATATTTTTCTCTATTTTTCTTGAGTTTTTTTGTGTTTTCTTTAACAACATGACATATAGGAAAATGTGTTTTACATGATTGAACTTGTAATAAACATAGGTTTGTGTCAAATTGCTAGCCTTCTAATTTGGGGAAAAGTTAAATTAAAACAAAAATGTGAAAAAATTGTGGTGCTATTAAAAAATATGAAGGGAATTGTTTCAGAGAAATCTAGGAAGATTAGTATGAACTGATACAAAATGAATTGAGTAGACTGGGATAAAAATATATACAATAAAAATTTTATAAAGGCAAATTTTTATTTGAAAGACTTAGGAACACTTGCAAATGGATGTGCCAGCAGCAGGAGCAGCTTCAGGAATTCTAAACCCAAAGATGGAAGGACAACTGGTCAGAAAGAGATTACAGGGGACCTTTTGTTGGCACTGGGTGCAGCTGGTGTTGATTGCAGCTCTATTGCTCATATATAGTTCTGAGCTGCAGTTTCAAGGTAGAAAGAAGCACTTGTGGTCAAAGCACAAGAGGGAAGAGTCACAGTTCTAAGACAAAGAGAGGTATTAGTGCTTGTGGCTTCAAGGAAATTTTTCTCTAACCTAATGCCAGGCTCAGACTCATAGAAGTGCCCATAATTCTTTCTGGATCATACCACTTTGGAAACACCCAAAACTTTCAGACTTCCTCCCTCCCCCAAGGACTATCACTGAAAACAACAATATGAAAAACCTGAGGCTTGGGTCAGTGCATCTCCCTATCCCTGCTCTCAGATGAGCAGAGTCCACATTTAAGATAAAGTTCAAAGTCAAGAAATAGGCTGGAAAATGAGCAAATAGTGACAAAAATCGCAATCACAAAAAATCTATTACAGAGACAATAAAGATCAGAACATAAAGTTGGAAGACAACAATGTGAAAATAGCTGCAAACAAAGCCTCAGTGAAAAATGCTACTAGGACCCAAATCCAACAAGAATTCTTGGAAAAGTTAAAGAGCTAAGAATGGTAAAGGAAAATTGGGGAAAGAAATTAGAATAATGCAAGAAAATTATTAAGAGAATTAACAGCTTGGTAAAAGAAGCACAAAAGTATATTGAAAAAAAATAATACCTTAAAAAGCAGAATTGCTCTAATAGCAAAAGTGACACAAAACTTTACTGGAAAAAAATTCCATTTCCCCCAGTCCCTCCTTTATTTTATTTTATTTTTTTGGTAATTCTCTTCCACCACCCCCATAAGAATATTTTAAATATAGTGTTCAATATTCATTTTTATAAGATTTTGAGTTGCAAAATATTTCCCTCCTCCCTCCTTTTTTTCTCTCCTCCCCAAGAGGGCAAGCATGTGATTTAAGATATATATATATATATATATATATATATATATATATATATATATATGCAATCACATTAAACATATATCCACACTAGTTATGTTGTGAAAAAAGAATCAGAACAAAAGGGGAAAATCATACACACACACACACACACACACACACACACAGTGAAAATAGTAAGCTTCATCTGCATTCAGTCTCCATAGTTCTCTCTCTTTGGAGTGGATAGCATTTGCAAACATGAGATTTTTTTGAAATTGTCTTAGAGCATTGTATTGTTGAGAACAGAATCTATCAAAGTTGTTCATCATAAAATTTTGCTGTTGTGTACAATATTCTCCTGGTGCTGCTCATTTTACACAACATTGATTCATGTAAGTGTTTCCAGGTTTTTCTGAAATCTGCCTGCTCATCATTTTTATAGAACAATACTATTCCGTTATATGCATATACCACAATTTGTTTAGCCATTTCCCAGTTTATGGGTATCCCCTCAATTTCCAACTCCTTGCCACTACAAAAGGAGCTGCTATAAACAGCTTTTCCCATTTTAATGATCTCTTTGGAATACAGACTTAGTAGTGGGATTGCTGAATCAAAGGGTGGGCACACTTTTATAACCTTTTCGGCATTTTCCAAATTGTTTTCCAAAATGGTTGGATCGATTCATATTTGTACACAGTAACGACAATGCCATACAATGATGTAAATAACTTAGTTATCCTCAGCAATACAGTGATCCAAAATTGCTACCCATTTCCAGAAAAAGAACCAATGAAGTTTAACTGAAAATAGAAGCATACTTTTTAAAAACTCAATATTTTTTTGGGGGGGTCTAGTTTTGTTTACAACATGACTAATATGGAAATGTTTTGCATGACTGCATATGTATAATCTATATCAAATTGCTTACCTTCTTTTTTTTGGGGGGGGAATTAAGTGACTTGTCTATGTCACACAGCTATGAAGCATTAAATGTCTAAGGTCAGATTTGAACTCAGGTCCTACTAACTTCAGGGCTGGTACTCTATCCACTGCACTATCTAGCTGCCCCTAAAATGCTTGCCTTCTTAATGAGAAGGGAAGCTAGAAATGAAGAAAGAATTTGGAACTCAAAATTTTAAAAAATATATTAAAATTCTTTTTGCATGTAATTGAGGAGAAATGAAATACTAAATAAATATACCCCCCTCCCAAAATACAGTGGTTAAATGAAAAAGGAGGTACAAAAACTAAATGAAGAAAATAATAATAAAAAAAAAACAGAATAGGCCAAATGGAAAAGGAGGCACAAAAATTCACTGAAGAAGATAATTTCTTAAAAATTAGCATTGGGCAAGTGAAAGCTAATGACTCCATGAGAAATCAAGAAACAATAAAATGAAAAAAATATAACATGTAATATTTCATTGGAAAAACATCTGAATTAGAAAATAGACCAAAGAGAAATAATTAAAGAATTATGACTAACTGAAAACCATGATAAAAAAAAAGCCTACATATCAAATTAAAAAAAAAATTATCAAGGAAAACTATCCAGTATCTTACATCTGGAAGGCAAAATAGAAGAACCTACAAAACACCCCCTGAAACAGATTCCAAAAGAAAAATTGCCAGGAAATTATAGCTGAATTCCAGAGCTCCCAGGTCAGGGAGAAAATATTGCAAGAAAGCCAGAAAAGGAAAAATTCAAATATTGTGGAGTCACAGTCAGGATGACTCATTAAAGGAGTGGAGGAGTTAGAATATGACATTCTGAAGGTTAACAAAGAAAAGTCTACCCAACAAAACTGAGAATAATCTTTCTTTTTTTTTTTTTTTTTTTGAGGGGGATGGATATTTAATGAAATAGAGTACTTCCAAGCATTTTTGATAAAAAGACCAGTTATAAAAATAAGAGTTTTGACTTTCAAACAGATGATTCAAGGGAAGAATAAAAAAGGTAAACATGATAGGGAATCAGTGGAATGAAACTATTTTTATGGAAAGACGACACATGTAACTCCCCAAAATTTTATCATTAGTGTAGCAGTTAAGGAGTTTACACAGACAGAAGGCATGAATGTGAGTTGATTATATTGTGGTGATCTCCACATTTAAAAAATAATGAAGTAAGAAAAAAAGCATGTACTGGGAGAAGGGGAAAGGGAACAGTAGAATGAGGGAAATTTTCTCATATAAAAGAGGCATACAAGGAAGAACTTTTATAGTGGAGGGGAAATAAGGGGAGTGGGCAGTGCTTGAATCTCTCATTAAAATTGGTTTAAAGAGTGAAGAATACATACACACACACACACACACACACACACATATACAAAAGACACACACAAAGACACATAGACACACCTCTTAGTTGGGTATAGAAATTTATCTTACCTAATAGGTAAATGGTAGGGAAAGGGGATAAGAGAAATGGAGAGGTTAGAATGACAAAGAAGTATAAATCAAGAGAGGCAATGATCAGAAGAAATACAGACTTTTGAGAAGACACAGCAAGTTGGTGCAATGGATACAGTTCTGTCATTAGAGTTATGAGGAACTCATATTTGGCCTCACATTTATTAGCTGTGTGACCCTTGGCAAGTCATTTTACCCTGTTAGCCTCAGTTTCCTCGAGCTGGAAAAAAAAATGGGAGATTCTCCAGTATCTTTGCCAAGAAAACCCCAAATGTGTCAGACACTACTGAATTGACTTAATCACAACAAAAGGATAAAAAAAGGATAAACAAAAAAAAAGATGATTGAAGGAAATATACAACTAGAAATAATAATTGTGAATGTAGATGGGATGAGCTCAACTATAAAATGGAAGTGAATTGTAGAATAGATTGGAAACCAGAATCTAACAATATATTGTTTACAAGATTCACAATTGAAATAGAAACATACACACACAATTAAAATAAGGAGCAAGAGCAGAATCAGTTATGTATCAGTTGAAGTAAAAAAAGGACAGGGGTGGCAATTATGATCTCAAAACAAAGCTAGGCAAAAATAGAACAAATTGAAAGAAATAATCAAGGAAACTGATAATAAAGTAATATCAAAAATGTTTATAGCAAGGCCTCATTTCCAAAATATGTAGGTAACTGAGTCAAATTTATAAAAATAAAAGCCATTACCCAATTGATAAATCATCAAGGGATATGAATATGATATTTAAAAGAAGAAATCAAATTTATATATAATCATATGAAAAAATGTTATAAGTCACTACTATTTAGAGAAATGCAAATTAAAACAACTCTGAGATATCACTTCAAACCTAAATGCTGGGGGGGGATAAGGGAAAGTTGGTATATTAATAGATTATTATGGAGCTGTCAACTCATCCAACCATTTTGAAGAACAATTTGAAACTATGTCCAAAGAGCCATAAACCTGTACATGTCCTTTCCCCACTTCAAACAACTTTATTTTATTATTATTTTTTTTTACCTGCAAATCCATTTTACCATATTTCCACCCGGATCGTATTAGGAAAGAAAAATTCTAACAAAAGGGAAAAATCACAAGAAAAGAAAAAAAAGGTGAAAATAATATGCTTTGCTCCATATTCAATCTCCATAAGTCTATCCCTCAATGGAGATGGCATTTTGTATTGGAATTGCCTTGAATCATTGAATTGTTGAGAAGAGTAAATCCATCACAGTTGATTATCACATAATCTGGTTGTTCTCTTGGTTCTGCTCACTTCACTCAGCATCAGTTCATGTAAGTTTTTTTCATGCTTTTCTGAAATCAGCCGGCTTATCATTTCTTATAGAAAAATAATACTTCATTACATTCATATCCTATAACATATTCAGCCATTCCCAACTGATGGGAATCAACTCATTTTCCAGTTCTCTCCTACCACAAAAAAGGGCTGCTACAAACATTTTTGTACATCTGGGTCCTTTCCCCTCTTTTGTACTGCTGGACCAAGGAGTATGCAATCGTGCATACCCTTTGACTCAGCAATACCAATCTTAGATGTGTATCACAAATAAATCGAAGAAAAAAGAAAAAATCTAGCTTACAAAAATAGTTTATTTTGTTTTCACCACACAACACTGTGAATGATATAGGTAGCATGGATGGCACATAGAGTGTTGGAGCTAATAGTTTGAAAGACTATTTAAAATCTGCCTCAGGTTTTTACTAGCTGTTTGATCTTCAAATCACTTAATTTCTCTGTGCTTCAGTTTCCTCATATGCAAAATGAGGAAGTTCAACTCAATGGTCTCTAACATCCCTTCCATCTCTAAAGTGCTGGAAGTACAGCCAGAAGAGATCTGAGTCTAAACCATTTCAAATATCACCATTACAAATACTCGATCAGCTGACAATAAAAAGGGACAATAATGCTCAAGGAACCTGCTGATCACAAGCTGGTAGTTAGTTTAGCCTTTAAGTGTTTAGACTATTCATAGAATGTTAGAGGTAAAAACAACTTTAAAAATCACCTAAGTCAACATCTTTTTAGACGAAAAAACCTAGAAAGGAGGAGGTCATATGTACAATAAGCAGAATAAGTGATCTTTCAGTCCAGGTCTTATGATTCCGAATGTGGTGAGGTATTTGTTTTTGTTCTTGTTTTGTTTTCTTTTCACCATATCACCTACATTTTATGGAATTACAACACAGTGGTATTTTGGTGTTATTGGAGAGTGTAGTAAGGTTTTAATCAGTTGCACTTTGCCTTTTTGATTAGCTCATTTTTTATCCTCTCAGCTACACTTGATTCTCACCTTTGCTGCTTAAGTTTGTAGTAATACAATTATAATTGCTCAGGGCCCCCAGTTAGGAAAATTATTTGGTTCTCTGACCTCAATGGAATGTATATTTATCTCTAGCTTAGCTGTGGACTTTTTAATGGTTGAAGCAAATTTCAGGTTCATAGAAGTATTGGGGCAAAGGAGAAAACAGAATATGGTATAGATTCTGTTAATAAACAGGAAGGAGAGTAGGGGAAAGATAAGTTTCTTGGAATTTTCCTCAGTCCTCCAAGAAGTACATAAAACTCATAGCTACAGTCTAAGTCTAGTACTCTGAAATGTCTGTACGGTCAGTGGTCCTCCATGATATCTCACTCTTCTCTGCTTCAGCTCATCCCTCTTTCCCCTTTTGCTTGTTTCCTGTGTTCTTTTTCACTCAGTTTAAGACTTCCATGTCTATTTCATCTTTCTCTCCCCAATTTTTTGTTGAACACACTTTACCATTTTGGTCTCCAGAGAGTTTTAAATCTCCTAATCCAGCAGGAGAACTTTGCCCTCAAATTCCAGTCCTGTAATAGTGTCTTATCTTCTTCAGATGGGAAAAATACAACTTCCAGGGACTCTATCAACTTATCCCACGTCCCCATCAACAGCTTGTAAAGCTGCCAATTCAATCTTTTCCTGAACAACCATTACTGAGATTTTACTTCTTCCGCTTAGAATATAAACCCAAGAGCTACAGCTGATTTAACACCTCCCTTACATAGGAGGCACTTCCTTCTTTGTGGTGTGAAAATACCAAAATGTCTTCTGGGGACACAATAACAGATTGATTTTGAAGGTCAGCAAAAATGTCATTAATGAAATGTTAAAAGGTGGCTGAGCCATTAACCTATTCAAAGGGCATACACTATTTCTAATCACAAAAGCATAGACTCAAAGCTAGGAGGGACCTGAGGCCACAACTAATCCTTTACTAATAACAAATCACCTCTACAACCTCTCCCACAGGTGAGTACTCAGTTTCTAGTCCAAAACCTCAGGGATTGAAGCACTTACAACCTCTTGGGGCAGTACATGTATGGCTTCATGGTCAGCTCTAATTATTTCAAAATTCTTTCCTAATCTTAAATTCGTGCCCCAGAAACTTCCACCTATTGCTCCCAATTTTTACTTTTTTTGGCCACGTGCAACAAATCTAATAGTTGTTATATGTATAATTTCTATACGTGATCGTCTCTTTGAAAATTGAAGATAGCTAACATGCTCCCACTGAATTTCTCTAATAATATTGCCAAATCACCATCAGATAGTCATTAACCAAGGCAGAATCATAATAATAAGCTTATTCTATAACTTCTCCTTGATATAGGAGAGCAGACTCCAATCCAATCACCATTATGAGGAAGGCACTGGAGTTGCAAAAGTGAAAAAAAAATGCTCCCTCCCCATGAGGAATTTATATTTTACTTGAAGAAAATTGAATTTATATATATTTATATTAGTGTATTATATATATATATACATATACATTTATATGTGATAATTATCACTTGATGAGGAAGCTGAAATGACAATTTCAGGAAGGATTACAGAGATAAATTAATCTGAAGAAGAAAGAGAAACAGAGGAGGAGAGGGAAGGGTTAGAGAGGAGAAGAAGGAGAGGAAAGTGGAGGGGAAGGTGAGGAGTAAAATACACAATTGAGAAATGGGATCTGGATAATGATCCAGAAAATTTGACTGAAAAAGAACAGTGAGACTAGGAGGAAGAGAACCTATTATCCCAAAACCTCAGGTAGGAGAGAACATTTTTATTATTTATTGAAGCTTACTAGTTCTATTATAGTAAGTGATATTTCCCAGAGCTTGATGTGGGAAAAAAACTTCCTAAAGGAAGTTGTAGAATTTTTAGAAAAAGGGAGAAGTGTGTTACACTAGGTGGAAGATAGGAGCATTGGTCAAGGGTATGAAGTGGGAGGGAAGTGTATAGTCTATTGTCAAATAAACAAATTCCTGAGTTGTGGACTGGGTTAGTTTTTAATAACTTTGCATAAACTGGTATAACACAGACTAGGTGATAGTACCTGTAGACCAGTCTCTAGCAGCAGCAATCAAAACTCTGTCCTTGCTCCTGTTCTCATCAACATTTTAAAGTGATCAACAAACATTAATTCCCATTTTCTTTGCTTAGAATTTTAAAGCCTCAAGTTGTCTCAATGGAAACAATCAGATACACCTTTTCTGGGAAAACCTCAACATATAAGTCGCTACAAAATAAAGACAAAGTCAATAAAAAGGTAATTTTCCTGGAGAAACCACACTGAAAGGCTTCTTTTTGGAGATATTTGAACTGAATTAGAAAGAATCCAGGCTTTCTAGAAGTCCAAAGACGGGAGATAGTGCACTTCAGGCATGAGTAAGAGACAGTGCAAAGGTCAGGCTCAAGAATAATTCTGGTTAGTTGCTCCAGGTTGATTTCTTCTCCAGGAAATCTTGCATTCTTTGTCGTTACTGATCTGCTGAGCTCATCCCTGGAGCCTGGAGATTTCCTGGGCAGGAAAAAGGGAGCCAGCATTGTAGAGAGGAAAGGGACTAAGCTTGGATAACACAATTCTTGCACTAAGTAAAGGAGTCCCAGAATATCACGTATGTCAGAAAGCAGAAAGTGATTGCGCATCAAATTAAAGAAGCCAATTTGGACTCTGCCTTTTACTAGAGCAGTGAGCGGTGCAGAGTGTATAGTCCAGGACCAGCAAATGAATGAATGATAAGGTATTCAGTAAGTGTCTAATATATGTCAGGCACTGCGTTAAATACTCAGGAAATAACTACAAAAGTGACATTTATTTAGTGCTTTGTGCCAAGCTAAGTTTTGGGCTAAGTTTTGGAGATACAAGAACCAAGTCTTTTAAAAGAGGGATACAATACACATAAGGAAATGTTGTCCAGGGAGGGGAATTTTGGCCCAGAAAGTTAGAGGTATGATGAATGGGGCCATAGCAGAGCAGATTATTATAACATTTCCAAAAATAATGCCAGAGAAAACATCTTCACAGTTAAAGGTTCTGATAAAGGCCTCATTTCCAAAATATATAGAGAGCTGACTCTAATTTATAAGAAATCAAGCCATTCTCCAATTGATAAATGGTTAAAGGATATGAACAGACAATTTTCAGATGATGAAATTAAAATCATTACCATTCATATGAAAGAGTGTTCCAAATCATTATTAATCAGAGAAATGCAAATTAAGACAACTCTGAGATACCACTACACAACTGTCAGATTGGCTAAGATGACAGGAAAAAATAATGATGAGTGTTGGAGGGGATGTGGGAAAACTGGGACACTGATACAGTGTTGGTGGAGCTGTGAACGAATCCAACCATTCTGGAGAGCAATCTGGAATTATGCCCAAAAAGTTATCAAACTGTGCATACCCTTTGACCCAGCAGTGTTTCTACTGGGCTTATACCCCAAGGAGATACTAAAGAAGGGAAAGGGATCTGTATGTGCCAAAATGTTTGTGGCAGCCCTGTTTGTAGGGGCTAGAAACTGGAAACTGAGTGGCTGCCCATCAATTGGAGAATGGTTGGGTAAATTGTGGTATATGAATGTTATGGAACATTATTGTTCTGTAAGAAATGACCAGCAAGATGAATACAGAGAAGCTTGGAGAGAATTACATGAACTGATGCTAAGTGAAATGAGCAGAACCAAGAGATCATTATATACGTCAACAACGATACTGTATGAAGATGTAATTTGATGGAAGCGGATTTCTTTGACAAAGAGACCTAATTCAGTTTCAATTGATCAATGATGGACAGAAGCAGCTACACCCAAAGGAAAAAAAACACTGGGAAATGAAATTTCTACCTTCTGAATCCAATTCTCCCTGTGCAACAAGAAAACTTTTTGGATCTGCACACATACATTGTATCTAGGATATACTAGGACATATTCAACATATATAGGACTGCTTGCCATCTAGGGGAGGGGGTGGAGGGTGGGAGGGAAAAATCGGAACAGAAGTGAGTGCAAGGGATAATGTTGTAAAAAAATAATTACCCAGGCATGGATTTTGTCAATAAAAAGTTACTATAATAAAAAAAATAATAATAATGCCAGAGTTGGTGGAGCTTGGAGAAGGAAGTAGGAGAAATTTGGGGTGGAATTATAGCTTTACTTCTGGGTTATGGGTTATGAAAAAGGTGTTGCCCTCAATAAGCTTATAGGGAAATAATATGTATGCATAGAAGCTATTTTTAGAATATATGCAAGGTGATTTTGATGGGAAGTTTCTAGCAATTGGAGAGTAAGAGTGTGGTTAGGATAGGATTGAAGATGGACTCTGAGCTGAATCCTCAAGGAAACCCAGGATTCTAAGAGATAAGGGTGAGAAGGGAGGACATCCTCCCTGACAATGGGGACAGCCAGAGAAAAGGCACAGAGATGGGAGAAGTGGAGATTGTATATCAGTTTTGAGGGCCTCTCTTCTAGGGAGGCCTTTTTATATCGAGACACAAAGATCATATGGCCCAGCTTCCCTGAGTGTCACACTTTATCTTTACAATGACCATCTAAGCTCTACCTGTTCTGTATTCTCTGCTCCTGAATCTTTGACTTCTTGTTTTGCTGCTTCTCTATCCTATTCTGTCTGGTTTGGGAGAGCCTTCCTTGGTAATATTCCTTATCAGCTTTTGACAACTGCTACTGCATCTTTGGTATATCCTAGAAAGCCCACTCTAGCATTCCCTTTTCCCGTTTCAACCTGAAACCTTACTCATCTTCTCATCAAAATGTTATTATTTTTATTTTATTCCTACAATAATATTATCGTTACCAATTATTTTCATTAGGATGTGCACTATTCTACTTTTCCTTTTTCACAAAAACCCCAACAACCAATAGAACAACCAAATCTGACTGTGAATGCACATACAGCCTCCCATCTCCCTATTGAAAGGCAACACATTTAGTTATCTCTTCTCCAAGACCCACTAGAATGCAAGCTCCTTGAAGGCAAGGACTGTCTTTGACCTCTTTTTGTATCTCCGTCACTTAGCCCAGTTCCTGGCACATAGTAGGTGCTCAATAAATGTTCATCAAATAGTTGCTCATTGACTAAGATTGCTCATTATAACTACACAACATTTAGCATTGTTTTATTGCCCTTTTCATTTTCATTGTTGCAGTCATTGCACATACTGCTCTCTTTGTTTTGTTTGCTTTACTCTGCATCAGTTCCTATGTATCTCCTCACAGTTATAAATTCATCATGTTCATTGTTTCTTATGGCATAATAATATTCCATTATATTTATGGACTTCATTGTGTTTAGCTATTCCTTACAGCATAATAATATTCCATTATATTTATGGACTTCAATGTGTTTAGCTATTTCCTGATCAGTGAGCAGCACTTTGTTTCCTGTTCTTTGCCAATTACCAAAGTGCCGCCATCAGTATTTTCTAGCACCTTTGTTTTAAAGAACGGGAAACTGAGACTCAAATGAGATAGTGATAACATATTCACATAGGACCGAAACAAAGTGTTTTCCATCTTTTTTTTCACTTGGGCTCCACAGCTATTACCGTGAGACTTGGGAACCAGGAAATAATGCACATTTTATAGATGAGAAAGCTAAGAGATTAGGGGAACAAAGCTACAATTTGAGGCAAGTTTGAGGAACCTTTCTATGGGACTGACAATAGCCACAGTTCCTCCATCAGCTAGAGGACTATCTAATCAGTTTGTGTATAAGATCAATAACCACAACTGCAAAACAAAAACCAAAGACAACCCCAAGAGTTGTTAGAGTAGATACAATCAAGCACAGAAGGGAAGTCTGAAGAAGAAAGAAGGGGGGAAATTCCCTGGATCTTTCAGAATCCCATGATTTTTTTTTTTACCTCAGACAAATCCAAGGACAAAAGGACTAGTTTCCTAGAAAGGCTCAGCTAAGAAAAACCATCCTAAGGTAGCTTTGCCTCTGGAGAGTAAAGGTAAAGGACTTGTGCTTTACTAAGAGAGAAGGCTCTCAAAGGCATCTTTTGCAGGATAGAACTGCCGGTGGCCTGAAAGGTTGTATCCTTGGCTGGACTAGTTTATGAAGAGTGGACCCATCCCCAGATCTCCAGCCCTTTTCCCACATTGGTTTGGCTGCATCTTGAGTGCAGTCATTTATAAGCATCCACAATATCTCTATACAAATCACCTTCCCCATGAATCAACAGTGGCTAATTTCAAGTTTATGCAGCCTTCCCTCATAAATGGAAAGATTAATTTGCTTACACACGCGCTGTGAACTGATTAAAAAACTTGTTTGATACACACAGCCTTTGCTGATGAACAAATTAGACATTGAGAAATCAGATGCAAATGAGGAGTTTACATACACTATGTAAATTATGTCATCTTCCTATTCCACCGAGGATGCACATCTTGGCTAGGTTTCAGCACTGGAGCATTCAGCCAGCTCTGAGGAGACTGGAGGAGAGTCTCCCAACACCTTTCCCTGCTTCCTCCTCTTTCTCATTGTTTCTTATCCCAAAATGTGACAAGTCTGCCTGGAATTTACCTGTGGGTTTCTCTTTCATCAAAAAAAAATCTGCCATAACTTCTGTTCAAGTTGATCTGGGGAGCAAGAAGTGGCAAAGTGGACATTGCATTTCCCCCTCAGCAAAAGGAATACATGGGGTTCAGAAAACTGAGAACTGAGGCTCTTTTCCAACCAACTGAGCTATCCATTATAGATCAGACATCTGGGAGCACTGGGATGATTTTCCCCTCTATAGGAGAGAGTCAATATACAATTCACTTCACTTCAATCCAGCAAACATAAACAATGCTTTCTATGTGTCAGGTGCTGGGAAATTGGTGATAGAGAAAGGTCATATGTGACTATATATATTTATATATACATATATATATATATATATATATATATATATATATGCATGCAGATATATATAGTACAAAATACAACACCAGACCCCAGCTCTCTGGAGGCTCTCTCTTCTTCAGCTGGCAGTTTGGGCTGTTTATCCAAAGGGCAGATTCATGGCTATAATTACTCTGAAATTCCTAAGGGTAACCCTGGTGGGAGGAGAGCGTATATCTATTATTCTGTACTGTAACTCCTGAGTATCCATTGCAGTGCTTTCCACTTAACAAATCAGCCCAAACCACACCACTGAATCTTAATTATGGAATTAATAGGAGCCAAAGTGATAAGAATATTAACATAACATATTATGACATGACATAATATAGCAGAACAGAATGTGTAACACATAATCCATAACATAACACAATAGAATTTAACATTTCTCTAGGTCTCACCCTTGGTCCCACTCTTCTAGTATCCACAGGGGAGAATGTGACATACCTAGCAGAGTGTCCCAGAAATAGTGAAACCTAGCCTCACATAACTCACAGTTATGGACTAAGCCTGGTTGCCCTTGGTGTCTTTAGAGAATAGGGTGCAACACTTTCCACACAAATTAAGTCTGATCTAAGTAAGTGGAAAAATATTAAATGCTCTTGGATAGGGTGAGCCAATAGAGTAAAGATGACAATACTACCTAATCTATTTGTTTAGCACTATACCAATCAGACTCCCTAAAACCTATTTTAATGACCTAGAAAAAATAACAACAAAGTTCATATGGAAAAACAAAAGGTCAAGAATTTCAAGGGAATTAATGAAAAAAAAATCAAATGAAGGTGGCTTAGCTGTACTAGATCTAAAATTATATTATAAAGCAGCGGTTACCAAAACCATTTGGTGTTGGCTAAGAAATAGATCAGTTGATCAATGGAATAGGTTAGGTTCAAAGGACAAAACAGTCAATAACTTTAATATTCTAGTGTTTGACACACTCAAAGACCCCAGCTTTTGGGATAAGAACTCACTGTTTGACAAAAATTGCTGGGAAAATTGGAAACTAATATGGCAGAAACTAGGCATTGACCCCTACTTAACACCATATACCAAGATAAGGTCAAAATGGGTTCATGACCTAGGCATAAAGAATGAGATTATAAATAAAGGAACACAGGATAGTTTATCTCTCAGACCTGCGGAAGAGGAAGGAATTTATGACCAAAGAAGAACTAGAGATCACTATTGATTGCAAAATAGAAAATTGTGATTATATCAAATTGAAAAGTTTTTATACAAACAAAACTAATGCAGACAAGATTAGAAGGGAAGCAACAAACTGGGAAAACATCTTCACAGTTAAAGGTTCTGATAAAATGAGGTTTCACCTCATTTCCAAAATAAATAGAGAATTGAATCTAATTTATAAGAAATCAAGCCATTCTCCAATTGATAAATGGTCAAAGGATATGAACAGACAATTTTCAGATGATGAAATTGAAACTATTTCCACTCATATGAAAGAGTGTTCCAAATCACTATTGATCAAAGAAATGCAAATTAAGACAACTCTGAGATACCACTACACACCTGTCAGACTGGCTAGAATGACAGGGAAAGATAATGCGGAATGTTGGAGGGGATGTGGGAAAACAGGGACACTGATACCTTGTTGGTGGAATTGTGAACACATCCAGCCATTTTGGAGAGCGATTGGGAACTATGCTCAAAAAGTTATCAAACTATGAATACCCTTTGACCCAGCAGTGTTACTACTGGGATTATATCCCAAAGAGATCATAAAGAAGGGAAAGGGACCTGTATGTGCACGAATGTTTGTGGCAGCCCTTTTTGTAGTGGCTAGAAACTGGAAACTGAATGGATGTCCATCAGTTGGAGAATGGCTGAATAAATTGTGGTATATGAAAATTATGGAATATTACTGTTCTGTAAGAAATGACCAACAGGATGATTTCAGAAAGGCCTGGAGAGACTTACACGAACTGATGCTGAGTGAAATGAGCAGGACCAGGAGATCATTATATACTTCAACAACAATACTATATGATGACCAGTTCTGATGGACCAGGCCATCCTCAGCAACGAGATCAACCAAATCATTTCTAATGGAGTAGTAATGAACTGAACCAGCTATGCCCAGAAAAAGAACTCTGGGAGATGACTAAAAACCATTACATTGAATTCCCAATCCCTATATTTTTGCCCGCCTGCATTTTTGATTTCCTTCACAGGCTAATTGTACACTATTTCAGAGTCCGATTCTTTTTGTACAGCAAAATAACAGTTAGGACATGTATACTTATATTGTATTTAATTTATACTTTAATATATATAACATGTATTGGTCATTCAGCCATCTAGGGGAGGGGGTGGGGGGAAGGAGGGGAAAAATTGGAACAAAAGGTTTGGCAATTGTCAATGCTGAAAAATTACCCATGCATATAACTTGTAAATAAAAAAGCTATTAAAATAAAAAAAAGAAATTCACACTTAAGCAACCCTTTCAAAGTAATAAAATAAAGAAAAAATGTCATGATAAAATGATAGTATTCAAAACGATTAAAAACATATAAAGGATATAACTAGAATGATTCTATGACTTCATGTTATGACAAAAATAAAAATAGTTTAAAGAAAAAAAAGAGAGAATAGGGTGCAACACATGTCACCAACTGGACTGGACCACTCTTCTTGTTGTCATTGCTCTCTTGTTATTTAAATCCATTTCTCTGCTACTCCCAATCGGTTATTTATTTATTAGCAGATAGCAGTCTTTAAAGCCTGGGATAAGTAAAAGCACTCACTTTAGTTTGATGGACTTTGAGGCAGCTTTCCCTGTTGACTCATAGACTCATAAAGAGCAGTAAAGGGCAATTCAAGTAAATAGATAGCACTAGAAAATAAGTCAGTCTTTCTCCCAGGCAGCTTTCTCTCCAATCAGCTCCCAGCATCAGAGCTTTCCTCTAGTCAGATCACTTCTCCAGCATAAATCACAAAACTTATCTATTACTCACTGGTCGGCCTCAGATCAAGGCAGCTGCTGTTACCTTCTATCTCCAGTATACTCCTCTGGTTGTCGTCTTCCCAGCTCTGTTGTCTTCCATCTTTTCTTTTTATTCAACTTCCAATATTGGATTCTACATAGTATTCTCTGATGTCTCATTCTTCTCCTGCCTTAAATCAGAGTCTCATCACATGTAGTAAACTCACCTCCAGCATAGATTGAAAAAAATTCAGATTCACACAATTTATCAGATATAACACAAAGAGTCAACTTATAAATTTCTTCACCATCTCAAATAGTTCTTTCAGTTTCCCAGCTATTAACTTCAAAATTCTAAAACAGTTCAATGTAAATAGCTGCCAAGAAACTTGCACTGCAACCAGCCTGACCATCACTCAGTACTTTAGTCTCTGCAGGACTACTTTCACTCAGGTCTTCTTGGAATTGCCTGTTTCTTTTCAAGATTTTTTTCCTTTTGGGCTCTTTTTTGGTATTAATATCCTTTATCTCTTGCTTTTAGTAAATAAAATACCCACATAATAGAAGAACATTTCTTTATGCCTTGTAATGAAGAAGCTAGGGGCACAGTCGATGAGCACTATAATCCACTCTCAGATACCTACTTGTTGTATGATCATGGACTATTCATTTAATATCTATTTGCTTTATTTTCCCCAACTGTAAAATGGGGGCAATGATGGCACCTCCCTGGTAGTATTGTGAAAATCAAATGAAATATTTGTAAAAAAAAAAAAGCCCCCAAATTCCTGCACATAATAAGTGCCCTTTAAATGCTTATTCCCTGCTTTCTCCTTATACGCAGGCACACAAATATATGCTATAGGGTTACATGTATGTTTATGTGTGGGTGCATCTATATCTAGGAATATGTAGACAGTCCAGACTTGTCATCACATCAGTCTAGGGAGCTCCTCTCGGGATACTCCCTTTGCCCATGCAAGCTGGCACTTACCCGTCAAATACATAGTCTTAGAGAGTTCTCTGAGGAACTTAGAAATTAAGTGACGTGACCAGGGTCACACAGTCACTATGTAGTAGAGGTAAGGCAGGTCTTCCTGATTCTAAGACTGGTTTCCCATGTCCGGTGCTACCCTCCCTTTCCCGTATGGGCACTTATCACAGTCTCCACCATGGCTACCTTCATCATGTTATTATCATTCACCAGCTCTTTTAGATTTAGAAAACACTTGATAATTAGCCCCATTCAGACGGGAATAAGAAGCACCCCTATCATGCGTCTCGTAAATGGCCATCAAGTCTCTGTGTGAAGATCTCCAAAGTGGGGGAACCCGTGACCTCTCGAGGCAGCCCCATTCTCCTTCTGTAGAGTGGGGATCTTAGGAAGCTTTTCCTGACATCAAATGTAAATTGACCTCTCTCTGACCTCCAGTCATTGTTCCTCGCACTTTCCTTTGGGACCAAGCAGAAAAAAAAGTTTAATCCCTCTTCCACTGGCATGTGGAAGCAGTTCTTACATCCGTCCCCTCCCCCTAATCCATTCTGCTCAGGGCCCCATTTCCAGTTCCTTGGAGAGCTTCATATGTGGGGGCTGTCGGGTCTCTCCCTTAATGGGGCTGCCTTTCTCTGGTCATCCTCGCAGTCTCTTTCCTAAATTGTGGAACCCAAAAGTGAACATCAGACTAAGCCATTGCAAGGTGGAACCTCCCCTCCTCAGCTTTGGACACTGGGTCTTCCTCCCTTGGGCCTTAGTTTATATTAACTTTTCTTTTTTCCTGACTGCAGTGTCAGCCTTCTGATGCAGAATGAGTTTGCAGTCCACTCCCTTCCACCACTCCCCCTCCTCAGCATTTTTCACACAAACTGTTGTCTAGACGCGCCTCCCCCATCCTGTATTTGTGAGGAGACGTTTCTGAGCCCAAATGGAGGCTGGTGCACGGCTTATACCCCGGTGCAGAGTGTTCTCTGCGGGTCCTTCTGCCAGCTCCGTGGGCCCCATCCAAGCCTGGCTTTTCTGGCTTGGAGAGCTGCCTCCCGCTCCACATTCCCAGCTGGCTCTGGATGGAACAGAAGGCCGCCTCCCCTCGGGACAATTTCAGCTATTCTAACAATCTCTGACAACCTCTCCGTTTTCTCTTTGCCGTTCCCGAGCTCCCCTTTTGTTAATAGCAAATATCTGGGAAGGTCCGAGTCTCGGCCCCCTCTCTTTCTCCCTGTCATCTCCCTGGTTAGTGGCTAACCTTTCCCTGGCGAACCGCATGGCTTGTTCTGACTGTCAAAGATCTCTGGCACGAAATCAGCCTCTTAGTCAGAGCTGGATGTGATCGCCCAGCATTCAATAGGCTCAATTCCTCCTATTCTGAGCCATCTGAACATCGTACCTTGGCTAAAGGGATCTCAAAGCTTCCACTGGTGCCCAGATGTCATAGACAGCAGCTTTAAACGTTAGGGTTTTTATAGGAGTAGACAGAGGTAGGGAGGGGATGCTGTGTTAGGATGGCTGGCAGAAGGCCTGACACTAAGTCCTGGCTCTCCCAAGAGCTTCTCGTGTAGTCCTGGGCAGCTCATTTCCTCAGTTTGCTCATCTGAAAAAAGAAAGGGATTTGTCTAAATGGACTCAGGGGCCCCTCTAATCTTTAGTCTTTTGAATGTATGTAGTCATGGAGGAAATCTTCCCACTGGGATCATCCCCAACATAGAAAGCTGAGAAACAAAACAAAACAAGACAAACTGACAAAAATCGAGATCTAAGCACCCACTTCAGTCCCGTGCACATAGTAGAGATGTTCCTTAAATAGGTTCTTTTCTGATCTTCAAGGTCCAGCTTTGAAAGTCTTTGAAATATATAGAACTGGGGGAGGGAAACCTGAGCTTCCATCAGTGTCTTCTCTGGTAGGAAACCTGCTTGATCTCTTCAGAGTCATAAAAGCTCTATTTTTCTTCCTTAAAGTTTTGTATATGTTTTATTTTCCCCATGTCTTCTCTATACTTATCTGAGGACATAGATATCCAATAGAATGTAAGCTGTTGGAGGACAAAGATGTTTCCCTTTTATTTTTATAATTCCAATGCTAAATTGTAGATGCTTAATCAATTCTTTTTAATTTTCTGTGAATGGAAGCAACTGAAGGGGGGAACTTTATTTTTTGCTATTATATCCCCTAACACAATGCTTTGTATGCAGTAGGCATTTAATAAATGTTTATTAAATTAGATTGGCATTTTCTGGATATATTGTCAGCCTTAGGAAGCAGTCTAGTCTTTAGCACTTTGCCTTTGACCCTTTATTAGCTTGTGACCATTGACCAAGTCATCCTCTCCAAGCCAATTTTCTCATCGGTAACACAGAGATAATTATACTTGGGGCACCCACATCACAGATATTGGTGCCCAGAGGAGATACAGTATATCAGATGCTCCTAAAACTTTCACACACAATAAAAATGGCAACTGTTATTATTATATCCTGGCCTACTTACCCAAGGATACCTTTGGATTGGCACAAAATAACTCTGCTGGTCCCCTGACAACCAGCCCTGACCAGGGAGAGATTTCTTTACAATAGTATTTGCTCATTAAACTTAGCAGGGCCGCCAGGACTTCCTTCCTGCCCTCTACCTCTTCTGCTATTTTCTCATCTTCATGGTCAACTGAATCAGCTTTTGAATTGAGTTAATTTAACATTTTTGGCTTCATATTCTGGAGCCAGCTGTGCTGTGATGTCAAAAAACTTCTGGCTCCCAAATCAAAGGAACTGGGTTCAGATTCTGGTTCTGTGACTTGTAACCAGGGCAAGTCATTTTGCTTAGTAGCCTGCTCAGCATAGCAACAACTAGGTTGGGGCAGCCGGGACTTTGTCTTAGGATGTCAAAGTTTTAAGGGCATTGATATGTCCTGGTTGAAATAAATAAAGTCTATCATCTAGTTTGGCCTTTTTTTTTTAATTGGTGGGGGAAGCTCCTACTGAGGAACCTCTCTTTGCCAAGGGAGAATAGCAGCTGTTTTACAATTTATAGTCTTAGTTGCTGAGGACATTTTGCCTGGGGTCACACACCTAAGGAAGGATCAGAAGCAATGATTGAATCCTCATGGCCCAGCTCTCATTACTCTGCCACCTTGTCACTCATAATTCCTAGTTAGTAAAATAATTAGCTAAAATAGGAAGCCGCCAGATGCAGTTCTTTCTCTCCTAGAAGCCACCCACCCCCTCACAAATGAGCTTCTCTTTTGCTTGGTCTCCTTGGCTCTTTCCAGCAGCAGACTGGGTATGTCCCAGTGTCCCTCCTCTCACAAGACCTTGTGGTCCAAGATCTGAGCTCTCTTCTTCCCCCAAATGAATTTCTCTGGAAAAGTTAATTTTGAAGCTTGCTCTGGGGCACATATAGCTTCTGCCACTGGCCTACCATCTGAGGCACTAATTCCAACTTGGTTTGACTTTCAATGACTAGATGATCTCCAAGCTCTTTTCCGATTTCAAATTTTGTAATCTCTGAGCTAGTGATGGATGGAATGGGAGAGGAAAGGGCTGAAGTTTAGAACTATGGTACCTATAGCCTTTTTTAATTCTATATTTTAAAAAATTAGCCTACTCTTAGAGTTTCCAAGTCCTTCAAGCTATGTTATGAGTAATTTGTCTTTAATGTCTCCACTCCTACCTTTGGGGCTGCCCTTTCATTTCTTTATTTTTTTTAGTTAATTGATTTATTTTTAATACACATTGTTGGGAGAGAATCATGTTGGGAGAGAAAAATCAGAGCAAAGTGGAAAAACCATGAGAGAGATAAAAAACAGAAAAAAAGAAGTGAACAGAAGCGATTTACATTCAGTTTCCTTAGTTCTTTTTCGGGAGGCAGATGGCATTTTCTGTCCAAAGTCTACTGGGATTGCTTTAGATCACTGAACCAGAGAAAAACTGAGTCTTTCATAGTTGATCATCGCACATTCTTGCTATTACTGTGTACAATGTATTCCTAGTTCTGCTTGTTTCACTCGGCTTCACTTCATGTAAATCTGAGTCTTTCTAAAATCTTGCTCATCATTTTTATAGAACAATAATATTCCATACATAACACTCATATACCATAACTTATTTAGCCATTTCCCAGGTGCTGGGCATCCACTCAATTTCCAGTTCCTTGCCAGTACAAAAAAGGCTGCTACAAATACTTTTGCATATGTGGGTCCTTTCCCTTCCTTCATGATCTCTTTGGGATATAAACCTAGTAGAGACACTGCTAGATCAAGGATATGAACCTAGTAGAGACACCACTAGATCAAGGAGTATACGCACTTTTATAATCCCCTTGGCCTAGTTCCAATTGTGCTCCAGAATAGTTAGACCATCTCACAACTGCCCCAACAATGCATTAGTGCCCCAATTTTCCCACACCACCTCCAATATTTATCCCATTCTGTGTCAAATTCATGGATTCAAAAGTTCTGACAGATAAGACTCAATGTGTTAATTCTTTTCATGGGCATATGCCCATTTGAGTTATCAAATCAGACCTCTAAGGATTTGGGGCTTTTGGGGTAGGTTTCTTTGTGTGTTTTGTTTTGGCTAATTTTTTTTAACCTCATGGAAAGAGTCTGAGGAAAGGCTCACGGGCTCATAGATTTAGAGCTAAAAGGCACCTCAAAGACCATCTAGTTCAACTCCCTCATTTTCTAGATGATGAAACTGAGGCCCAGGAATTTTCAGCGACTTGACCAGAGTTATAGGAGTATTAAGAGTCAGCAGTGGGGTTGAACCCAAGTGCCTTCACTCTACAGCTATCCCTTTCCCTGATATGCCTTATTTCCTCACTAACTACATGTACTGTGGGATTTTCTGGATACATTTGTTTTAGGAGAAAAGCCAGTCCAACCTTTCCTTGAAGTTTAGGGGAAGATATACCTGAGCAGAGAAGCGAAGGGATCCTGGGGATTCGGGCTTGGGGATGGTTATAACGTGTGGTAGTATAAGCTCCTTATAGTGTGGTGATAGTGGTTGCTTTGAGAAGGGATTGACCTTTTCCTGGAGAAAAAAAACATTTCTCCTGTAGATGATGCAACCCTGAGACAGGGCTCTCTTTGCCCTGTGCACTTAGTTATGGTTCTGCTAATAAATGTTTTAATCGAGCAACTCCAAGGAGCAGTCGGTCAGCCGGATGAGAACGTACTTTGGGCCGAGGGCCTTTCTGAGCCTTCTGAAATCAACTACCCCCAAAAAATTCTCTCCCTTCCACACTACGACTGGCCCTCATTTCAGGTGTGGAAGCAGCAATTATCAAGGCCCTCCCTGAAAAGTTTTTCTTCCGCTCAGGCCGCGGTTGGGCTCAGCTTACAAGGCAGCTCCTGCTAGGATGGTGGTGTTCCTTCCCTGGCTGAGTCAGCAATGAGCTCACCACATCACTCTAGGCTGATCCCGTGACAGCTGGCATCCAAGGAGGCTGGAATTGTAGAAGGGAGCCAGATCCCCAAAGCATCCAGATAAGGAGGATCGAAGAGACCCCATGGATGGGCCCAGGAGAGCCGGCGTTTGTTAGAAATGATGCTGGGCCCAGATCAGAGAAGGGTAATTAATAAGGATGAAGGAGAAGAGCTAGTCTGCATGCCATGGTGGGCCTATCCTGGAGATCAGCCACTCACCAACACATGATCTTTTACTGAAAATAAACACGCTCCAATTTAGAGCCACTTGTGAGCAGGGACATTTTGTCCACAAGTTAGGGGGGAAAAGATGTTTCTTGCTGCCAATATTGGATTCTGAAAAACCAAGTTGGGACCTTCCTGTCTCTCATTTAAGTGCCCATCGTAAAGATTCTGCCATCAGAGTCCGACGGACGCCTCTATCGACATATGAATGTAGGAGTAAGGCTCCCATTTACAGTCAATTGACTGCAAATGCCTAGCTCAGCACTTTTGCTCCTTGTCTGAATCTCTCCCTCTCCTCCCCCCGCCCCTTTGGGGCAGACCTGTCTGCTTGGGCAGCAGGAAAGGGCATGGGGATGAAATGGCCTTCAGAACAAAGGTGTTGATGAACCTCGTGGGGCCTGGAGGTCAGGTGGGTGGGAGGCGCCATAAATGTGACAGGATGGTGGATGGTCAGACTCCCAGGTCTGCCTCCATTGCAGCCCCAGGATCCAGGGGATGAGACAGAGAAAGGGTCAGTCACCCTCACCAGCTGTTGCCCACAGGGGAGGCAAGCCTGAAGCAGTGAGGCACTCAGCTGGTAACATGTGCTGGGCAAGTCAAACCAACACTAAAACCATCCCAACTTCTATCCCCCCCAGACAGAGATGGAGGCGGGATCCTGAACTCAAGGCCTTGGAACAGCAGGAATCCCCAGGTCACCTGTGCTGCTTCTAGCCCGGCCCCTACAGTCATTATCCACACAAGCAAGCGATGTCACCTAGCAACGACTGCAGGTGCTACATGCTTTCTCTCCTCAGCAGCTGCGGGGTCCAAAGACCTAGAAAACAGAGGTCTCAACTCCAAGTCCTGTCAAAGGGATCGACATCAGAAATAGATGTGATAGGGGCAGCCCTGAAGTCAGGAGGACCTGGGTTCCAATCTGGCCTCAGACACTTAACACTTCCCAGCTGAGAGAGTCACTTAACCCCAATTGCCTCAGCCAAAAAAAAGAGAGAGAGAGAGAGAGAGAGAGAGAGAGAGAGAGAGAGAGAGAGAGAGAGAGATGTGATTTTATTGATGGAAACAATTCTAGAGAAGAGTCCTTTCCATCTTCCCTGCTGCCGCACCCTACGACAGAAGACTAATATAATGCCTACTATGTGTTAGTGCTTTACAAATATCTCATTTGATCCTCACACCAACTCTGGGTAGGACAGGCTATTATTATCCTCATTTTACAGATGAGAAAACTAAGACTCATCCAGGATCACACAGCTGTTAAATGAGTGATTCTAGATTTGAACTCAGTCTTCCTCCACTCCAGGTCCAGAGTTTCATCCATTTCTCCACCTCGCTCGAGACCATTCTGCATTTCCCCAGGTGTTAGTTCTGTCCCAACCCCAGAAATGTACATTTTGTTCACTTTATCAGGGAACAACAGAATGTTAGTTCCTTCAGGACAGGAAAGGGACTGTCTTTTTAAAAAGTGTGTATGTGTGTGTGTGTGCATCACCATCACTTAACATAGTATCTAGCTCAGAGTGGGAGCTGAATAAAGGCTTGGTGAATTAAACTGAATTTCCTTTGTGTCTCTTACTGGAATACTGTGAAATTCCATCTAGCTATCAGCTTAGCACCCCCCCCCTTCTTCACTAACTCCATAGTTTTTTCTTTGTTTAAGTTCAACATGGGAGGAAGTGCATTTTCTGTTTTTCCTTTGGAACCTGTGTGCCTCTGATATCTCCTATCACATCACCCATGCTGTAGCCCATAAAGTGAACTCATGGCTGGCTTGTTCTTCTTGCTCAGTGGAGGCAGGTCTCTCTTTTCTTCCTCTCTGAATCTTTCCCATTCATTGTCACAGAACAATCTGCGCGTTTTTCTCCCAGTTGCAGATCGTCATTGTGTCCTGCCCAGTGTCACGCCAAGGACTGTGGCCAGACCATGTCTGAATGATCCCAATGGGGAGATAAGAAATGGGGCAAAGGGGAAGATCCAAGGCAAACCCTACCATGCACTTCTTCATTCTAATTTCCATAGTTGAGAAAAATCAGGCTTTTCAATGTATCTCTGTGTCCCTAGAGGCAATGTGGCCCTGTGGGTGGAGGGCTGGGCTGGAGCTCAAGAAGCTCTGAGATCAAACACTGACTTTGATACATCCTGGCTGGGTGACTAGGCCACTCTAAGACTGGAAGTCACAAAGGTGTTCCTCTCCTCCTATACTCACTGCTGTGGGCAAGTCAATTCATTCCCTGAGCCTCGGTTTCTTCATCTGTAAAAGTGTAGTTGCCCTAGTTAGCCTCTGAGATCTCTTCCACTTTCTATAATGTGTATAGGGGAAGGGAATTTCCACACTGGGTGGTCCCCACCAGAAAAAAATCCATCCCTTTGCATATTGCAATAGATGCTTTCCTTTCTTCAGAATTAAGGGAGACATTTATCACAGCCTTCCCGGGGAACACTATCCCTAGCGTACTCTGTCCCTGTGCCTCTTAAATGAATTATTATTTTTTTCATTATTATTATTATTATTATTATTATTATTATTATCATTACCAGTATCACATAGTATTAATCATCATAAATCACACTCATAATCATATATGATTAACACAAGTACAAGTAGTAACAATAACTGCCCGAGAAGCAGTGGGTGGTGTTTAGGGTTTCACCTTGGAGATTTGTGGGCTGATTGTCCCCATGTGTGTAGATACCTGCAGATTTTGTACATCTCTGTGTGTGTGTTGGGGGGGGGGGTATGGGCCATGGAACGAGTGACAGCTTTGGAAGCAGGAAGACTTGAATTTAAATCCGACTGAGACACTTCCTGGTTGTGTGACCTTGAACGAGTCCCTCGAGTCTTTTTGCTTCAATTTCCTCATCATAAACTGGAGAAGGAATGAGCAAAGCACTCTAATATCTGCCAAGAAACCCTAAATGGGGTTACGAAAGCTGGACATGACTGAAATGACTCCAGAACAAAAATATATGTGTGTGTATATGTATGTGTGTATGTGTATATATGTAAATACATGTATATCTGTCTCTGCCTCAGGCCTTGTAGCCCATGGACCCTTGGGAGAACCCGTTCCTCTTCCCTTCTCCCCCGTCACTGCCACAATCTCCAAAGTTCTGGGCCTCAAGCATCAATGAGCAGCAAAATAAAAGCAATATTTTTAACCTTGTTCACAGCTTACAAAGGACTTTGCTACCCCAGTGCCAACGCAGAGAGTGACAGAATCTGAGAGTGAGAAGGGACTTCAGCTGCCTCTGGCCCCACTTGTGAAATACATGTTAAAATTACGTTGTCACTAGAATATACCAGACACGTGATTGGTCATCCAGCCTCTGCTCAGAGCCCTCCAGGATGGGGAGCCCTCCACCTCTCGAGGCAGCCATTCATTAGGGGAGCTCTAATTGTTACCCGAAATCAGGCCCTGATAGGTCACCTTGCAGCCTTCCTCTCATTGCTCCTGGTTTTGTCCCTTGGGACCAACAGAACAGAACCAATGATACCAACATGTGACCGTCTTTCTGACACTTAATGGGAACCATCGTGTCCTTCCTAAGTATTCTCTTCCCCAGATTAGACAGGCCCAGCTCCTTCAACTGATATGCATAAGTCAGGGGCTTTTCTTCCTCAGGAAGTTCCCCCACACATGGGGCTTCCTCCTTGGATTACTTCTGTCTGTGTGCTGTCTTCTCATACAGGCTCACATACACACAAGCCACTATGAACATAATATATAATAATAATATTAAAGGTAATATTATATATACTATATTATATAATAAGAGAAAATGTCTATATTATATAATATATATAACATGATATATTATGCTATATATTACATGTAACGATATAACAATATAATATAAAAATATGATAAACAACACATATTATAATATATATTATTACATATTATAATAGATATTATGCTTGTGTTGTTTTAATATTGTCCACCTCATTAGACTGTGAGCTCTTTGAGAACTGATGTTATTTTTTTGTTCTTTTTGTGTGATCCCAGATCTTCTCACAGGACCTGGCGCGCAGTCAGCATTTAATACGTGTATGTAGACAGACTCAAATGCATGATTTTTTGATGCTCACAATTACCCTGTGAGGCAGGTAAGACAGATGTGACTGAAGCTCAAGGTCACTGGCCAAAAACGCACTTTTCTGAATTCTTGGCCAACACTTTCCTCCCTTCCCCACCCTGTAGATTCTTGGATCTGATTCTGCAAGTTTCTCGTGACTATTGCTAAACCTTATTTGAATTTTAAAATAGTTTTCTAACTTTAAAAAAAAGGACCAATTTTCTGCATTAACGAGATAATTTGAAAAGTCTTGTGGTACAGTAGAAGCCCCAAGTTCAAATCCTGTCTCTAACAACTATTGGCTGGATCATCCTGCGCAAGTCATTAATTTTTCAATAGTTCAGGAAATTTTTAAGACTCTAAATTAAACAGCAGGTGCTACTTTCCATTGGTAGAGGGAGTTTCCCCATTGGGAGTTTTCTAGACCGATAGAATAAGTACAATAATAACGCTCCCAAATTTAACAGAAGTCACACACTAAGCTCCTGCAACCCCTGATTTGGGCTGACTAAATGGAGAGAATGAAGGACTGAGAGGGGGGATTTGGGGGGGTTTTCTGCCCTTAGGAGATGACATCACTTTCACCCAAGTCTTCCAGGCATTCTGTACCTTAGACTTCAGGCTCATCTCCTAAAACAGGGGAACCTAAATTAAATTATATCTATATACGCTCAAAATATTGCTAGTCTGTTTTCTTGTTCACTATGTCTTGAAGAGCAAGCTAAGAGTGTTCCAAGTTTAAGTCAAAAGACCTAAGCCCTCCCACCAAATTCTAGTTACACAAAACACCATCTTAAAGTGAAGAGCAATACATCCATTTTTTTTTTTTTTGCAATCAGATACAAGCCAACAGGTATCAGACAAATTACACAGATTAGAATATACCAGACCATATAGACAGTGAATGAGCTCTTCTGCTTGGAGGGAGCTATCTCAGTCTAAATAAGGGAGAACCCCTGATATCTATCAAGGGGAAATTTTCCAAAGTTTCCAGAGAGACTAGAATTGAGGGACATGTCTGGGAGTCAGTTTTCCCTACATGTCTGCCCATCAAAGTCTGTTCTCTTTCCCTCCATATTTCTCCCCAGAGAGAATATGGAACCATGAACAACCTCTCAAATTGGGGGAAAAATGTCTCCTCTCCAATTCTCTTGAGCCAGCCCACATGAAGACATACAGAATTAAGTAATCCCTCTTTCCACTAATGAAGGTCACATACATAGGATCCAGACTCGAGATCTATTATAGTCCCCTTCTGTTTCTGTCTAGGTAAAAGTCAAAGTTTCCTTTGGGGACGAGTTGGCAAAATTCTCAAGATATAGAGCAGAACTTTCTTCAAATCTGCATTTAGACAGCCCATGTACACCTACATCACCTGCATGGGCAATGTATATCCTAAGGAAATAGAAGGAGGAAAAAGCCGAAGCCCTGTAAGAAATTACTTGCCCAAGATCACACCTGTAGTAACTTGGGAGACAAAGTGTTTCTCCCCTAATAACTCTATGACACTGAAGATCTTATTTTCTTTCAGAGATATCAAAGGAATGACCTAGAGATACATATATGTGTAAGCAAGAATTAAATCCCAAGTTCTTACTCATTTCTAATCCGTGTCTTTTCCACTATTCTCTGTCTCTCTGCTCACCATCCCATCTCTTTTTCTCTCTTTTCTTTCCCTGCATCCAGGCCTAGAGGAGGGAAGAAGGAAGGAGTCTTTCTTAGGGATAATGGAAGCAGATTTTCTTTTCCATGATCAATCCTTCCGTGATTAAAATGAGCCACAGTCCAGGGCCTTTTTCAAAGCTTAGTAATGTTAGCCACTGCATCTCATGGACATTGGCTGAGGAAAGTCCCATCTTGAGATCTTTTACACCCTGGCTCCTTTACTGTTGCTCATACAAGGTCTCATGGGATCATGGGGGCAATTCTTGGCTCCCGAAAGCTGGGCCAGTGGAGCCCAGCTGGCTTGTGGTACTGGCTAGAAAGCCTTTGAGGATAAGTTGTGGGTCTAGGTCTGTGGGGCTGCCATTTTGCGACTAGCTGAATGAACTTCTAAGAGTCTCATCGATGGGGAGGGGAAGGGACACACTTATTTGGCTCTCCTAGACCATCTATTATGTACTGCATAGTGACTGCAAGCAGTGGGAGGAAGGAGTACCTGCACCAAGGAAACCACAGTTCCTTGAAATATTGAAGTGGGTGGAAATTGCAGAGAAGATTTTGGCTTTATGAGAGAAAAAAAAAACTTCCTAGCAATTGGAACTAAACAAAAAGAGGTGGGTCTCCTCTCCCTGGAGATCACAGGACTTCAAACTAGAAGGGACTTTAGAGGCCACTGAGTCCAATTCTTTCATTTTATAGATCAGTAAAATGAAATTCTGAGGGAAGAGAGAGAAGCTATAAATTATCTGAGGTGGGATTCAAACCCCAACCTTACTAGCTCCAAATCCAGTGTTCTCTCTGTCCTATCTCTTTGAGCAGAGCCAGAACAGGTAGCTACTTGTTTGAAATGTTACAGAAAATATTTTGATCATGTTTGGATTGACTAAATGACCTCTAAGAGGCACATCTAAGAGGGGTCCAAAGAAGCTTCCTGAGAGGGAGTCAGATTTCTATCATTTGAGAGCTGGACAGGGTTTTGGGGATCAGCTTGTCAAAACCATAGGCCAAAGGACTCCCAGTGTGCCATACATGGAAAAATGGAAAGTGCTCATACAGCCTTTGCTTGAAGATCTCTCTAAGAAGGGGAACCCAATACTTCCGAACACAAATTTGGAGCAGTTCATCTTGTTAGGAAGCTTTCTTGACTCGAAGCCTAAATCTGTCCCAACACACATTGTTGTTCTGCTTTCTGGGACCAAAGTGGACAGGTCTGTTATTTTCTCCATGTGATATCCCTTCAAATATTTGTCTCTCGAGTCATCTCTTCTCCAAGCTAAACATGTTCAATTCCCTGAACCAAATGTCATGGACTCAAGTCTCTTTACCCCGACTGAAACATTCTCCAGCTTATCAAACTATGGTGCCTAGAAATGAATATCATAATCTAGCTAGGATCTGAAGAAGGCGGAACACTGTGGGGCTACCATTTCCTTCTTAATGCAGCCTGAGATTCTGATGATTTCTACTGAGCTTGTGGTCCACTAAAAACCCAAGATTTGTTCAGAACAAATGCTGTCTCTCTAACATCCCTCATTTTGAATTTATGAGGCAGCTTTTTTGTGTTATATTTGATATTTTTTCCTATTGAATTTCACTCTAATAGAATGGCAGAGCCCTCAAGTGATCCTTATGGATCTTTTCAGATCTTGTCATCCAGTAGGTTTGCTAACCTTTTCACATGGGTGTCACTTTCTAGCCTGATGATGCTGTCATTTAGGCCTTTATTTAAATCATCCATAAAAACGTTAAATAGCCCAAGCCAAGTACTGTTCTCTGGGGTCCTTCCATTGGAGACCACATGTCACACTGACAAACATTAGTCCTATCCTAAAGTAGAATGATCTACCTTGGAAGAGGTGGGTTCTTTATCTCTGGGGCTTAAATTTCCTTATATCATCATTTGATGTTTTTAAGGAATCTTTTTTACAAACTGCCATACTTGTTAGTGCCTCTTACACTGAATTCCATCCCTCATCGCTGTGTCTTTGACATAGACAAATTGAGACTGGGGAGAAAAAAAACTTTAGCTTAAAAAGGGTAAACTCCAGTCGTCTTGACTTATCTTATGTCTTGCCACTAAATTCAGATGACCCTGGAGGAGAGGGGTGTGGGCTGAAGACTTTGTACAACTCTGGTTCATTTAAATCCAATTCACTTACAAGTCAAGGCATCATACTCCTGAAATCATAAAGAACAAACAATAATTGGTGAATAGTAGTATTTGCCCCATTGGGGAGGTACCCAACTGACCAGTTCCACTGGACAATGTTTATTTTTTTCTTCCCTTTTCCTCCTGCCCTCTTGTCTTGCCACCCTCTCTTCCTTTCCTCCCTCCCTTCCTCTTCTTTCCTTCCTTCCTTCCTTCCTTCCTTCCTTCCTTCCTTCCTTCCTTCCTTCCTTCCTTCCTTCCTTCTTTCCTTTCTTCCTTCCTTCCCCTTTCTTCCTTCCTTCCTTCCTTCTTTCCTTCCTTCCTTCCTCCCTTCTTTCCTTCTTTCCTTCCTTCCTCCTTCCCTTCCTTCCTTCCTTTTTTCCTCCCTTCCCTCCTCCTTTCCTCCAAAATGTAGTTTTGTTTATGATTCCTTTAAATGGAGCTCTGGAAAACCAGACTTTGATAAAGCCCATTGGAATTCCGATGGAGCTATTTGACCATGCCTCAAACCCAAATCACTCTGGCTGTTCTGATTTGGCCAATAATAGTCTCAAGCCTCATTTGGTCATTGGGTTTTGATGGCTCAGAGCAAGTGTAAATAGCAATTGTTTCTGTTCTGGTCAAAACTCCCCTCCCAGTTTGATTTTTTTTAGTAAACAAACTAGGTTATTTTTTACCTCACTGCTTACCCAGCTTTAAATCACTGAATGGATGTTGCCTCAGACTAACTGAGACCTGGGAAAAACCTTAGTTTAAAAAGTCCCAGGTCTCCCACTGCATCTGGGATTATCTCCAATTATCTTGGCCTATGTCTTGCCTCTGGACTCAGATGACCTTGGAAGAAAGAAAGAGACTGATGACTTTGCTCAGTTCTGCTTCCCTTAAATCCAGTCTACTTGCAAGTCAAGATATCACCTTCCTGACCTCTTTGAAAATGAAGGACAAACAACTATGTTTTTGTGCTCACTATTCCACAAGACTTGAAGGCTTTGCCTCCTCATCTCAGTCTCTTATAATTCTGAGTTTTCTTCACAGTTCAGCTCACAGTCTACCTCTTACATGAAGCCTTCAGGATTCCTCCAAATGATGATAAAGGCTCCCTCCTCCGAAATTATTTTATATTATTTGTAATTATTTATTATTTACTTATCTGTGTGCATTTTTTGTTGGAATATAATTTTTATACACAGAACTGAGCACACAGTAGGTGCTTAGTGCTTTTGAATGAGAGTATTTTGACCTAAAGCTATTTCTGTTCACCCCACCTGCATCATCCTTGATAATTCCTTTCAAGACTATCCAATACCCTGCAAAATGCCATTTGTGTACGGGGGCTGAGGTTGTTTCCCCCTCTGACAAGGGTCTATCTTGTATTTTAAGCTTTGACTGTGCATGGATATGTTCCATTCCATTCTCTATCAAGGCAGCCTTTGGATGCTATTTAAAGTAATATGAGAAATTTCTTTCTAGTTGAATATGAATCTTGGCTGAAAACATATTTTATAATATTTGAATTGAACCTTGGTTGGTTGCTAGGTGAGGACTTCCCATATTGAAGGGAGACTTTCTGGAAAACAGAAAGCTATCCCATACAAGCTGAACTATTTTGCCCCATAGTTTTAAGTTGGTTCTGGGGTGTTTATACCACTGTGCCCACCTATTTATTTTTAAGCTTGAATTAGACAGTAGACATGAGGTATTAGACATAATACAGATAGGCAATACCTGTGTTCCTAGCACATACTAGACACTTAGAAGAGCTAAGTTTATTGGGTTGATCCATCAAACAAAGGCTTTCCTCTATGATAACACTGATTTCTAATGTTACATAAATGTACTTGATCATTACTTCTTCTCTGAAGTATAATTGTATAGTTTAGATCTTTGGGGTACCAGTACCCAATTTTTCAATTTCTTAAGTTCCATAATTTGGGGTATAAAATTGTAATATTTTCCACAAAGTTTGAAATTTGAAAAGGATTTCAGATCCCAGTCAGTGAATGGTCCCCATTAGTTTATTTCCTAGGGAGCCACAGCTATTCAGTAAGGGTGACAGACTTAGTCCATCAAATTGTGAAGCCTTAGAGATTTGTTCCTGCTTGGAAGCATTTCTTCGCATCATGATCTGAGAGCCGGATAAATAAGTTTATTTAATAAAAACTTTAAAACACACTTAATAACATATTAAATCAGAAAGCCTAGAATTGAACTCATTTCCTCTAACTGCAGATTTAATTCAGTTCAATTCAATATTCATTTGCCACATGCCCTGCTGTTTACCAGACACTGCTAGGTACAAGGATATAAATATGAAATATTCCCTGCCTTTCTGGGGGGTGCCAACACCTGAGATCCCCAAGAAAAACGTCCTGTGGGAGATATTATCTGAGCTAAGCCTTGAGGCAGAATTCTAGGAGGTTGAGGAGAGGGAGGAGAACCTTGGGATGAGGATGAGGAGTCTGAAAAAAGGTTGGGAAGTGGGGATAGAATGCTACGGGAGCACCAGCAAGTAGCCCATTGGGCCTGGAATATAAAATGCAGGAGGCTGGGTAATATGAAATTAATCTGGAAGAGATTAGTTGGAGCCAGAAAGTGAAGGGTTTTAAGTGACAAGCATGCACAGGGAGTTGTATTTAGCCCAAATGGGCTTCTTCCTGTTAGTCCCGCAAAACACTCAGCCTCCCATATGCCTTTGCTTTGGCCATCCCCCACGCCTGGAATGCATTACCTTGTCCTCCCCCTCTCCCCTTCCCCACTAGGATCCCTTGGTGCCTTCCAAGGTTAGCCCAGGAACCACAATTCACTTGAATTTTGTCCTTATTTCCCAAGATAGCATTGCTGCCCACCCCTTAAGCTTCTTTGCATCTGGTACCCTACTAAGCCTTTAGGAAGGCTGAAAAAGATGGAAGGGACCGGCCAAATCCATCCCCCTGGCCGATTTGTGCAGCCGGACTGATCCCTCCAAGAGAGCATCTCTTTTGAAGACTTCCTGGCCTTCCATGAGGGATTTAGGAGGCTTCCGTGGTAGAGTTTGAATCAGAAATCCAATCCTGGAGGACCCAAGCAGCTCCATCATTCGGATCCTCATCAGGTACGGCATTCGCTCAGTGAGCCCCCAGAACAGGAGACATTAAAAAAAATTGATAAAATCATTTCTTGTTGTTGTCAACGATCAAATGAGAAGATTGTAGGGGGCACATTAGTCCCAGTAGTTTGCAGGTTTCTCTGCTGTTAAAAATTGGAAATGAATGAATAGAGTGTGTCAGGAGAGGGATGCGCTGTTACCGATTGGGTAATTGACTTTGAAACCCAATATTTGCCGGCAAATAGATAAAATGTTTGTGAGAGCACATTTGACAAGTAAATTGTGCCGCCTTAAACCCTTTCAGGAAGCAGGCAGGATATAAATAAATGAGAGAATAAATTAACCAACTAAATAAATAGCTAAACAGCAACGTTATCTGTAAAAGGTAAATACTATATGAAACCTCACTAGGTTTTTCTGCCTCGTAATTTGTAACAATTTTTCACCGCAGTTGAGAGCTTCCATTAGGAAGAAAGAGTACAGGAGAGAGAGGGGATGATGAAGAGTTTAATTTCCTCCTCCCACTCCCTGCATGACCCAGATACATAATTTTACCTTTCATTGCCTCAGTTTCTTCATGCAAAAAATGGTGTTTGCAAAGTCCCGAGCTTATGGAGTTGTGACAAAAGGGTTTTTATTACATTAAAATGTGGCAGTTTTATAGCTTAGAAGACTGCCTAAGGTCATGTAAGTGGGAAATACCAGATCTAGGATTCAATTCAAGATGTTCTGAGTGTTACTGTGTTTTCCCCCCTGATCCTGGCTGGGGATGATAAGGATGCTGGGGTTGGGGGTGGGAGGGATTTGGTATATGCTGGTCTTTAATCACCAGTGACTACCTCTGTTGTGTAATTCCTATAGGAATGGCTTCTTCCAGTAATAGTATCCTCAGAAAGATCCCGGACTGGAGCAAGAGGACCAAGCTGAACTCATTTCGGTTTTATTTGCCAGATACGTGGATCCATGATTGTGTGTGTTCAAGGTTTCTTATGCAGAACATTATTTTTCTCTTAGAAACCCTCACTTCCTTCAAAGCCCAGATCAGGAGCAATTTCTCACAAGGTACATTGCCTGAATATCTTCCCTTGATCCCCCATGGCTAGACACTCTCCCCCTTGAAATGACTTCATATTATTTTGAATCCTTCCCAGTCACATGTAGCCCCTTGACAGTGAGGATTAACTTTTGTTTCAGATTTTGGATCTCTCATGTCTAGCAGAGAGCCTGAAACACAGCAGCACCTGAATAACAGTGGGCTGAATTTGGGGGGGGGACTTTTCATCTGAAGGAAGCTTGTCCTGAGTTTATTGACTTTTCCCCTAAAAGGATCTTCACAAAGCTGTGAGAGTCAGAATGTGAGGCGATGGACAGAAGATGTGGAAGATGGGTTGGAACCATTGGTCCTGCATAATCTTGTTCTTTACACTCCTTACCCTCCTACAGCAATCAATTTACTAAGCAAATGTTAATCCAGTCTTGATGGAGAGAAGGGAAATGACTTGTCCAAAATCACGGAGCTGGCTAGTAAGGTCCTGAGTTCAAATTTGGCTTCAGAAACTTAATACTTCCTAGCTCTGTGACCCTGGGCAAGTGACTTAACCCCAACTGCCTCAGCAAAAATAAATAAAATAAAATAAAATAAAAATGCTTCCTGGAAACTAATGGCTCCTGCAGTATTCACAGCTATTGATGACCCAGAAAAGAAAGTTCTTGCCATCAAGTCTTTGGTGGTCACTGTCCACCATCTTCAAATGGTTTAACATGAGAAGCTGGTGTCATTTTCATCAATGGAAATGAAATTAAGGAAGAGGTATCACCATACACTTTGCCACTGCATCCTAAGGACCGTGGGACCTTTCCATCTTACTTATAGCTGCAACCCTCCATATGTGTTGAGAACCAGCACTGTCTCTTCCTTTTCTGTGTATATCTTCAATACTTAGCACATGCTTTGTGCACCTAGCAAGTGCTTAATATATGTCTGTTCCTATATCTGTAAATGGATATTTTGTCTGCCCTGGCTCATCTATAAGCCCTCTGAGGACAGGCCGCCCCTGCTTTTCTCTTTATTTCTGCTGTGCTTAGCCCCAAGCCTGATGCATATTAGAAATGGAATAAATACATGTTGATTCAGTGACCTCATTGATTGCCTTAATCTCCTAAATTTTCATGCATTCATTCAGTCAACAAACATTTATTGAAAATCCAGGTATTACACAAGGTGCTGTGAGAGGGCAAAGAAATCTATGATCTAATGTTTGCCCTCAGAGCATTTAGAGTCCAGTAAGGGAGACAGAACTCATGTAGTATCTGTGCTGCAGTCTAGAGTATGATAAGCACCAGAAGGGATTTAAAAAATATACTCTAGAAATTCAGAGGAGACAGACCCACCAGGCCTTTTAGTTTCTCTCTTAAGCCTTTTTTTTCCTTTTTTTTTTTTTTTTTTGCTGAGGCAATTGGGGTTAAGTGACTTGCCCAGGGTCACACACTTAAGCAGTGTTAAATGTCTAAGTCCAGATTTTTACTCAGGTTCTCCTCACTTCAGGGCTGGTGCTCTATCCATTGCACCATCTAGCTGCCCTCATTAAGCCTTTAAAAAAAAAAAAAAGATTTGGGCCAGTACCACCTGTTTCTGGCACACAAGAATCCTTATCAGTGGAAATACTTTCAACATTCTTGTTACACCAATGGGTTCTAAAGAAGGCCTTATATCCTTTCTGCTCCCCTCTTTCTTCTAAAAGTCACAGACACAATTCTTAGGTCTCACCACCCAGGGCTTGTCTCTTTGCCCCTTTCCATGTGTGTGCACTTACACAGAGATCTAACTAGCCATACTTTGCTATAATAATTAACTTGCTTTTTAGCCAAGGAGCAATATAATGGACCTTTGTTTCATGTGATCTTCTTCTCTGCTTTTTTAGTGAGTTTGTTGGTCAAAAAATTATTAAAACAATCTTAATAACTCAGAGCCCCCGTTAAGGAAATTTATTATATTTATCCAGAAATATAATAATATATGTATTGTATTATTATAATTATATTATAATAATGTACTATATGATATGATATAATAATTATATATAATGTAAAAGATAGGTTCTCTATCTTAATTTAAATTTCCTGTATTCCTAGATAACCTAAGTTTCTTTTATATGAAAAATGAGTATGCAAGATACAGTTAAGCAAAAGAAATGAGCAGAATGTATTAGAGTGTTAATATTGGATGGGTGTGAGAAATTGGGGCAATGTTTCTTGAAGAGGTCAATACAAAATCTTGGTAGCTTCCCTCGGAGCCAATCCTCTATTCCAACTTTCCTGTCGAATCCTAATGGCTCACTTCTGCCTTTCCTGTTTCTGCCTGGCTCTTAAGTTCTTCATTTTCCTTGTTGGTTCTGCGTTAAAGATCATTTGTGGCGTAGGTTAAGTATGGATGGAATTGGAAGGACCTTCCAGCTGTTTCTGGGGATCCTGATCCCATCTACTAGTCCCTACTTTTTCCTCTAAGTTTCCTTTCTGGCAGGTAATCCTTAAAACATTCCTGGAAATGACTCAAGAACCAATTCCAGCTCACAGATTGCAATAATCCCAATAACTCTCAGGTTTTTATGGGACTGCTTGTCCCTCTATACGACAAATCTCAGAATTTCAGTCAGTTCTCAAACCCTTATTAGAAATATAATCATTAATTTTGTTCCCTAAACATGATGTGATTCTTATGAATGAGGAAGCAAACTTAGTGAACAAATCAGCTCTGAAGCTCTTGGCTGAATGTAGGATGCAGCTCCTCACTTCTACCTCCCTAAAGCTCAGTATTACTTATTACTATACAATTAATGAGAAAGGTAGGCACAGGGCAACCCATGGAAGAGTATCAATGCAAGACTAAAGGGTTGAGACTTTGTCCTACCCCGTGGAGGGTTTCTGACTTATTGGTGCCACTGTGAGTTAAGGAGAGGTCTGAGGCAGTGTGCTGGATACGTTGGAGGGAGAGAGAGTGGAATCAACAAACCAATTTGGAAGCTATTTCAGGAGTTGATGTAAACGCCCATTGAAGTTCTGAACTAAAGTAGCAGCAACCACAAAGTCAAGGATAGATGTGGGAGCTATTTCACAGGAAAATTCTAAAAGACTGGGCACTTGATTGGATAGGGAAATGGAGGAAGAAAATGGCAAAATTAATGCTATTTTACAAATTGAAGAGGTGGAAGGGATTAGAGATCATCTAATCTAATTGTATAGATGAGGAAACTGATGTTGAATGTAGTTTAGTAGATTGCCTAAGGTCATACAAGTCAGAAATACTAGATCTAGGATTCTTTGACTGTTACTGCATTTCCCCCACTGATCCTGGCTGGGGATGATAGGGCTGTGGGGAGAGGAGATTTGGTATATGCTAGTCTCTAATCACCAGTACCCCCTTCTTGTGTAGAGCAAGCAACAAGGTTTTGAATGACACGATTTGGGTTCCACTGTTTCATTTCTGAGCATAAGTATTAATTTAATTGCCTAAGGTCATGTAAGTCAGAAATACCAGATCCAGGATTCAATTCAAGATGTTTTGACTGTTACTGTATTTCCCCCACTGATCTTGGCTGGAGATGATAGGGGTGGTGGGGTGGGGGAGATTTGGTACATGCTAGTCTCTAATCACTAGTGACTACCCTTCTGGTGTAGAGAAAGCAACAAGGTTTTGAATGACATGATTTGGGTCCTACTGTTTCATCTCTGAGCATAAACATTAATTTTATTGCCTGAGGTCATACAAGTCAGAAATATCAGATCCAAGATTCAATTCAAGATGTTTTGACTGTTACTGTATTTTTCCCAGTGATCCTGGCTGGAGATGATAGGGGTGGTGGTGGTGGTGGTGGGGGGGATTTGGTATATGCTAGTCTCTAATCACTAAGTCAGAAATACCAGATCCAGGATTCAATTCAAGATGTTTTGTCTATAATTGGCTTTTATAATTATTCTATCATTTTAGCTTTTGGGCTAATAGAAACTGAGTAGATATGAGCAACAGTTTTTTGCTGCCTTTTGCTTTTCTACCATAGTCATTTCATCTTAAATCCTTCCCTCCTCCCATTCTCCTGCTTCAACCTAAATTGTATCACTCTCGGCTTCCATAAGAAAGCTAAACTTCAGCAGACTGAAAAGCACCTGAGAGGATGTTGAACACGTTGATCAACATATGATTCTGAAGAAAGTTTCCATAGAGAAAATCAGCCAGAGAAGGAAAAAATAAGCATGTTCCCTCCAGAAGGCCTCGAGGTGCCAGACTCTGGTATTTCACCCCTCTGGGGAAAGAGCCATTTTGCCAAATGCCAGCACTCTGTTGAGTGCCAGGAATGAAAGGAACAGAAGTGAACTGTCTGAAAAAGAATTTTTCAGGGATATTCAAAATATTTTCCTCTAGTCACTCTTTATGTAATTAAAAAGAAAATAGACTCTTTATTTTGTCAATTGCCCTGTCCCTTTCTTTCAATTTAGAATTTAAATACCCATGGCCTAAAAATTCAAAGTAGCCTATGACTATAAATGGGCATTGCCTTTGAATTAGCACAGTGTGTATATACCTCTGGGTGTGTGAGGGTATGTAGAGGGCATGGGTGAGTAATAATAATAATAATAATAATGATGACTAATATTTATACAGCACTTACTATGGGCCAGGGATTGTGCTAGTTGCTCAGCATTTCTGCACACCAACAGGTGGTGCTTGTCTGACTCTAGTTCACTTTTATTGTGCATCCATGAACAACTACTGAGTTATAGTCTTAAGAAATCTGTTTACTATCGACCAATCTTGTATAGATGGGACCTACATGGTCCCTTTAATTTTTAGATTTTCTTCTAAGATTTCTACCTAATCTAGGGTATGATTTTTTTCTAGTAATAATTCATAACTTATTAAATGACTAGAGTCCCCATTTCCAAAAGAGCTTAATGTCTTTCCAATTTTGTGTGATTCCCCCAAAGCATGGCCCAATCACACGGAGGTTAAAGTGTATTTACTAAGCAGAGTCACCGTTAACAAAGCATAGGAGTAAAATTCTGCAATAACAGGTCTACTTTTGTTCAGAGTCTGAATTCTTAATGTTTCTTCTCCTATTCTGTGTCTTGTTTTCCTACATGCACAATTGAAATATTTTGTTTTTATTGATGTGATTTTAGCATCCTGGTATTAAGATCATGTATTGGAAAGAAGAAGAATTGTCTCACTTAAGATCTGTTTTTTTGTTTGTTTGTTTTGTTTTGTTTTTTTGTCTTCCTCAAATAGTCAGAGAATGATCTCTATAACTTAGCTGGCAAAGCTGGAGGAAATATCCAGCTGTCACTGTCTCCTGATGTCCAGGACTTGGGGTCTTGAAGCCATCTGACTATCTTGGTGTCCTAGGCATTTTTCTCCAAACAGCCTGGAACCCCTGGGGATTTCTGAAGTTAAAGCAAAGGGGCGATCCTTTTCTCCCCCTGTACTAAAATCCATCAGTCAAATAAGTCTGTTAATCAAGAGGGAGCCTTATCATATGAAGAGGGAGTAATGTAGGATTGCCAAGTTTTTTCTTTCTTTTTATAAATCCTTGCCAGAGCTAGTGACTTTCCAGACCCTTTTGTGATGTACTATATGGATCTTTACATTAGCTTTTACAATGATTTTGGATGATTTTGATCAGAATTTGTCTTTTGTTCAATTATCACACTGGAGATTTTTAGAACCATGTGGCCAGATCGATTGGCCACTGGCCATGCGTTCTCTGTGCCAGAGCTAGGAAGGGAGACAATAGCTACTTGGAGTCTAAATCCTAGGGCAGAGAACTATGCAAAGGGAAGAAGTGAAGGAAGAAAAAAATCCGTACTTAAAAACGTCAAAACAATGAGCATTTACAGTGATAACAATAGCATTTTAAAATCTGTAAGTGCTTTACACATGTCACCTTATTTACTCCTCACAACAGCCTATGACACAGGCAAGATTATGAGTCTCACTTGGCAGATGAGGAAATAAAGGCTGAGAAGTGCATGGCCCCAGGTCACAGAACCACTGTCTACAACAGCAGTACTCAACTTGGGTTTTCCTGACTCCAGAACCACTGCTCTTTACATTGTGTCATCCAGCTGTTTTATTAAGCTCCTCCTATATGGAAGGGACTGTGCTTAGTGCAAAAATCACACCAGACAATAGATTTTTGAGCCATCTCGTCCAAACCTTCATTTTGCAGATGGGGGAGTGGAAGTTCCTACTGATGACGTTAGTCATCCAAGGCCACATTTAGTGAGTGTCAGAGCTAGCACATGAATCCAGATCCATTGTGCCTTCCACTATACCATGCTGACGCACAATTTTTAAGGAGGGTAGAGTCCCTGCCTTCAAGAAGACTATTTTCTCCTTGGAAGTCAAAGGATATAACATACAGATAATATACACACGAAGCACAGGATGTGGTTGGCCAGGTGATTCAATTCTACAGAATTTTTAGGGAGAAAACTTTCTACCTGTGGAGATCTCTTACATTTAGGGAATTTTAAAGAATTGCCTGGCCCGTGGAGAGGTTAAATAAACAAATGGTAATATCATACAGTGGAAATAATGCTAGGTTTGGAGTCAGTGACCCGAATTCAAATTCCACTATGCTATTTATTCCCTTTTTTACTTTGAACAAACACTGGAGCCTCGATTTCCTCACGATACAGTTTTCTTTGACAATATATGTTAGAAATGAGATTCAGTTCCAGATCTTTCCACTTTGAGGTCATCTGTCTATCTACTCTACTATACTCTCATGAAGCAGAATACAAATTAATTGGTTTCTTCTCATTTCCTGGGCTTTTACTCCTAACAGTCTGGTCCCATTAACTATTTCTGTTTATGTGGCTTATTCTAGCTTTTGCATTCCTTGTTTCAAGTTTCCACAACAATGATGTCCTGCCAGAATCATGGAATCAAAGAGAGGGAACTGTCCTGTCTTAGGGGCCATCTTGTCCAATTCATACAGGAAAGGATTCCTCCCTACCCTGTCCTCATCAAGCTTCATCGAGACTCCGATAGACTTATTGGAGGGAAATCCCTTGTTTCTTCCATTTCTCCCAATCACCAGCTTATCCATTTGAATTGGAAGTCATACCTGTAATTTTTCACCTCCTTCTGGAGAGAAAAGTGACTATTATCTATAACTCTATGGCAATTCATTTCCTTTACATTGATATTGGCTTGGAGGTTCCCAGTCCACAATGATTTTGGGCGATATAGCATTAGGGAAGAGAACCTCAAAATGTTATTCTGTCATTGAAATTTTTTTAAAAGAGTGATTAATTAGAAATTCTGCACAAGTCTTCGAAAAAAGTTTACTCATGAATTCATCCTATGAAAGAGCACCTGCTCTGATTTTCTATGTTGGATATTCCCACAAAGTCTCCTTAAGAGGCCTGAAACCCCAGTATTCCCCAGAATCAAAGAATTTCAGAGCTCATCAAAGGACCTGAGATGTAGTCAAGCCAACCCATGCCTGAATAGGGATCTTCCTCACAACATATCTGCCCAAAGGGCATCCAAGCTCTGCTTCTGGATATCAGGCAAAAGTGCTACCTCCCAAGGCAGCCAATTCCACTTTGGGTGAGCTTTGATTATGGGGAAGACTTTCCCCAACGTCAAGTCTAAATCATGCTCTGTACAATTTCCACCCACTGTTCCTAGTCTGCAATCTAGGGAATCACAATCTGTCTCATAGGCCCCCAAGCATGGCGAGGATGACTGTTGTGTCTACATAAAGAAATCATGTTACAAGAGATTGCAGACAAAACAGGATGGAAAGTGTAGACTGGAAAGAGATGTTAGAGGTCTTCTCCCTGTGAAAAAGGGAAAAGTGAAAAAAGTAGAAGTCCCCAAGGGTAAAATAGTTTGTGCAAAGTAAAAAGGGAGCATTTAGCAATGGTGGGATTTGAATCCAAGTCTCTGACTCCAAACCTACTATTCTTTCCCCTCTACGGTATTGCCATTTGTCCATTCACTCATACAACAAATGTTTAATACCCCCCAATGCATACATGCACACATTTTTAATTGTGTATTACACATACACACACATACTATAGAACTAAATGGCTTGTCCATGGTCACACAAATACTACACTAGGAAAGTAGAGCTCAATCTTGATCTTCCTGACTCCAGGGGTAGCTGTTTTTCACCATGCTAGGTTGTGTCTCAATGCTCCAGTACTTAGGCTAAAAGTCTCAGACAAGCTGCTCATCTGGATTGGTGGGGGGAGTTTTTAAAGCAGGAAAATCATGATTTAGGTCATATTCGGTCTGATAAAAAACAACCACAAAGCATCCTGCAGCTCATGGGTTGATCAGAGATGAAACTGTTCACCTCAAGGGATTCTCAGTCTAAGGGAGAAGGATGGAATATGTGCAAATGATGATGATAGGAAGGTTTATCAATAAGGTCCACAAGCTTGTCTTAAGCACAGTGCTTGGGGGATCCAGACAGAGGGGACCCACCAATGGTGATTCCAGCAGAAATCAGAACAGAAGCCTTCAAGTCCACGGGCTCTGTGCATGGGAATGCTGGCTGATGGAGAAGGCTGGAGAGCTGGAGCTTGTAGCTTTCCGGCTTACATCCAAAAAAGCAACGTGTGTGACAGCTTGTGGAACAGAGAGCTCTGTCGAAAGTCAGGGATGGCAGATGGGCTGGAGGCAGCTGAGAGTATTTAGATTTGCTAAGCAGGTCACATAGCAGGGATGAAGGACAACAGATGGACCACATGACTCTCAGACTAGATTCTATTGGTCCAAAAATGGCCAACCAAGAGACTAAAATCTCAAAAAGTAGAACAAGTCATTGGACTGGGAGTTGGAAACAGTGAACACGGGGTGGTGGGTTCTTGAGTTTGGCAAAATGGGGCCTCGTCACCTAAGTGATGATGGGTCTGAATGAATAGATGAATGAATCTCCACAGTTGACATAGGAACGTGAGGGAGGAGGAAAGGCTTTACAAGAGGGAAAGGAAAAGCAGTGGAATAAGACAAAGTGAGAGAAAAATTGTGAAGGAAGGAATTGACAGGATGTGAGAAATAATGAGAACAAGAACACGGATGAGCAAGGAATGATTAAAAAATTGTAGTTCACTTATATAATTAAATATTATTCTGTTATACAAAATAATAAATGTGAAGAATTTAGAACAGCATTCTATGGCTTAGCCAATTTTTTAAAAAATTGTTTTTCCAACATGACACTCTATTCCCTATCTGTATGCTGGCTCTCTTCCATGCTCGGAATTCCTTTTCCTCCTCAACTCTGCCTCTTCCAACTTCTATTTACTTTCAAGACTCGACTCAAATTCTGCTTTCTACATAAGGTCTTTTCTGATTCCCCCTCCCCATCTGCTACTGCCTTTCCTTCCCATTATGCTATATTGGTTTTGCATATGCTTATAAATGTACATGTTCTCTCCCCCTCCCCAATTAGAATGTGACTCTTTTGAGGACAAAGAATGTCTTACTTTCTTCTTTGTATCCACAGTTCTTAACTCAGTATCTGACACAGAGAAATCTCTTAAAATGCTTATTGATTATCTAACACAAAGATGTAAGAACTCCTGCAGAGTAAAGTAAGATCCCAGGAATACGATAAAAAAAATGACTACAACTATGTGAAGAGAAGGAACAAAAAAGTAAAAGTTGTACACTTGCTAATTAAAAGAGCCAAGTTGGACAGTATTGAAGAACTGAGAAAATTCAAGAGATTCCCTTGGTTTGGCAGGTGGGGAACTATTGATGAAGAATATCACACACATTGTCAGCAATCTTTGATGTGCTGATTTGACTGGACAACTTTTTAAATCTTTTTTAAAAAAATTATTAAAAAGGATAGTTTGCTACATAAAGGAGGGTAAAATGTGAATATGATGTTAAAAAAGAGAGATCACCATTATTATTTTGTTTTGTTTGTTTTAAAATTTTATTTAGCATTTGTTTTCTCTCAGTTGCATGGAAAAACAAATTTTAAACTTTTCATTTTGAAAACTTGGAATTCCAAGTTCTTTCCTTTTCATCCCTCATCTCCCCTACCCTGTATTGAGAAAGCAAGCAGTTCCATATTGGTTATACTTGTATAGTCATTTAAACATTCCCATAACAGTCATATTGGAACACCAATTGGATCACCAATTTACTAGAAGAGTCATGTTGGATCACCAACATTATTGATGATGCTGATGGCAGTGATATTACCAATAATAACCCAAGGAAAGCTTAGCTTTGGAAAGCAGAAACTTTCCCTCTAAAGAAAGGAAGAAAGACACTTCTTTCCTAGGATTGTAAAAAAGAATGAATAAAGGAATTCAGAAATGATGGATAAAATTCTTTCTATTTCTATTATGAATAAAGCATAGTCCAAGAGCAATGAGGGAGGCAGATATTCTAAAGAAAAGAAAAGAACCTAACCTTGTTTTGCAGAGAATCAGCAAGCTAAATCGCAAAGGGTTTTCTAATATCTGCTCACTTCTGCTTTGCTACTCTGTCCAGTCCTCTGGACTAGCTTGAAAAAGACCTCAGTCTATGAATATATGCCCATCCTGCAGATTCTTTGACCCATCTTATATGGAACATTTTTTCCAATTTTTATCAATATTTAACAAATGGGATCTAAGTAAGGCTAACTTAGTTGGGATCCTTTCTCAGCTTCTGCAGCTCTCTCTCTCTCTCTCTCTCTCTCTCTCTCTCTCTCTCTCTCTCTCTTCTTTCTCTCTGTCTCTCTCTGTCTCTCTCTCTCTCTCTCTCTCTCTCTCTCGCTTCTGTCTCTGTCTCTGTCTCTCTGACTCTCCCTCCCTTCATCCTTCCCTCCCTCTTTCCCCCCTCTCTTTCTAATTTCATTTGTATCTTCTATTTTTATATCACTTCTATTTTCTAATGTATTCTTCCAACGCCACTCCTTACAAAGGCAATCTCTTAAGCACATCCCTTAAACAAATAACAGGGAAGAAAACAACTCAGCAAAACTTACCAACATGTTAAAAATGTTGGTATTCTAGGGAGTGTTCAACAGTCACAGTTCTCCCCACCTCCATGAATCTGTGTCTTTCTGCTCAATACGCTGGGTTCTGTTGACAATTCTATTAAGAACGTTCAATTTAATGGGCATTTATAAATTGGTTGGGCACTGTGTTAGGCACTTGGGGCTACAAAACCAAAGCGGCATTTGCCTCTGTCCGCGAGGCGCTCACATCTCTAACCCATGGCAAGCTTTGCGATCTTTGTCCTTAGGGTTTGCCCTGGTTTCATTCTTCTTGTATTCCCTCCTTAACTTGGAAACTAGATTGCCAGTGCTTCATTTCCATTCCCACCTTGGACTATACTTCCAGTTCTGGCCCAAAAGTTCTCCCAAGAAAGAAAGAAGGGAAGTAAAATAATACCCGGTGAATAAACATGAATCAGATATGGACCAGGTCATAACCCTAAATGGAATGCTAAACAACTCAGATTCATAGAGTGATTGTGTAACTTACTTGGTACCGTCAGTTAAGAGGCTAATAATCAAGCTCCACCGAGATATTTGTAAACAGATTTTTTGGCATTTGTATTTCGCTACTACAGCCTGATGGAAACCCAGTAGTCATTTCCTCCAGTGATCTCTCTTTACAGGCAACTCTTTCCCTTTCACTGGGCTGTCTTTAGTGTGCCCACAAGGGCTCTATTAGCTGTTGCCCTGTTGCTTGGTTAACCAGAAAATGGAAGATGTCAGTTGTCTTTTGTGATTAATCACATAAGACTTTCTACCGAAAAAAGAGTACATGAATTGGAGGGCCCAGGTTTGCCCAGGAGTCCAATGGTTGTGGTCTGGTGGAAGGAAATGAAATGTGACCAGACACTGGACAGCTTAAAAAAATCACCCTTGTTCTTCAAAGATGGAAGAAAGAAGCTGCCTGAGGGCTGGGGTTAGCACTTCAGTGTTTCCATGGAGTTCTGGCTCGGAAGCAAATTAAAAGGCCATTTTCTATCACATCAGATGAAGTTCCGAGTCACTAGGCTGAGGATACTTGTGGATGCGCTGAGGGGCATTGGGTGGGAAGGGCTCCTCCGTCACTCACACCTGGCAAGCTGTGTGTGTCCCTGGGAAGTGATACAGAGGGAATGATGCAGTGGGAGTGATGAGTGATACAGTGGGAAATCAATAAGTATACAGAGAAGGGCTTGCAACTAATCTCAGAGGCCATTTAACTCAACCTTTCATTTTCCAGATGAGGACACTGAGGCCCAAGGAAATTATATGACTTCTCAAAGTCGCTCAGGAAAAAGTGTTGGAGGGAAGCTATGAACTGAGATCTTCTAATTTGGGAGGTAATGCTAAAAAAAAAAAAAAAAAGAAGAAGAAGAAGAAGAAGTCATTTTAAGGAGGCTATTACTCCATGGTTATTCTTCTAGCCCCGGCGACCTGCAATTCAAGTTATTTGTAGAATTACAGCAGGAACCAAATAAACACTCCAAACTATAAAGCTCTAGGGCTCCAGGGGCTTCCCCATCTGAAATACCCCTGGTGACAGACTGCCTCACATGAAAGGTGCTTAATTCTTGCTAGCTGAAGTCATAAAAAGCCAGGTTTTCCACACTCTAATCGGGTGAGCTGATGGCCCACTTGAACCCCTTTATTCTACCGTCAGGCTGAAAGCTGAGATTCTGGCAGTGCTCCAGACTCTATCAGCCATCTAGTGGGAACAAAGTTTCCTAACTTGAATTTCTGGGCTAACTTGAAGCCCAGTTAAATAGCAGCTGGTGAGGAGAGGACGCACAAATTCCACATTGGGAACAGAGCCATCCTCCTTTGCAGTCATTATAAGAAGGGTGACTTGGATACCGAAGCTACTTGAAATGTAACAAATACCAGTCCATTGCTCCCCCCTTTCCAAAGAAATCTGTTCAGTCTTTTCCGGCAAATAGCAACATATTGCCTGTTCTTAAGCAGGATCATATGCTGCTATATTTTTGAGACTTTGAAAGAAGCAGTGTTTCAAAACACATGGATGATTTTCAACCCAATCTTGCTTCTTATTGAATTGGGGAGGGTGAGCCCTAGTGCCCTTGAGCTCTTGGTTCCAGAAGCTTTCTTGAAAAAAAATCCTTAAAAGTTCCATTCAGAATGAGACTGAGGAAAGGCAGTAGAGAAATCTGGAATTGTTGATGTTTGTGGAGATTCTTTTTCATCGGGCAAATTGAGTGCTTGAAGCCGGTGGAACAGTGGGAGATATTGAAAGGGCTTTGGTGTTGTGCCCTAAACACCTGTGGTCAGCCTGGTCCCTAAGGTCTCAGTGTACAATCAGACTCCCACCTGCCTTTCCATTCTTGTCATGTATAGTTTCTCTCCAGAATGTTGGACAGTGCATAGTATACAGCAGGTGTTTAATACATGCTTTTTGATAAATAGCTTTATTCTTGCACCTTCTATTCTAATCTAACTGTTCTCCTTGCATGTCACTCCAAGTGTTCCCTTTAGTCTCTATATCTGGAATATCCTCCCTTCTCACCTCTACCTCTTGAAATTCCTCATATCATTCAAAACACAACCTAGGTGCTACTTACTCCTTGCAGCCTTTCCCAGTTCCCCCAATTGATAATGCTTTCCCTCTTAAATTTTCTTTGTATCATTTTGTGTAATGTTTGTATTTACTCATTTGTTGTTCTTTTCTGTGCTCATTCCCTTAATCTCAGTTGGATAACCCTTAAGGTTACAGAGATTTTTTTTTTCATGAGCCTTACACAGTTTCCTTCTCAACACCAATCAATCTATATTATCCCATTAGCTTTTAAGAAGGACTTTATAGAGGAAGTGTAGCAAGAACAATAATTATATAAATAAACTCAGATCTAAATAATTAAAGTAATATTTATTGTTCATGGGTAGGTAAAATCAAAGTAATTTTTAAAATGGCAATTTTACTTAACTCATCTATTTACTCAGTGTTATTCCAATTAAATTAGTAAAACTCATTTTACTGAGTTAGAAAAAATAATAACAAAGTTCATTTGGAAGAACAAAAAGCCAGGAACTTCAAATAATTCAGAGAGGAAAAGACAGAGGAAGCAGATTCAGCAATATCTGACCTTAAATTTTAAGACAAGAATATTGTTGAAGTGCAAAAAAAGATAGTTTTTATTATTTTAAATTAAATTTTTCTTCTACAAATAAAATCCATGTAGCCAAGAACAGAAAATTGGGGGAAAAACTTTCGGAGCCACTCTTTCAGATAACATGTGATTGGGTTGGAATATTGTTTTGATGAAAGAAATGATGAGCTGGCCAATTTAGAAAACCATGGAAAGAATTGAACTTAAGCAAGAAAATATTATCCACTTTTAGAGATACAGAAGAAATGAGCATAGTACAATCTTACATATGTGTTCATGAGCATTTATATTTATGCATATATCTATATGTTTAGCTTTATCTATGTCCATGTTTAATTATAGCCTTCTTCAGGGTGATGGGGGAGGGAGAGGAAAACTAAACTACAAAATGCACAAAGGGAACAAAAGAAAACCAACAAGCAAGCAAAGAAAAGCTGGGCAGCTTTGAAAACAATGTGCAGTATTTATTATATAAGTTTTCTTGAAATGAAAATTGATTGTTTTATATTGGATCCTCTTTTATGGTCTTCTGTGTATAAATTTTTTTCCTTTTTCATTTTGTATTTCAGTTGAAAATAAAAAATGACAAAAGAAGAATAGTCACAAAACAATTTCTCCAAACCAGGGCATACCTCCCCCTTGTGCATAGGGAGGATGGACTCAATATTATATATAGTATATATGCAGTAAAACATACATGTAGAGAACCTATATTGTCAAGAGGTCACTCCCAATAATGATCTTGCAAGTCTTTTCCCCCTTTTTGGTAGAATTTTTCTGCAAAACCTCCTAAGTGAAGTTCTTTGCTGTGAGTCTAGAGCCATCATTTCTCACTACTGTGAGAATTCATGATACTTGAGCTGTTGCTATTGTTGGGGAATTGTTTTCCTACTTTTGTTTGCAGATGCTTCCTTTATCATCAGATGGATTCTGCTCCAGCTTTCAGTGCCAATGGGATATCCATTGGCTCCTCTAGGATTCTCAGTTATTCGCTTGCTTTTCCACATACTAATTCATACATGACCCATGACCCAACAAAACAGAAGGAGTAAATATTCACAGATACATTGGTGGTTGAGTGGAGAAGGAAACTTGTTGCTGCTCCAATTACCTTGAATCTTACAACAGTTCTCCTTTACCGGATTTCTGGGCAGGAAATTACAAAATGACGAGGTCAGGGTAGAGATCTCTCCTTTGCAATGCTCAATCAGTCCTGAATCGGGCACTCCTGCTTCATCACTACTTCCGATGGATCCTCAGTCAACCTCATGACCACAAAGAAGCAGCCTGTCCCACTAATAGCACCTCAGTCTCTCCTGGAGGGAAGTGGCTCTGCTAAGTCTCCACGTATAATTGAACTAGAAGCAGGAATAGAATATCTTCATCTACTCTAAAAGCTGAAACCAAGCAGGAAATATTTAGGGTTAGGGTCTGTCACACCCATTTTCCTCCCCCTTTGCATCCCATCCACCCCCCTATTAGGCCATTTTTCATTCAATTTATCTGCATACATATTTTTGCCCCTAAGTACAAGGTAAATTCCTTGAGGAGAGAGTTTTATTTTTGTCATCATATCTTTAGCTCCTTTCAGAGTGCCTGGCTCATAGTAAGTGTTCCAGATTGTTTTGCCAAGGATAACATTTATTCAAGGGTTCTTGGGTACAAGGGCACAGTAATGCAGATAGGAGAAATATGATGGATGACTTCCATCCTTGGGAAATTCATAGAGAGGTAAATTCTTTTTTTGTTTTTGTTTTTAATGGTACCTTATTTTTCCCAAATACATGCAAAGATAGTTTTCAATATTTACCTTCACAAAATAAAAGGTAAATTCTTTAAAATAAAGAGTCTAACAATTATGATACCATATCTTAAAACTGTCCATCTCACAGGAAAAGAAGAAACTAGGACTGAGCCTCAAGCTCCATTTCCAACACAAAGCACCCATTATGTCTAACTTCATCCATGGAATTGAACTTAATAACGTGAGACTTGTTTTTTAGCCTATCAAGAAAAGTAAAAGAAAGAGCTACAAGATGGATGAAATAAAGGATAATGCCAGTGGAAAGGGGGGAAATGCAGAGGTTTGAAAGGGATTCTTCCCATTTGGTTTGCTGAAGTGATTTTCTCTTACATATTTTATCTGACCTACATGGACACAGTGGTAGAAATTTAGTCATCATAAAAGACCCGAAAGTAGTTTCTTTCTGAGGAAGAGTTTCTAGTTATAGACTAGGTCTATTTGGCCATAGTTTAAGGGCCAGATAAAAATGATGTTTCTTGATTGTTCATTGTCAACTGGCAACTTAATTATTATATTGCCTAGTTCATATCTTCATCTTTTCCGCAAACATGGAATGAAAAAATCTTCAATACTTTACTAGAATCAGGTCATTTACATCCACAGTATTCTGTTTATTCATCTTTTTAGCAACCATGTCAAAAGAGAAAATGCCGTCATTCTAGCCCTACTGTTCTTGAAGAAGCCAGGCTATCACCATATCTTTCTTTTTTTAGATATTCATTAACCATTTCTTTAATATGACTTTCTAGAATTTTGCTTAGGATTGAAATCAAGCTTATTGGCCTACAATTAGCAGATTATATTCTCTTCTCTTTTTTTGAAGATCAGGCCATTTGCTCTTCTTCAGTCTTGGAGCGTGTCTCCCTTTCCTTGTGATCTTTCTTTAAAATTTTTATTTTAAAATAATTTTCATTTCTATCATTTGTTTTCAGATGATGTAAATGCATCCACCCAATTCTCCCACCCCAAAACTAATCTTTATGATAAAGTATGAAGAAAGTAAAAAAGAAAAGTACTGCACAATGAAATAGTATATTAAACAAAGTTTGACATGATATTCAATATTTCACTGCCATGACTCCCTCTATTTTTGGGGGGAGGAGTGTCTTTTTGTAGCTCTTCTTTGGCACCAAATTTTCTCATTATAATGTTTGCTTTTCTGTTTCAAATATTAGGGAGTTATAATTCCCATTTATATTTTTGGTAATCATTGCACATATGTCTATAATACATGTATGTGTATATATACACATATGGGTTTGTAACATATATACATATATACAAATTTGTGCATATGTCTATTGTCTTGATTATATTAATTTGCAGAAGGTATAAGCTTTTCTCTGCTTCTCTATAGCAATCATAGTGATGCTTCAGATCTCCTTGACAGATTCTACAGGAACAACTATCAAAAATACTCAAAGACAGTGTTCACCTGAAGCAGGTGATTTGAGCTTATAAAGATAATCTGGTGACTCTTGCTCCCTTTCTCTCCTTACCTTGCATATCAAACTTTCTATTGATCCTTGTTGCTCTGTGCAATTCATTTCTACTTCTCATTCTCTTGGCAGAGAAAACAAAAGCAAAGTTCAACTTTACCTCTAGTGCCCATTGCCATTGTTCCATCTGCTCTAAAGAGCAGCCATGGTATTTTTTTTATCTTCCTCTTTGCTCAACAAAATGAAAACAGATCTCTTCTCCATGTCTTTAGTTTTTCTTGGAAAAGTCTCATGCCCCCAAAATTATTCCTAAAGAACTTCATCACGCATTTCCATTATCTGCTTTTGCTCCCCTCTTCTGCTCTAAACAATTCACCCTCCTCAACGCAAGGTGAAAGTTCTTGAGAATTTCCCAACCCTCCTGAGAATAACCTCCCCTGGAGAAATTGAGTTCATTAGGTTGAGTTCATTAGGATTGTACCTATCCTCTCTCAGAATCCATTGGAATCTGCTCTTTCAAAAATCAAGGGAACAAATCAGATTGTACTTTGTCTCTGTATGTCTCTGTAATACATTTTAGGATGGAACATTCTCTCCCTCACTACTCTCTTTCCAAGGTCACATCATGTTTTCTCACTGCACCTGTTCTTCACGTGAGAAGCAGAATGAGAATAGGATTTCTCTTTGTTGATTCTTCTATATTTTTCAAGAGGCAATGGTCATTCTAGCAAGTCAAGAAATTAGCTCCTCTGTTTTCATCATAGAGTTCTAGCAAATATCTGGATGATTGGCCTATCCTTTCACTACTATCCCTTTCTACTATATCAGACTCTGTTTCCCAAAGTGTCCCCCTTTCCCCACATCCCCTCCAACATTTATTATTTTCTTTTTCTGTCATCTTAGCCAATCTGAGAGGTGTGAAGAGATACCTCAGAATTGTTTTAATTTGCATTTTTCTAATCAATAGTGATTTAGAGCATTTTTTCATGTCTAGATAACTTTGATTTCTTCATCTGAAAACTTCCTGTTCATATCTTTGACCATTTATCAATCAGAGAATGTCTTGTCGTCTTAGCAATTTGACTAAGTTCTATATATTTTAGAAATGAAGCCTTTATCAAAAACACTGGCTGTAAAAAATTGTTTCCCATTTTTCTGCTTCCCTTCTAATCTTTGCTGTAATATTTTCTTATGACAATATTCTACTTCTTTCTTCCTTTCTTCATCCAAATACCATCTATCAGGCTTTCTCTTTCTGATTTCTTGATCTCCTTAGGTGAGCATATTGTCCTAATAGATAATGCTACTTTGAGTTAGCACTAACATACCTTGTTCCTTGAAGAAAAGGACATATTTTCAATATTTGTGATCAGAGACTAGTTATTATTAAATTTTTGTATGAGTCTACCACAGTGCTCTGTACATAGCAAACACTTAGTAAATATTTTTTGATCGCTCAGTAGTATGTGTTTTAATACTATGTTATTTCCTCCCAATTACATGTAAACTAATTTTTAACATTTTAATTTTTTTAAAATTCCAAATTTTATCCCTCCTTTTCTTCCTTTCCCTCCCTAAGGCGATTTGATATAGATTATACCTGTGGAATCATGTACAATGTTTCTATGTTAGTTATTTTACCAATATGTTTTTATGCTTTTAAATATGTTTTTAAAAGAAACACAAGCCAGATTAATGTGTCTTTGAATGTTTTTACACTTCTTTATTATGCCTTTTGACCAGAGAAATGATTATCCATATAACCTTAGCTTCAGACTTTTTAGGTAGCTTCAAAATGGTTTTATATATACATACACACACACACACACACACACACACACACACACACACAAATTCAATGTTCAATCATGTGCCCAGGAGTTTCCCCTTAAAAGAATAGTACTTTGGAATCCACTCACTTCTATTTGTCTACCATTATGGATTTTCTCTTATTGTGCTATAAGAAATGGCAAGCCGGCTGATTTCAGAAAATCCTGGAAATACTTACATGAATTGATGCAAAGTGAAGTGAGCACAACCAGAATACTGTACACAGTAACAGCAATACTGCACTATGATCAACTGTGAATGCCTTAGCTGTTCTTAGCAGTAGAGAGATCTAAGGCAATACCAAAGGACTCATTATGGAACAAGACTATTTTCCATTTTCTTTATTTGTTTATTTGTTTCCTTTTGAATCTCTGTCTTCTGTCACAATATGATTAATATGAAAATATGTTTTGCTTGATTGGGGAATGGAATGGGGAAGGGAAAAATAAAAAATAATAGTGCTTTGATTGGTTTTTAAAAATCATTTCAAAAGTATTTTATTTTCCAAATACATGTAAAGATACTTTTCAACATTCATTTTTGTAAGACTTTGTGTTCCAGATTTTTTCTCTGTCCTTCCCTTATTTCCACCCCTCCCCCACAAAACAGCAAACAAGCTAATATTGGTTAAATATGTTCAATTATTCCAAATATATTTTCATATCTATTATGTTGTGCAAAAAACGTCAGACCCAAAGGAGAAAAAATGAGAAGAAAAAAAGAAATAGATTTTTAAAAAAACTAAAAATAAATAAAAAAGGAAAATATTATGCTTTGATCCACATTTAGTCTCCATAGTTCTCTATCTGGATGAGGATGACATTTTCCATGCTGAGTCCATTGGAAATGCTTTGAATTACCTCATTATTGAGAAGAGCTAAGTCCATCATGGTTGATTATCACATAATCTTGTTATTGTATACAATGATCTCTTGGTTCTGCTCACTTCATTCAGCATAATTCATATAAATCTTTGCAGGCTTTTCTGAAATAAGCCAACTCATCATTTCTTAGAACAATAATATTCCATTACATTTATATACCATAACTTGTTTAGCCATTTCCCAACTGATGAGTATCTATTCAATTTCCAGTTCCTTCTCAGTACAAAAAAGGCTGCTCCAAATGCTTTTGCACAAATGGGTCCTTTCCCTTCCTTTATGATCTCTTTAGGATATAGACCCAGTAGAGCTTTGCTGGAGCAAAGGATATACATACTTTTATAGTCCCCTGGGCATAGCTCCAAATTGCTCCAGAATGGAGTTGTTTTAATTTGCATTTCTCTAATCAGTAGTGATTTAGAGCATTTTTTCATATGTTTAGAAATGGCTTTAATTTCTTCATCTGAAAATTGTTAACAGGAATAATTCTTTTTTATTTAAAAAGTCTGAGTCTGGAAGGGAACTAGGAATTCCAAAGGTAAAAGTTGAGGAAGGAAAGCTTTCTGGGCACAGTGGACAGCCTATTCAAAGGGGTGGAGATGGGAGGCAGTGGTAGTAAAAAGACACTCATTATGGCTTTGGTCTCCTCATTGAGAGATGTGTCTGACTCTGTATAACACACAGAGCTGGGCCATGTAAAGGAAGCAGAAATGTTGAATGGGTTTAATATGATATTATTCCATAGTTTCTATTTTGCTTTGATGATGAAATGTCTAATTTTTCAAATGTTACTTTGGTGGTAAAAATCAACCTTCTACATTTATTAGACTAGAAGACGATAACCTCTTTGTTTGATCCAGCTGTTAAGTTGTCATTTCACAGTCATCCTTTCTAAAGGGGTTTGCCAATTATTGTTATGCTATATGAGCACCATCTGCACCACTTTGTCTTCAGGCTCCTCAAGGAGTAACAGCTTCCTCTCTTGAATAGATAATCTGCCTTCTAGAAGCAGCCGTGGCTAAACTTCAATCACAGAATCCTTGAGTTAGACTGAACCTGAAGAGTCACCCCTTTCCACCTTCCACTCAATACAGTAGTGATTCCTAAGGTTATCCTGCCAAATGATGACTAACCCTGTCTAAGGATAGTAAGCACATTTTCTGAGGCAACTGATTCCATTCTTATAAAGTTATAAAATTCTTTGTATTGAGCTAAAATTCCTTCCTCCCTCCCTCCTTCTCTCCTTCCTTCCTTCTGTTTTCCTTCTTTCATTCCTTCCTGACTTGCCCAGGATCACAGATAATACGTAAGTAAAGTCAAATTTGAATTCAGGGAGGTAACTTCAGTCTTGGTGCTTTGAACACTGTGCCATCTATCTGTCCTAAAATACAAAGAAATGGCAAAGATGATATATGGATGTATATTAATTTCTTTATTCAGATTTGTATGTGTAGCTATAAATACATATATGTATATGTATTTATTACTTGCTTTGTCAAAGATAGGAGTCATACCATCATGGTGATAAGGAAAGAGTATTGCATTTGGAGTTGGAGGAGGAGGAGGGTTAGAATTTGTCCTCCACTTACTACTATCTCTGTCATCCTGGGTAAATCGCTTTCTCTCTCTGGATTTGAGTTCTGAAAAATGAAGGAACTAAAATTGGTGGCTTCTAAGATGACTTCATATCCACAGTCTCAATCCCATCACTCTGATACATCAGTTATATTGAAAATAATAATGAAGACCAAAATTAAAGAAAGGACTGAGTAGACAATGATAGTGATTACAGAAGCTCCAAACTGACCTGTTTAAACTAACCACCAACTTTGGGAAATGGAAAATGGACAAAAGCACAGACATCAACTATATCATCATTTCTTAGAGAAGTTTAATAGATACAATACTGTTCCCATGAGGTGGGCAAGAGTTTCCAAACTGCCTAGACCAGAAAAAGCTTGATCTCTTTGTTAAATGGATTGCGTTAGCAACCAAGGAGAAGAATGTTTTTAGCGAATAAAAACATCCTGAAGATTGTTGGAACGAAATGTTTTCATGTCTCCCAGGATAAAATCTAGTGAGCTAATCCTGGCCTCTTGCTTACTCCCTTTGTGACCTTGGGCTAATCTTGCTGTTTTTCCTGTCGTGGAATGTAATGTTATGGAACAACATTCCTTAATTAATCACTTTTTATATGTCAAACATTATGCTCCATTTAGAGACTACAAGCAGAAGGGTAAGGTAGTCTTTATTTCCAAACAGCTCACACTCTACATGGAGATACCACATATGGGAGGAGTCAGCTGCAAGTTATGTGGAGAAGCCTATTGATGCCAAGAGTGTAGCAGCAGTTCAGAGGGTGATTTCTTGGAGTCTGGAGGATGGGGGGGGTAGTGGTAGGTAGATAACAATGCCTAGGGGTCCTCATTATTAAAGGGAGTATTGTATTGTAATGCTGATTTCTTATTCACTGAAAAGATATGAGTGACTATGCCCATCCTGTACCCAGTGGACTGGAGGGACACGGGCACTGATTCTTAGGAAAGGAGAAACTGGTGAGCATAAAGCCACATCGTCCCTGGGGAAATTTGCCCTTTGAGAATTCAGATGCACTTTAGCTCTATTATCCATGAAGGAAAACACCTCCATTTTCTAGAAGGCTTGTTTAGAGGCAGTCTTAGAAGGAAGTCAGCTCTTAAAAGTGCATGGTTTTTGCTTTCCTGATAATTGTACTTGGTAAAATATCAAAGAGGATAATGAGGGAGGGAGGGGACAACTGTTTTTTATCACATTTTATTTTTTCCCCAATCATATGTTAAGAAAAGTTTTAGCATTTACTTTTACAAGATTTTAAGTTTCAAATTTTTCTCCTTCCTTTCCTCTACTCCCCTTTTCTTAAAATAGTAGGCAATTTGATATAGGTTATACATGTTCTAGTTATGTAAAAATTATTTCCATATTAGTTACAGTTGTTAAAGAAGAAACATCAAAAGGTAAAAACAGTCACAAAAAATAAAGCAAGTGAAAAAATATGCTTTGAACTGCATTCAGAGTCTATCAGGATGGCATTTTCCTTCATAAATCTTTGGTACATGTTTTGGATCATTGTGTTGCTAAGAAGAATTGAATTATTTACAGTGGATCATCTCACAATGTTGCTGAGACTGTACATTTTCTTGGTTCTGTTCATTTCACTTACAGTTCATACAAATATTTCCAGATTTTTCTGAAATCTGCCTGTTCATCATTGCTTATTGCACAATAATATTCCATCACATTCATAAATTACAACTTGTCCAGCCGTTCCCAACCGATGGACATCACCTCAATATTTTGCTATTGGAGCAAACATTTATTAAGCATTTACTAAATACAGACACTGTACTAAGCATTTAACAAATATTATGTCATTTGATCATGATGATGTCAAGATAACCCTAAGAGGTAGGTGCTATTCTTATCCCTATTTTACAGATGAGGAAATCAAGGCAGACAGAGATTAAGGGACTTGTCTAGTCACTTAACAACTAGTAAGTATCTGAAATGAGATCTGAACTAGTTTTCTTCCTCCAGGTCTAGTTCTCAATCCCCCACACCACGTCGCTTTGGGTGATCCAGCCACACAGATTCTGAGCGGGGCCCACTCTAAGCAAAGTTTGCATCAAAAAGACCAGAAGTAAGGGAAAACAAAATGTGTGCATATTTATATTCCAAAGCAGACTGAATCTTCTTTTGCAATTGTCAGAATTCTCTCAGTTCAAACTAGTTCTGCATCTAGGGAAGTATTTTCTTGTGTTGTCAACACTAGAGATCAAGTAACTTTTTGTTCCAGAAACAAAACCATTTTGGATGCTTCTCTTTCATTCTGTGTGCTACATACTCAGATTGTCAGTGTATCCAAAAGCATTAACATGGGCGTAGCTTCTACAAATAATAGCTAATAATGATATTAATAATCGCCAGCAATTACACAGCACTTAAAGGTTTGCAAAATGGTTTATGATGATTATTGTCAGAAATCTCCATTTTCTTCATCTCTATGTGAATTCTCCCTATCAGATTTTGCAATACACTAAACAATATTGAGAGAGGCGTAAAGTCGGATAACGAGGAGCTAATGGTTCTGCCCTGATCAGACTTTAGCCCACATTTGGCCTGTAAGACTATTGAGGTAGATTCTGACCATTCTGGCCTGCCCCTTGTCCTATGAGAGTCAAATGTATGTGTTTAGCCTGAGGAAGAGAAAGCTCCCGGGGGACCCACTAGCCATCCTCAGATACTGGAAGCTTGTCATGTGAAATGTGGTACACTCATTTTGCTTGGCTGCGGAAAACAGCATGAGGACTAAGGAAGGAAAACCTCCAAGAAGCTGATCTCAGCTGATGAAATGAAACTTCCTGCAGGTTAGAGCTGTCTCAGAGCTGCTTTGGGCAGTAATGGGCTCTCTCTTACTGAAGGCCTTAAACCAAAGGCTGGATAAGGATTTGTCAGGTGGTTTTTTAAAACTAGCCTTTTGGGATCAAGAGCTGGATTGGATATAATTCCTTTCCCCTCAGAAATTTTGTGAGTTCGTAATAACACGGCATAGTCTTTGCTTCATGAGAGCAGCCTTGTGTTTCTCTTTTGAATCTTACTCTGGAAGTTTCCAGAGTAAAAAGAAGAGGAGCAGGAAGAAGGATGAGGATGAGGAGATGGAAAATGAGAAGAGTAGGAAGAGGAAGAAAGAGAAGAAGAAAAAGAAGAACAAGAAGAAAGGGAAGAGAAGGAAGAGAAGCAGGAAGAAGAAGAAAAAGAAGAAAGAGGAGGGAAAAGAAAATGAGAAGATTAGGAAGAGGAAAAAGAAGAAAATGAACAATCATAACATGAATAAGAGGAATAAGAACAAGAAGACAAAAAGAAAAGGGAAGAAAAAAGAGGAAAAGAAGAATTAAAGAACTGGAAAAGGAGAAATGCAAGAGGACCAGATAGGACCTGGAGAGAGAAAGGAGAATAGTGAAGAAGAAAAGAACAAAATCTAGAGATAGAGAAATAAAAGGAAAAATTCAGAGAGGTAGATGTAGTAGAGATGAAACAGTTTCTGCCATTGGTGTAAAGCAGGGCTTAAACTTTTCTCATTCTCTACCCCTTTTTGCCTCAGAAAATTTTACATGATCCCGGATATATAGGTATATAAAATAGGTAAACAAATCAAACATTTACTGATAATAAACCATAATTTTGTCACCCCCATATTCAGTTACTCAACCCCCTATGGGGTCACAGCCCATAGTTAAAGAAACTTTGGTATGGAGGGAAAAAAAAACTAGATTGGAAGCCAAGAACTTGGATTGGAAGCTTGTTACCTGCAGGGTTTTGGGAGTGTCATTTAAATTCCCCAAGTATCCATTTTCCCATCTGTAAAATGATGGGGATGAGTGAGATTATCTGAGAGGTCCCCTTCAGGTTAAAACACTGTGCTAATGAGACTGGACCCTTTAGGATGATTGCCAAATGGGTGCTCTTAGTATTTGATTCTTAATCTCTGGATCATAGTTCCTGTGCAGGACAACTCTCGAAGGGTGAAGTGCAGCCAAACAAACACTGTGGGAATTGGAAGGCCTAGATTAAAATCACTTTTCTCTGGACCTCAGTCTCCTCAACTGTAAAATGGGCAACTTTGACGAGATGGTCTCTAAGGTCCTTTCCAGCTTCATTTCTCATGATCCTAGTACAATTCATTCACTGGTTCTCTCATGCTGAGTCAGTAGGTGTTAATTGGCCTAGAGTTCCTTTCCTTGGCCCAAGAGGGACGGTTTATATAAACCTAAATTAAGTTCCAGCACTAACCTAAAGGAATCATTGCCTAATTGCTCATTGCTCCTACCTGGAGTTAACTCTGCTATAGTTACCAAAATAAAACAGGTAGAGTTCATACTAGTTTCCTTGATACAAATATCAGGGTCCCTAGCTCCCATAGAGACAAGTAAAGTTGAAGGACGGCCTTTATTTAATCCATGTCACAGAAAATATTGAAGGAATAAGGAACTTGGAAGGGCCTACAAATATACACAAAACCACTTAATACACTTAAAAAAAACCTCCTAATTTACTCTTAGAAGACGACTTAACCTGGAGCAGCCATTCCAGACAACTTCCGGCATTTTGATGTCTATCCTTCAGAGGCTCCCATAGACCTCACCTCCTAAGACTATGGCAGCACCCTGTATTTTATACTCCTTTAAGAACCCAGGCACACTTTGGGGGCTGTTGAATAAGAGATTCTCTCCGTAATGTCCTCTGCTCTTTGCTCTCTAAATAACTCACTGTAAGGGGAGGATGCGAAATCTAGCTCTCTCGTCTCTGTTTGACTTCAGCCTTCAGGCCCAAGACACACATGGGTACCCCTCTTTTCCTAAGTGTCTTGAGACTGTTGAACTACAAAGTAAACTGAGAAGATCTAATGTTTCATTTTCCAACTTTAGGATCTCTCAGACTTGAGAACTCCCTTGAGGCAACCTCCAAGGATGGTATTTCTGACTAGAAGTGTAGAGTCTGCTGGTACTATCTTGGGAATCACAATTTCCCCTCCTAGAAACAAGACATTGTTATAGAATACCTGCCCTCTCAAGCTATGGGGGTGTGCACATATCTGCCCTGGGTGTGTGCTCTATTAGTGTGCATTTAAACTGAGCAAAGCCACTTTCAGGCCTGGGAAAGCAAAGTCTAATTACTTGTGTTCCAAAGCCTGTGGGCGAGTATGTGTAATTCCCACATCAACTAGCTCGACTTGGTCATTGCTCTTTCTTACAGGAAGGCTTGCAGAGACACAAGCCGTCTCTGTTGCTCTCTTTTGTGTCCCTTTTACCTGTAAAGGGGCTCTGAGGACTGGCTTATAGGGGCTGTCCAAGTCATCCTCTTGCATCCCAGTCAGCCAATGATTTTGAGAGCAATTCTAGTCAATGAAAACAACATTAAAGAACTCTGTTCTTTAAACATGGTACCCATTCATGCGTTCATAGCTCCCATGTGGAGGCCCTCCTAGGCCTTCAAAAACTCATCCACCCTCAAGTTAATCAGGAACTTCCCTATCAGTTCTTCATAGAAGAAGAAAATCGACAAGTGATGGAGGAGGGTCAAGATTGGATGCGCAAAATAGAGCACAGTTGGATAAGATGTCCTGTATAGAGTCAAGATATTAGGGACACCCTGTTTTCCAGAGCTAAGGACCAGCAAGAGCTGTTCCCTGAGCTTTGCGTAAATGTGTTCATCCTCTGGCAAAATCCTACATAGTCACGGTGTTGCTTTGACCAGCACCAGTATTGTCTGGGTTTGGACAAGCTCGGACAAATACCCCATGTTCTGGTCACAAAGCTCTGCTATGAATCAAACTTGTCTCATTGTTTTTGTTACGCTTCCCTGTCAGGGATACACCCCACTGTGTAGCCATTGACCTAAGTACTGAGATTTCCTCACACTGCCTTGGGTCCCCGTACTAGGAATGGGCCCCGGCACACCTGGCTAATTTTTCTTCCTTACTTGCAAGCTGTTTCCTTCACTTTGAAATTAAACTTCAGTTTGATTCCTGGCTCTCCCATCTCTAGTTGGAACCAACCTTCCACAGGTCAGAGTCTGGTTCTATCCGGTTGACAATAGATGTGGCTTGTATGTTATGAGGAAATTTCTAAAATGATCACTATGGAAAGATTGGTATTAACCAAACAAAGCATAAAAAATCTCCAGGCTGGGCGGCTGAGAAAATCCTGCCAAAGATGGTTAATAGACTTGAGGGTTAGGTCACCGGCACGGAGCTGCTTGAAGCCTTAATTACTGTGAAAGAAGATCCAAGAAAAGCTTGCTTCATGAAGACAGAAGATGTTGCTGAAGCTTTTTGCCAAGGAAAGCTGTTCTTTTTATGTCTGTTTTTATTTGGGAATGATTTCTGAGGAAACAGTCTGCTTATCAATTCAGTCAGCTCGGTGCGGTGGGAGAAGCAGCAGACTTAGTGTCAGAGGATGTGGGTTCATTTCCTGGCACTGCCACTTGTGACTTTGGGCTAATTACCTTCTCCCTCTTCTCCTCAGCTTCCTCATCTGTTAAATAACAGGACTGGACTGTCTCTTGTAGCCCTCAGTCTGAGATGCTTCTCGGTCTGAATCTGCTCCTTACCCCAGTTGTGGATTTGGGGAGATTAACAGAGGAAGTGGGGTAATGATGACAGACACAGTTGAAGAAGGAGAAGGATACCATACTTGGGGTTGGAGAGAGAGACAACTGGGAGTTGTCCTTCCTTCTGGAAGAAGACCAAAATGACATCATTATATTAGGGTCAAGCTACAGTGTGTTCAGTTGTGTCTGTTCAGACCCATAATCAGCCTGGAACCTGTGGGTTGGTCACAAAGAGTCTGTATGAACATTTGAAGTGGAGTCGTCTCTAAATTTGCAAACCTTACACTTCTTTTGAACTACTGCAATTCTACTTTGTCCATGACTATATCATTTGCTTTGATGTGGGCACACTGTTTTTTGCTGGTCCTGTGCCAGTGTCTCTGAGAGCTCACATTTGATTTCAAAATTCTTCAGCGAGATCTTAAGAGTGTTCTTTTGACCTCTATGGGAACACTTGCCTTGTGTGAGTTCTTCATTAAATAGTCCCATGGAGTTTCATTTATAACTTCTTGAAATACATCATTGGAGGGCCAAACTTTGATAAAATCCATTGGGGGTTTAAATGAAGCTTCTTGACCATGTCTCAAACCCAAAACACTGTGGCTCTCACTAATTGGTGAACAACAGGGCCTAGCTCAAGTCTCACTGGGTCATTATTTGGGTTTTGATGACTCAGAGTGAGTGTAAATAGCACTTGTTTCTATTTTGGTCAGAAACCTTTCCCTCCTAGAATGATATTTTTTTTGATTAGGCAAGAGGCCATTTGGGGGCTCAATTTCTTACCTAGCCTTAATCACTAAATGGGTATTGCCTCAGACAAACTGCTTAAAAAGGCCAAGATCTCTTGTTGCATCTGGGATTATCTCAGTAATCTTGATCATATCTTGCCACTGACCCCAGATGGCTCTGGAGGAGAGAGTGAGTCCTGGCTCACATAAATCCAGTTCATTTGTGAATCATCGCATCACCTCCCTGATGTCATTGGTGCTCTTCAAGAGCAAAGGACAAAGAAATGACAAAACCCTCAATATTTGTCATTCAAACACTGTGGCCAGCCCATCGGTTTCACTCTTTGCCATAGAGTTTGAATGGGAACTAGAAGCTGCTCACTTTCCTAATATGATGTTGGTGTTTCCCAGGCATTCAGCAATAGTAAGATGAGGGCAGGATGACATCCTTCCAAGGATGGCTTCTGAGATCTCTCACCTTGTTCCCTGAAGGATCGGCATAAGTAGTCAGCAGTCCCAGCTGGGACTGGGAGCAGGAGCTAACATTATGAGATCTGACTCATATTGGAAGTGGCTTTCACAGTCCAGGTTGAACTGAAAACCTGCCTCCAGAATTTCCGAATCTTAAATTGATGACTGGGCCTGCTGAATTCATGAATTCGCTATCCCATGGTGCCTTTGTTGTTATATTCAAGCTGGACATTTCCTAAAATCCCTAAGTTGTAATTGAGCTTTCCTCTGGGGCACATTTATTATTCACTGGTCTATAATAATAATAATAGTATTTTTGGAATAATTCCCTTTTAATTTACTTATCAATTCTCTGCCAAAAGGTAAGGAAACAGCTAGACACAGAAGCCCAGCGTTTTCATTTACTTTTATAGAGAACCAGCCCCATTATGACAGCATTGCTCCTAAGGTTCATTGAAAGATGGCCAGTTCAAGAAGGACGCTGGGTTTCTCTAGTGGGTGGAGGGCTGGAGAGCTGACTTTTGATTCAATAAAATGTACAAATTCACAAACCCATGGACAAAGAGTCAGTGCTGTCCTCTAGAGGGAGGAAGCCAAGTTTGGGAACAGAAGATCAATGTTTCTCTGAGAAGTACAGAAAACCTAAGTCCTCTCTGTGCTTATGGGACATATGCAACTTCCAAGGTGCGTAGGGGGCTTCCCAGGACCTAGATCCCCAGATCAGGGAAGGGGCTAACATTGTCATCTAGTGGTTACACAATGATTCTGCACGAGACTCTGTGTGCATCCTGGTTAGTAAATGGACACTGCCCCATATTTACAAATTACAAACCGTTGTAAGATTGCCTTGATATTTCTCCCCCTTTCAATAGTTATGACAATCTGACTCTGGTCCTCACCTCTTGTAGTCTTAATTTTCTCATCTGTAAAAGAATAAAGCTGTAGCTCCTGAGTCACTTGTTTCACCTTTACATCCCCCATACCCACCCACGTCTGCCGCCAGCATTAGACCCACTTCTCCCCTTTTAACTCTGCATATTCCCCATGAAACTTGGACCTTGATACTCTGGGTCTCCAGAATCCAGGACCTCAAACCTTGGGAAAATTAATCCACTCATCATTGGAGCTCCCACTCTAGGGCCCAGTCCCTCTGCAACTTCCACTATCCACCTCTTGCTCTGGTCCCAGTAATCAAATCAATAGTGTCATTACTTCTAGAAAGGGCAAGCCAATATATATCTTGGCTCATCATCCCTGTGAGTCCACAGACCAAAACTCCCTTCCCTGGATATCACTCCCCCACATAGGTTTCCTCCTTTTATTTTAATATAAACTCATTGAGGACAGAAATGGTCTCTCTTTATAGTTTTGCCCTTTCCCTCTCCCACTCTACACTTAGCATAATAATAAGTGATTATCTGACAAATAGTTATTTAAAATTCTTTTTCATTCATTTATTCAATAACATGAGAATCGAATCAATTAATGTAAATAGGGAGTTTTGCAAATTTTAAAACACTATAAATGTCAGCTATTTTCCTCTTTCTCTTCTTCTTCCTCCACCCCTTTTCTTCCTGACTAGTCATGGTGAAGAACACTTGTTTAATTAAACTGTAAAACAACATGGTATTAGAATATCTTTGCAGGTGAAAAACCAGAATAAATGATTGCATTTGCAAAGAGTAGATGTTACCTTGTTATATAGTCTTGTCAAGTTTCCAAGAAACTGAGCTCTATTCTTTATATTAACAATATGCTTATGTGTAGCTCAGACTCTTCGGAGTTCAGTGACAGCATTTGGCATAGACTTGTGTGCAATGCAAAGGAGGATTTTCCTTGGAAACACAACTTCCAATTTAGCCTCTCATTTCTGCAAAGCTGGGGTGGGGGTTGATGTGGGGAACACCATGGAAACAGGACACATCCCAAGTAATTCAAGGGCAAGGTGGGAGGGCTTCCTCTTTGTCGCTGATTTTTCAAATAATGCTTCTTGGAGATGCTTGCCAGAGACTGGACTGGGTACCCACTTTGCCCCTCTTAGAATGTAATATTCTTCAGGCAAGGGCTCCTTCATTTTTGCCTTTGTATTCTGCATGGAGCCTGGCACACAGTAGGTACAACAATCAATGTTTGTTGTTTTTCCATCTAGGTCCTTCTATGGTATATCTTGATTATGTGGAGATGACTCTGCATCCTCAAAGGCTGGAAAACAGGCCTCCTGATAAACTGTGTCCTACCTATCTGAAGGCCAGCCTGGCAAAGACCGAGACTGTTGACATGGCTTCCCCCACTCCCTCCCTCATCCCTCCCTCCATCCTTTCCTCTTTCTTTCTTTCTTTCTCGTTTTCTTTCCTTCTTTCTCTTTCTTTCTTGCTTTCTTTCCTTCTTTCTTTCTATTTATTCATTCATTTATATATCCATCTGCCTAGGTAACTATCTGTATTCTTTTTTGACATTTGACATTTGACAACATTTAATATATTCAGTTTCATTTCAAGTTGCCATTCCTTTCCTTTTAAAAAAAATTGGTTTCTTTGTTTTTCTGGTTATACATGTACATTAATTTAAAAAATACACATTTCTCTATGAATCAGGTTGGGAAAGAAAAATCAGAACAAAAAGGAAAAACTATGCCACACTGATGGAATTGGGGACCCTGATGATAGTGATACATAGCACATGTTACCTTTTCTTTTACCTTAAAGAACATCAGCAGCAAGGTTCAGAGGAGTACCCTAATTCCGCAAGCTTACTTAAAAAAAACCCAAACAACAGGCTAATTATGGGATTTCATAAAATTCACCAAGTAGGCAGTGGTTGCTGCCTCTTTTTTCTCAAATGTTATTGATCCTCCTGAACTGAGTTTTGACCCAACCCAAGCACACACAGGGTCCTCATGTGTTAATTGGAAGTCAGGAACCCCACCTGAGTGTTAAGTAGCTGCAAATGGCACCATATGGAAAAGAATCAGTGAGGACCTTGGGGAACGTGACCTGGCTGCTGTGATGTAGGTGACAGAGTGAACATTCGGGGGGAGCTGAGGTGCCTGGAGATGATGGGACACAGAGAGCTGCTGAATATGTATCTGAAGGGAGTGACAAGTCTCCTAAGGGAAGACATAATTGCATTAGCTGGAGACTGCAAACAGGAAGCTCCCCGGCTTTTTTGCTTTGTTGTGGATACCACGGGCTGCCTTTTGAAGCTTGGGCCTTAAGACAGTTTTGGAGCATTTGAGCAAAGCCCACAGGGCAACCTACAGTTATTGTGGGGCCTGCAGGGCCTGAGGTGCTCCCCCTCTCCCTGTCCCACTAAGGGCCCGCCTCTTTTCTGGATCCAGGTGTGGATAGACTGAGGTTGGTCCCGGGGAGAGACCAGCCTCCAAAAAATTAGCCTCTTGTTCTTGAACTTCGCTTTCTATTCAAAGCCCGGGGAGAATCATTGCGAGCTTGGGCCTGGTTCATTTCAATAATCTCCTCCTGAAGGAGTCCCTAGTAGAAAGATACTCATGATTCAGCTGGGAATGGCTGAGTCCACACAAGAGAAATGGCCCAAACCACAGGATTCCCAAGGAGGCTTTGACAAAACAGTGACTTGGACCAACTGTGGAATTCTCCTGGAAGGCGGAGCCTTTGGTGTCACCATTTGAAGCCCTTCAGAGTTCTGAACCAGCGTTTCATCTCTGACATGGGCCTGCTCGCTCCTTCCAGGCAGGGATTGGACTTCTCTACCCTTGGGAGCTCCAAGAAGCCGCTGCTACCTGTAGGGAGTATCTCTCCTAGTGCAGCCAGAAGTGACTGAAAACCCGGCAACTCCCAAACCCCTGAGCTCGCAGTGATGCCTTCTGGACCGGAAACGTCCAGCTCAAGGGTATCTGGCCACTGCTGTGTGAGGTCTCTCCAGGATTTAATCTTTATATTGTCCTGCTCGGCATGGAAATTCCCTTTTATCTGGGTGATCCGGGTTTTACTGAAGGACTCTGAAAAGAAGTCCTGCTGTTGGACCCAAAGCCTCAGCTCGGAGGGATGGTGCCGGTCCTTCTAGGCGTCATTGGACTGAAGGGCCCAGGGCCCAGAGGGTGCTGCCTGGGCCTGAGGAGGGAAGGGAAACCTCCGCCGTTCTCCAGCTTTGGCTGCCATGGAGACTTGTGAAAGCAAGGGACTGAGAGCCGTGGGCCTTGGGTTTCCAATGAGCAGGACCAGCAGCGGTAGGAATATTCACTGACGTTTCTGTGGGGTCGGCTATACACATTCACACAGAGTGAGGTGCTGCTATTACCCTGAGGTGACCCCATTTAGCAGGGCCACAGAGCTCACAGACTTCCAAGGCCGCCTTTGAATCCAGGGCCCCCACTTGCTTGCTTCCCAGACCCTGGGCTTCCTTTGAGATGCTCCCTTCTCCTGGAGACCTTTCCTGGCTCCCAGTTTCTGGGGCCCTCCTTTCCCAGGCTCCATCTGGATCCCGGATGTACCACATTTCACTGGCCTTAGAACAGCGCCTGGTACATTGATCCCTTGGGCCTGGTTCTGGGGTATAAAGATAAAAATCTAACAGACCGTGCTCCCTTTGGATTTGGTGACATCTTCACAGCACCCTGAACATAATGTAAGATTTAGTGTGATGGAGTGACAGAGAGATCCAGACAAGAAGGTGAGGAAGGTGAGAATGCTCTTAACTGATAAAAGAGGAGTAATCTGGGGAGGCTTCTGGGAGGAGAGGGCCTTGAAGAAAGTAAAGGGATCTGAGAGACCGAGATGAAGTTGGATGGAAAAGAAAGTCCTTTGTTTGTTTTGCTCCGTTTGAATATAAGAAGGAAGTGGTCAGGATGAACTGGCAAAAAATCTGCATGGGTTGGTGAATTTGGGGTATACAGCTGCCAATTGAGATGCCCTGGAAGAGCGGGCAGAGTTTCTGTTGACGATTTTGTTATTCTCCATAGAGATGCCGGAGAGGGGGGTGGGTAAGCACAGGGAGCTTGGACATGAGTCCTTATTTCTAAGCCATCACTACCAGTCTTCCTTGATTCAGGATTTGTTTTAACCACAGAGGATGGTCAATTTCTATTCTTAAAGATTGATGTTCTTTTTACTAGTTCTCTGGACCCACGAGATAGTCAGGGAAAGTGTCATGTCTTAACCTCATGGAAAGATTAATTGACAAGTCCTTGGTCTCAAAGGAAATAAGGAAAGAACAGAGGGAATGGGAGAAGGAGAGGGAAGGAGGAGAGAAGGAGGGGCACAGGACGGAAGATGGGAGGAGGGGTTGTGGAATGAGTGGGAAGGGAAAGAAAAGGGAAGGAAAAGGGAAGAAAAGTACACTTTGTCCACATCATCATCATTAAGGCAGAAGAGTTTCCATAATGAACTTCTGTATTTGTTTCTTAGTTAAAAAAAATAGCAGGAACCCATGGGTAGCACATGGGACTAGCAGCTGGAAAGCTGGGTTCCAATGCCAATTTTGTCACTTGGTTGCTATGGGACACAGCAGTGGTGCTCTACTTTTTTGACCATGTACCCCATCAGTAAAAAAAAATAAGTACAAATCTATAATCTGTGGTTATTTACTTACTCATAAATTATATAAGTATGTTATAAAATGAATACAAAGTAGACATTTACAAAAGATGGGATCAATAAGAAATAATCTTTGATCCTCAAATCAATCCAGAGCCACTGGAGTTTATTAAGTCATGGTCACCTATGATTTAGACAAATTACTTTGGCAACTGTGTGGATGGAGCAGAATGAGAGTCTGAAGAAAGGGAAATCTATTTAAGAACTCCCCTTTTTCCTTTCTTGAAAAGTCCTTTGTTATAAGCTCTGGAAGGGAAGAAATGGGAGGCTATAGCGGGGGATGAAGACAAAAGATAGAAATAACAAATTTTTTGAAGGCTGATGACCAGGTTAGGGGTCCAAATTCGAAGGGTGGCTATGTGAATAAGAGAGAAAAAGAGACTATTGTGGAAACAGAAATGAGAACTGGGCAAATAATTAGATGGTGTCCGTGGTGAGTGGAAGATACTTTTGAGAATCGGGCTGATTGGGAGGATCGTGGCACCCTGGACAGGAATAGGACAGTTCAGCAGAGGAATGGGTTCTTGAGGTGAAGATAACACAAGAGTTGAGGTAAAAACAGGGTCCATTCAGGCGTACTCATCCTGTGTGATTCATTCTGTTCCACCCAAAAGGAGGAAAGGGGAAAGAAATGGAGCTTTTGCTACTCACTTTTCCAGAGCCTGAAAAAGGTGAGCTGAAGGACAGGGATGTGCATACTGATGAATGAATGAATTCAGCAATTCCCCACTGGTTCCTACACAGTGGTTGCTGTGGGTACTTAGGTTGAGGTTAGGTTATAACCACCCTGAGAGGATCATACAGTAATCAGGAATGAGGAGTAATACAGTAATCAGGTAAGGAGCTTGTAAAAGGGAGGGAGAGAGCCAACTGGAGGAATATTGGAAGATTTTGTGTGTGGTTGTACTGGGGAGAAGCCACAGGTTCTGATGATCATACACATTCTCTTTGGATAAGTCTCCTTAGGGGCGAGGTTCCAGCCTTCAGGGGATGCTAGCCCATATTTGGAGGCTGTTGGAGTAGTGGATTGAACACCTGGGTTCAAGACACTTCAGACACTTACTGACTGTGTGATTTTGGGTAAATCACTTAACATTAGTGTCACCAGACGTCTCCCCAAGTTTTCTATTTGTAGAGAAATGTCCGATACAGCTTGTCAGAGGAATTTTAACTTTAGGAGCTCACTGTGCCCACAAAAACATAGATCTGGAGTAGAAAATAAAACAAAAGCCAAAATGAAACTAACAACCCCCCCCCAATGCCATAAATTCATCTTTGGCATTTAAAAGTCTTTACAATTGTGTGTACCCTGTGTGATCCAGCAGTATCTCCCTTGGGTGATCATAAAAAAGAGAAAGGCAACCACATGTGCAAAAATGTTTATGGCACCCGTTTTGTAGTGGCAAGTAACTGGAAACTGAGTGAATGCCCATCACTTGGGAATGGCTGAATAAACTGTGGTATATGAATGTTATAGAATATTGTTCTTTAAGAAATGATCAGCAGGATGATTTCAGAGAGACCTAGAGAGACTGACATGAACTGATGCTGAGTGAAGTGGGCAGAATCAGGAGAACATTGTACACAGTGATAGTAAGTATGTGATGATCATCTATGATGGACTTGTCTCTTTTCAATAAAGAGGTGATTCAAGGCAATTTCAATAGACTTGTGATGGAAAGAGCCATCTGCATCCAGAGAACTATGGACACTGAATGCAGATGCATACTGTTTTGACCTTTTCTTTTATTGTTTTCGTTAGCTTGTTTTTTTTTTTCTTCTTTCTGATTTTTCCCCTTTTGATTTGATTTTTCTTACGCAACCTGACAAATATAGAAATGTGTTTTGGAAAACAAAGGCCATGGCACCTGAATATAGATTTTAGGTGATGCTTATGTTTGTATTATAGACAATAAGCACTACTGGTGGGGAGCACAGAATGTCAGCTCAAAAAGAAACAGGAGCCACTAAATAGTACATTAAGATTCCTATGGGCAGACTTAGAAAACCACAAATTAACATCCTCTAGGTTGTGTTGTATTGCTATGTATTTTATCAAACATTTTCCAGTTATTTTTTAACCAGGCTTGGTCTGTTCTTGGGCCCTGATGACACCTCTGGGCTAGACTGTCCATATCTGTCTTTTTGAGGATGGTCACTGTTCTGACCTGAGGACTTCCCACATCTGCAAGCCCAGAAGGCAATAACAAGGCTTTGTTGTTAGAGAAGACAGGGGCCAAGAATATTCTTGTTGGGCCCCTTTTACTGGGGTCTATCAGATGACTAGGTAGGACTGGAGTAATTCAGGAATTTTTTTCTATTTATCTCCTTAATCCTAGATACTTCTAGGAACTATGAGTATCTCCCCTCAGATTCTTTCTTTCCCAGGGACCTTTCAACCTCTATCCCCTGGATTTGACTTTCCCCAGGTCTCCTGATGAGTGTCCATGAGCAGCATTACAGAATGAAGTTGATTTGCACAATTTGTACAGTGGAGAGAACCCTCATTGAATAATCAGAGAACCTCGGCTCAAATCTGGTTTCTGTAATTCACTACCTGGGAGGCCTTTTCTCGGTCACTTTTGAGGCTAAAAGCCCTTTGGGCTTTAGTTTCCTCATTTGAAAAATGCAGGAATTAGATGAGATGGCTTCCGAGGTTCTTGCTGGATCCTATGATCCTATGGCCAATGAGAAGCTGGAAAGTAGCCAAAGGGGAGTAACTAGTAAATGGATAGAAAAAGAATAGAATATTGATCTACCACTAGAATATTGATCCTAGAGAAAAGAAAGTTCAGGGGGAACATAGTCTCCATGTTCAAGCATTTGAAAGGCTCTTACATGGAAGAGAAATAAAATGTGTTGTGATTGGCACTCATGGGCAGGTCCAGGAGCAGTGAGTCAAAGTTACAAATGAATCAATTTAAGCTTGATGTCAGGCCAAATGTCCTAATATTTGCAACTGTCCAAAGTCTTTCAAGTCATTCCCCAATTGATAAATAGTCAAAAGAAATGAACAGTTTTCAGATGAAGATATTAAAGCCATTGTGAAAAAATGTTTTAAATCATTTTTGATTAGAGAATGTAAATTAAAACAATTCTGAAGTATTATTTTACACCTCTCAGATTAGCTAAGATGACAGGAAAAAAATACAATTAATGTTGTAGGGGATGTGGGAAAAATGGGACACTAATGCAGTGTTGGAAGAGTTGTGAGCCCATCCAGACTTTTTGAAGAGCAATTTGGAACTATGCCTAAAGGGCTATAAAATTATGCATTCCCTTTGATCCAGGAGTGTCTCTAATGGGTCTGTATCCCAAATAGATTGTAAAAGAGGGGAAAGGACCCACATGTGAAAAAAATGTTTTTAATAGCTCTTTTTGCAGTGGCAATAAACTGGAATTTGAGCAGGTGCTCATCAATTGGGGAATGGCTGAATAAGTTATGGCATATGAGGTAATGGATATTATTATTCTATAAGAAATAACAAGCAGGCTGATTTCAGAAAGAAACCTGGAAAGACTTACATGAACTGACACTGAGTGGAGTGAGCAGAACCCCAGGAAAACATTGTACACAGTAACAACACAGAGTAACAGCAAGATAGTACAATGATCAGTTATGAAAAACTTAGCTCTTTTCAGCACTACAGTGATCCAAGACAATTCCAGTAGATTTTGAACAGAAAATGCCATCCTTATTCAGAGAAAGAACTATGGAGACTGAATGTAGACTGAAGCATATTATTTTCACCTTTCTTTTGTTTTTTTTTCCTTTCTCCTGGTTTTTCTCTTTTGTTCTGATTTTCCTTTCCCAATATGATTCATATGGAAGTATGTCCAAAAAGAATGTACATGTATAACTTAAAAAATTAAATAAAAAAACTCTCCAAAGTTAGAATGGGCAGCCTCCCGAGAGACTGACTTCCCTTTCACTGGGTGACAAAATTAAGAAAAGATTAAAACAAAAACTGGATAACCATTTGTCAAGAATATTTTAGGGGCATAGAATGTGGGACTTAGAATTAGGAAAACCTGAGTTCAAAATCTGCCTCAGACACTTACCAGATATGTGACTAAGTAAATCACAATCTGACTCAGCCTCAGTTTTCTCATCGTTTAATGGGACTAATCATTTTGGTCATTCATTCATTTTGCAGTTGTGTTTGACTCTTTGTGACCTCATTTGGGTCTTTTTTTGGCAAAGATCCTGTGGTGCCTTGCCATTTCCTTCTTCAGCTCATTTTACAGATGAGAAAACCAAGGCAAACCGGGTTAAGTGACTTTCCCAGGGTCACATAGCTAGTAAGGATCTGAGGCCGGATATGAGCTCATGAGAATAAGTCTTCTGGATTCCAAGCTGAATCTTATCTAAGATAATTCAAATGGAAGTGATTCCTGGCATGGTGCTGATAGATGGTCCAGGTTTCCCTGGTCTACAACAATGAGGTCAGCACAATGGCCCTGTAGACCTTCAGTTGGGTAGGTGACCTAATACTTCTCTCTCACACTTTCTTTTAAAGCCTCCTGAACACTGAGCTAGTTCTGGCAATGTTTGGATCAACTTCACCATCTCTGGAGAATCTCTGAAAAACACACTGCCAAGGTAAGTGAACTTATCCATTACATTCAACATTTCTCCATTTGTTGGAACTGACGGTTCCTTGTATGGATGGTACATTGCTGCTTGGTGGAGAACCTCTGTGTTTTTGGTCTAATAGGCTAAAATTAGCCCAAGTAGAAATATGTGATCCATCCTCTGCTGTAACTCAGCCTCACAGGCTACATTAAGTGCACAATCATCTACAAACAAAAAAATCATCCACTAATTCTCCTTCCACTTTAATCTTGGCTCCTAGCCTTTCCAAGTTAAATTATTTATCACTAGTGTGGTAACTGACTTCAGTGCCATTATTTGTCCTGACTGAAGGCATCCCAAAAGGATGGGAAAAAGCATACAGCTCTGCTTTGTTCCATTGATGCCAGGAAACTGTGAGAGCACAATCCATCATTCAGAATCCATGCAAGAATGCCATTGGGAAAGTGACATACAAGACTCATCAACCGTCTGGGCTAACCAGATTTTGCCGTGTTCTTCCACAAGCTCTTATGATTGACAGTATCAAAGCCCTTGGTCAGACTAATGAGCATAGTGTACAGACTTCTGTTTTGTTCCTGGCATTTCTCTTGGAGTTGTTGGGCAATGGACACCACGTCAACCACTTCTATGTCCTTTCTGAAACTATACTGGCTCTTGGATAGATGATCATCTTTCAGGTGAAGGATAAATCTCTAAATGACTAAAAGAGAAATCTCTGTGATTGTCACGGGATGATCTATTTCCTTTTCCTTTGTAGAGATGGATAATGGAGGCATCCTTGAGCTCCTGGAGGATAACTTCTTCTTTCCACATAGCATGGAAAATTTCAGTTAGCTTTTGTACAAATGAGAGGACCCCCTGCATTGTAAATATCTGCTGCAGTAGAATTTGTACTAGACTGGACTAGAGAGTCCCCAAAGTCCCTTCTAACCGAGAGAGTCTGGGGTGTGTATTTTGCACCAAACTGATAGCCAACTCCTAACCCTTTCTCTTCCATTCCCTCTATTCCTTTCTTTCATTTCCTTCCCTTTCCTTTCTTTCATTTCCTTCCCCCTCTCTTCATTCCTATTTTCCTTTCTTCTTCCTTAACATTTTCTCTTCCTCCTTACATTTTTCTTTTTCATCCCTTCCTTTATTCCCTCCCTCCTTCCATTCCTGTTTCTTTCCTCTTTTCCTCCCATTATAGCAAACAGTTCTACTGCTGCTAATGTCTCTGTCATTTTCTAGCAGTCTGCCCATATTTCTCTGCATCCTTCACGTCTATCTTTTTTAAAAATGGCATCATAATATTCAATTATATTAATATACTACAATCTATTTTCAGATTCAGCTGAGTGAAAAGACATGCTCATTTTGTGCAAATCCTTATAGAGAAGCGGGACATTATTACACACTCATTTTACAGATGGAGAAAATGAGGTTCCGAAAGCTAAGGGAGTCAGAGAATCAGTGGAGCTGGACCTCAATCTATTCTCTGAGCCTGCTCATGACCAATTCAATACAAATGCTGCTCCATCTCTGCCTTCCTGCATAGGCAAGAAGCAATTAGGGAGAGGGAACAATTCTGAGCTATTCTAGAGGGTGTGTGAATGAGATAACCCATTATCATTTCCATCTTCAATTTGGACCATTCAGAATTTCCTTCAGGTCAGATGGCAGGCTGGCTACATTCAAATGCCCAAGATCCCGAGTGCATTTTCTTGTATAATAGATTACTGAGAAATGAAGATTAGCTCTCCTCTCATGTTTATTCACGTCGGGTTCTGTCCTATGACTATAAAACAGTTTAGCAAGCCGGGTGATTTTCATTGTATTCTTTCTATGATGCATTCAGCATCATTCATTTTTCATTTAGACCTCTACCCATGAATGAATTGTGTGTGTTAGGTGCAAAATTGGAGGGAGGGAAAGGGGAGGAGACACAAAAAGAAAAGAGGTGAGTTAAAAAGAGGAAAAGCATCAGTATGAGAGAGAGAAAGGGGAAGGAAGAGAAGAGAAAAAGAAGAGAGGAATAGAGGCAGAGACTAACTTCGACTGCTCGGGCAAAAGGAAAAAAATAACATGGACCAATGTAGCCCTTGAAAACAACCAAATATTCAGTAAGTACTTTTTTTTTAAAAAATGTAATGATATGCATTTACTCATTCAATAAACATTCATTGACTCTCACGATGGTCCCAGAACCTTTCTAAGAGAAGATAGACAAGTTGGATAAATCCCTTTCTGGAAGAAACTTATGGTCTGGTCCCCAGAAATGGTTTAGAGCTCCTGGGAAGGAGGCTGTGGTAGAGGGATTATTAATGTGGGAACTCTCACCAGTAATGCAAGTTGCCACCCATCCATGACTTAGTCGTTACATCCTAGAGAGTACTTTGAGGAAAACAGAGGTTTGTGGCTTTTCCAGGGTCAATCAGCTAGCAAAAGTCAAGTACTCAGATTTAAACCTGTCTTTCTGCCTCTAGGCCCCACATTTCATCTGCTATACCGTGAAGTTTTAAAATCTAGAAAGGGGGAAAAGCATATATTATATAGTACTTCAAAAATTTAAAAATACTTTGATCACTCTAATGTTATGAGGTAGGTAGTACAGGATGATTCTACCCATTTTATAAGAGAGGAAACTGAGGCAGCAAAATGAACCACATGACTTATCAGGGCTGGATCTGGGACATTGAGTCCAGTGTTACCAACAGCATTTTAAGTTCATCGTCATCTGTGTGTTTCAAAAGCTTACAGCTTCCTCTGATCACATCAGCAAATGCAATTCATTTGAAATATCTTTAACCATTTTTGATAAAGAGTTGAAGATGATTTTAAATTAAAAGATACATTTACCATAATTGCCAAGTCTCCTCTCACCCATTTCTCCCTTCTCTTAGCTGTGGGGCTGTGGCCATAGGAGACAGATGATCTCTAATTAAATATCTTCCTAGATCTCTGTGATCTGGATTATTTTCTGTTTAAAGGTTCTAAGAACAAGAGTCTCTCTCAGGAAGAGATAGCTCAGCTCCCGAACAGAGGAACCGAGCTCCCAAGAGATCTTGATAGTCTCTGATCTGGGTGAAGCTCTTTCTTTGACAGAGGATGAAACTGAAGTTTAGGCAGGGGAGTGACTACCCGTGGTCACACAGCTGGTCAGTGTAGACTTCAGATACCGCCGAGTCTAAGTCCCATTTTACAAATGAGGAGCTGATGATAATGGTGATGCGGACAACAAATGATAACCTGAATTGTCCAGCAGGCAGCGATTAGGAGCACTGGGACTCGAACCCAGCTCTGTGGACTCCCATATTTGCACTGCATTCCACCAAGGATGCCTTTTTCTCTTCAAAATGTTTCCCCAAGTCAAACTTGAGACTTGTCCAAACTCTCAGATGTATTATTCTTTTATTTTTGGCAAAGCAGTGCAGACTTGTCATTGAGAAGTTCTCCTGGATGTGCCTTAGCAGGAGGACAAGAACTACTTGACCATTTGGCCAGCAGTTGCTTTGAGGGAGAAATGGGGTCACAAGGTAGAGAATGAGGCTGCTTGAGAGACATGGCAAGATTGGGAATTTGGGGCTAAGGATAGGAGAAGTGGGGGCTGAGAACTGGAAAAGCTGTGGAAGGGAGACAAAAGAAAGGCTGCTTAATTGGGGCAGAAGGAGCGTGGGGTGAGTCAGGACTGGATAGAAAGGCAAATGAGGGCGGAAGGAAGAGCATAGGATGAGAGATATAAGCTGGGAGGGATCTTTGATGCAAGCCCCACATTTGCCAATCTTTGATCTAGTCCCCCTTGTCTAATCCCCACATTTTACAGGAGAGGAAACTGAGACAGGACTTTTCCAAAATGACATGTCCTAAGGAGTGGAATCAATATTTGCATCCTATTTCCCAGACTGCAAATCTGTTTTTTTTCCCCTAACTAGACCAGGAGAGGGCTGGAAGAAATCTGAGAAAATCCAACCAATTTGCAGATAAGGCAACCGAGGCCCAAGAAGGGGTATGATTTGCTCGGCATTACATAAGCAGCTAGGCGCAGAGCCAAGAACTTAAAGCTGGGTTCTTCTACTCCAGAAGGAGTTCTTTTTAATGCACTGTATTAACGGAGACATTGAAACCAGCACTAGCTTCTGCAAGCAAATAGGCAGCTATCAGAAATAGAAATGGACTGGCACTGACCACGCCGCCCATAATGACGGCCTCCTCTTGCCAGAGAAACATCTCATTATCCTCTCTTAGCGTGTGCCGCTAAGACTGGATTTCTTACGTCAGTGCTCCCGGCCAAGCATATCATGGTGCCCCCAGCCTGCCTTCCGTGGGACTTTTCCCCTCCTGTCTTATTTAATCTTCTGAATCAACAAACCCAATGGCACAGCAGAAAGTGTCAAAGGCTCGTGCCCCTGAATCCTCGCCGGAGATCTGGAAGGGATCTCACATTTGACCTAGTTGAATGCTCTCATTTACAGAAAAGGAAACTGAGGCTCAGGGAGGTTGGGCCATAGATCACGACTCTAGAGCTGGCAGGCTGACATCATCTAGTCCAATTCCTTTACTTTTATAGAGGAAGAAAATGAAGTCCGAGGTAAATGACTTACTTAAGGTCATAATAGAAGCAGGGTTTCAGCTTAGGTCCTTTGATATTAAAGCTCCTGTTCTTTCAGCCGCCTTTCCTGCCTGCCATTTACTTCTTGGATGACCTTCCTAGAACTTGGAATTATAGAAATGGAAGGAATATCAGAAACCATTTTACAGATGAGGAAACTGAGGGTAAGATGATTTACGATCATGGAAGATGTTGGATTAGAGGTTTTGTGTTCAAATCCCAGCCCTGCCACTTCTCTACATGAGCTTGTAACTCACCTCTCTCTGAGCCTCATTTTTCACCAAAAGAGCGTGGAAGACTAGACAGCCCTTCCAGGTCCCTTCTGCCTCCGTCTCTATGGCGTTCTGAGGTCCCCTGACAGTGTGTGAATAAATACTAAGCATCTGTATAATCGCAGAGTTGGCAGCCATGGAGTCGCCCCCATCCTTGGGGAGATCCTGCCTCTCACACAGCTGACGAGTGGTCCTCCAATCTCTGCTTCAAGACCTCCTAAGAGGGGGAGTAGAAAACATGGTGGCCACCCAATGGCTCCGCTTTGTTTTTGATTTAACATTAAACCCAATCAGGCTAGGATCAATTTTTGACTGCTAAAAGGAATTGTGTTTCTGCAACTCATCAACATATGTGATGATGTAATTGCCTGGGGACGTTGCCTTCCTGATGTTTTCCTTGCCAAGCATCTTCTTTAAAATCCTGTTTCCCACCCCCTCCCTTAAGTTAATTATGTCTCGATCCGTTCTCCTTCTCTGATTGCCTCTGTCACAGCTGACAACACTGGCTCTTGTTAGTCCTCCATGCTGGTTTTCAACTCACCCTTCATTCATCACTCCTGCCTCATGGCTGTCAGGGGGATTTAGCCTCTGTTCCCAGTGGGGATGCTAATCCAATCGAAGCCAAAGGCCCACGAAGAGAGGCCGGCTTCATTTCTTGGGCCACCCTCTTGGGCTCTTCCAGCCCAACCAAGAAGTGGAGGAACGAAACAATAAAGTCCAGGAGGATGGAAGAGGGAGACGGCAGATGTCAGATTAAGGAAGGAGGTGATGGAATGGCTCTTCGTTTCTCTGAGAAAGGAGGAAATTGTCAAAGTGGACCAAATCCAGAGATAAGCTCTAATATCAGCAGGGACTGGGAGGCCCAGGACTGGCCCCCTCCCGTGTGAAGAGCTGGGGGTAGGGAGCTTGCCTCAAGATTCCCCATTGGTTTGGGTATTCCCATAGTTCCCATGGCCACCTTTGCCTGATTGAAAGTATTACAAGAACAGAAAGCTCGTAGAAATGGTTTGGTCTCTAGCAACTGGTCGACTGCTGTCTGCTGGGGTGGAGGGAATGGGCAGGAGGTGCTGCTACCGATGTGATCCTAAGTCTTGGAGAAAATCCTCTATGTGAAATCTGGAAACTGTCTTGTTTGGCAGGTAATTTATAGCCCTTTCAGAGAGAGAGGGTCTTCAGGCTACATGGCAATCAAGGCAACAGTCCTTATTGTTCTGGTAATTCGTATGATTTTTTAAAAGTCCATTTAAATGGACAATTGTCTGATTAAAGATCAAAATCTCAGGGATGTTCAGAAACATGGGAGCGGGCAAAATGCAAAAATCCTTTATTATCTATACCCATTTTTCTTCTAACCCAAAAGATCAGCTCTTCGTTTCTAATTTAGAGTAATCTTAATTCATTTTTTAATGAATTTTAGTTTAATTTCTCAAATTCTACAACAGAGAAACCTGGTTGCTATATGTATATGTGCTTATTAATGCAGAGCTCTTCACTGCTCATGTTCTCAGAGCTAGCCAGTGGCGCCTAAGCCCCACAAAGGCAGGAACTGGGTCGTTTGAAATAATTTTATCCTCTGTAACAAGCATGGCAGCCCAAGGTCTAGAAGACCAGCCTCTGAGTTAGAAATCTCTCATTGTTTCCAACACATCCGGGCTGTGTAATCCTGGGTAAGTTCCCCAATTTCCCAGCATCCCACTTGGTTCTTGAAGACCCTCAGCTACAAAGGTGCTGCCCTATGTTGCTAGAAGGCATTTCCTTGGTGGTAGCATTCTATTTAGACTAGATTGAAGACTTGGAGCAAAATTAAAACCTAGACCCACGAAGTTTACTGCTGGGATCCTGATAATCTAACAATGAATGAATTCAAAAAAACAATGAAAACGACAATCATCATGCAGGTGGAGAATAATACATTTCTAGGTGGAAGGGGCCTAGGAGATCATCTAGTCCAGCTCTACCATTTTAGAGATGAGGAAACTGAGACACAGAGTGTACTAATATCTGGAACAAACTGGCTGTCGCGCAGGAGTCCTTCCTGGAAGTTCATACGGGAGGTGTCATCCCAGCCTAAAGGGACAAAATCGTGGAGAAGATGGAATTGAAAAAGATGGCGGTCAGGGATGTAAGACATGGCAGAAGGAAAGCTCCTTGAAGTAGGAGCAATTTCATGTTTGTCTTTATATTGGCAGTGCCCCACACAGTGTCTTCCCCGCTCCCTCCCGACCACTTTCTAGTTCTTCTGGAGGACAGTTCTGTCTTCTCAGGAGCTCAGATTCACGAGCCTGTTGCCTCTGTTGCCCAGCTCTCGCCCGGCTCTCACCTGGCACGCGTCCACTCTGCCCGGAATCCTCCCTTCACAACTGGGCTTTTCTACATGCTCCCATCTCCCCTTGCAGCCTCTCATTGGCTGCCGCCTCAGAGCTCCGGTCACTCCAGTCTGTTCTCCTCTCAGATGCTGAGATGCTTTTCCTAATACAGATCTGGCCGTGTCAGCTCTCCCAGGGCCCGGGCCAGTTAGAAAATCCCTTGGTTTTCCAAGCCCTTCACAACCTGGCCTCCTTCCTTCCTTTGCAGGTTTCTTGTATATCAATCCCTTCCAGGTGTCCCATGACTCAGCCCCGTGGGTCTGTGCTCTTCCACACTCAGGTTCCTGCCATCCCCGTACCCCATGCCTCTTAGCCCTGTCCTCCAGACCTGATCACTCTCCCTGCTCACCCCGTCCACTCTGAGCCAGATCCCCCCTTCCATGGGAAGCCTTTCATGGCCCTGCATCTGCTGTGATCTGTGAAGCTCCAGTGCCTTCCCTCCGGGCCTGCTTTCCCTCTCCACGGCCTCCATCCTGTACAAGCCTTTTATCTGCGTCTTGTCCTCCCCATGAGGTTGTGAGACCTTGGGAGGCAGGAATTGAATCTGTGCTTTTTTTTCACAATCAGCCCATGGGAGGTGCTTAATAAATGCTTGTTGACTGACTGACTGAGAGGATGGGGCAGTTGTGGGCTCGAGGCGGTGGGAGGGAGGCAGCTGCCTCCACCTGCTAATTGTCTCCCGGGCTGTAGGGAGACTAGAGATGGATTCTCGAGGCTTGGCTTGGAAGAGGAGCCGAGACAGAAATGAGTCTATAAGCATGTGAGTCACTGTAGGAGGAAAGTGTGAGTCAGGAAGATTGAGCCGGTTTGTGGAGAACGGCATGATGAATGGCAGGGAGGGAGGGAGAAGAGAAGGGAGGGAAAGAGGGAGGGAGAAAAGGAGGGAGGGAAGGAGAAGAGGATGGAAGGAGGGAGGGAGGGAAAAGAGGATGGAAGGAGGGAGGGAGAAGGGAGGGAGGAAGAGAGACAGACACACACATGCATAGAGAGAGAGAGAGAGCGAAACAAAGAGACAGATTCAGACAGATAGGGAAGGAGACAGAGATGCAGAGAGAGAGAGAGAGACAGAGACAGAGACAGAAACAGAGATAGAGACAGAGACAGAGACAGAGACAGAGAATATGGCTGAGGTTATAAGTAGAAGAGGGAGTATGTGGAGGTTAGAGGCTGTTCCAGTGCCTAATGTCCTCTGCCTAAGCAGTAACATGAAAGGGAGTGTGAAGAGCAACGTGGGTCCGAGTGCCTCCCCTGCACAGTGAATACTCGGGATCATTGAGGTGGACGCCTGGTCAGATTACACACACACACACACACACACACACACACACAATTTCTATATGACATTTTGCTTATCAGACACATAAAACACATTTATATCACGTAGGAAACAGCACTTTGGCAGGTGATCCCCTGCGTGCAGGGCGGACACACACATGCACAGGAACAGGACAGTGCATATGTGCATTAGGTGTGCCCCCGCACAGTATTTCTGAATAACAAAGGCCAGAGTTTGGGGGGGGAGCAGCTCGGTGCCCGAGGGAGCCAGGGATCCATGTCCCAGTGGGAACATGGCTTTCGGTGGCCACAGCAGTAATGGCCAGGAGGCCTCGAAGCCTGCTAGAAAACAGAAAACGGTGCCCCAGTCCCCAGTTCTTAAGCTCTGTCATGGCCCCAAACATCGTGGGGCCTGCAAAGTTGTGGTTTGTTTTCAGTCAGTGTTTGGTTTCTTCTCCTACATATGGACCCATTTCTTTGTTTGTTCATTATTGGGTGTTTATGTACCTCTATCCCCAAAGCCCATAAGCATTTCCCAGTGAGAAGGAAGCAGTTTCCCAAGGCTGGCCCTGGTCTGAAGAGAAGAAGCTCAGGGGCCGAGGGGGGAGGCAGCTATCCTCTGGACTTGGGGCTGTCCGGGGAAGGGGGGACTCGCTTTGTCTGCTCGGCCCCAGGGGCTGACCAGAGAGCAGGGAATTTGAAACTGCCCTCCCCACCCCCGGCTTTCTGGGCTAAGCAATAAGGCAACCCCTGCTTCGCCTTCCCTGCAGGCAGGAAGAGGAAGGACCCGAGCCCGGGTGGCTGGGAGAACTGTGGCTGTGACTGCGTGGCCGGGGAGGACCGTGGCTCTGATTGGTGGCCAGGGAGGACCATGGCTGTGGCCGGCGGCCGGGGAGGACCATGGCTTTGACCGGTGACCGTGGCTGTGGCCGGCGGCCGGGGAGGACCGTGGCTCTGACTGTTACCTTGTCCGGCCTCAGCTGCAGAGCCAGGGCTGCCTTTCAGAGCCACGTCTCATGCACTAAAGCGCTTACATGTTCCAGAAGAGCTCTGGACACAGGTCGACCTTTTTTGCCCAGCCCCTGGGCGGCCCAGCCTGGCGGAGTCACTGGCACGGGAGCAGCCTGGCTATTTGCGGCTGCCCCCTCCCAGCAGGGCCCCTTGCAGCTGCCAGGCTGGTGACAGGGAGCGGGGGCTTATTCCCCCAGCTTTACTGCTGGGCTCTTCCTTGTCTTGCCATCGGCCTGAGTAAGGAAGCTCTGGGGGGCCGGGACGACTATCAGCTAGGGTCCTTTTGGGTGTTTATGACTCAAGTTCAGCAGCCGGAAATCGAAGAATGGGGGAGTTGGGCCAGACCAGGGCTGCTTCAGCTTTTTCCACTCGCTGTCCCTTTGTGCTTGAGAAACTATTACATGATCCTGAGGATATAAGTGTATAAAAGAGCTGTTAAAGTTTATTGCTAAGAAATCATAAATAGATTTATTTTTAAAACCATTCTTTGGTTCACATATTTTACCGTTTATTAAAGAGCAAATTTGCATTCGAATGAAAGGGCTGTGTTTGTTCTTTTTACATAAAGAATTAAATCCGTGAAATATTTGATACCTTTTATTGTTGCCAAATTATTCACAACCTCCACATTCAGACCCATATGAGGTCGCAATTTACAATTTAAGAAGCTTTGGGCTAGACAGCTTCCTGGGAAAAGGATCTGGGACAAGCTTAGCACGATTCCGTATTGTGATGAGAGACAACCTCCATAACGAGTTCAAATTCTGCCTCAAACACTTCCCAGCTGTTTGTCCCTAGACAAGGTGACAGGTCTCTCAGCCTCAGTTTCCTCATCTGAAAAATGAGATTATAATAATAGCAGGATCTCAAAGGACTTTAGTGAGGATCAAATGAGATAACATAAGTAAAACACTTTGCAAAATGAACCACTATAGAATTATCACCCTTGATGACTTGATACTACTTTAAAAGAGATCATCTATAATGTCCAGGAGTAGTGAGGTAATAAATCCACTCTTCTCAGCTCAGACTATATCTGAATTCTGTGCTTGGTTCTGGGAGTTACATTTTAGGAAATACTTGAAGAGCTGAAAAACACTCAGAGGAAGGGGAACCCTCCAGGACTATGATGTGCAAGCATATTTTGGGTAAAGAGCCCCTCCACCTCTCCATTTGCTCTGGCTACAGCATCTCTGTTCTTAAATGTGTCTTGAGATTCACTGGGCTTCCCTCTTGACTGTGGGGAAACATATTCTCAGCATTACTAGACCTTGGGATGAAGCAAAAAAAAATCTCTTTGTCTTCATAATGACAGCAGGGGAAAGGGGCTATCCCAGAGCAGACTGGTCCCAGAGACTTGACAAAGGGCCCTAATATTCAATCTCTAAAGGAGGAACTCTTCCCTTTGGTGCTTCTCTCTTCACATTGGCCGAGAATGTGTGGGCTCTTTGGAGGCTGACCCTTTGGAGGGCTCCTCTCCTACCAGCTGACCATGGCCTGGCCTGCACAGAACCGTGAGCAGAGCTGCTGCTGGAGTGGGCTCCACATGGACTTGGGCCAATGGCTACAAGTCCTACTTTGTCTGCCCAAAGAGCAACTCTGGGCTTACTGTTCTCAGCAATACTGAGAGGGTCCTTCTCAGTCTTGATGGTAGGATCTCGAAGGGAGAAGCCGGGAGGTCCCGGGTTCCTTTATTGAATGACCAGAAGTCACAGCAGGAGTTATCCACAGGTACCCCCTTTTCAGAGAAGGTGATTATCACAGGAGCTCAAATAATGCCCCAGCTGGCCAGAAGGCCTTGAGGAACATGCTTGGTCAGTCCCATCAAGACAAAGGGGAAATGCTGATTTGGCAGTCCCATCAAGGGCTCCACATTTTCACGTTTTCATGTAATGCCTCCAGTAAGGGCATAGTAGGAGTTTTAGATTATGGGATCATCTTTTAAGTCTTTATCAAAACATGCATATATGTATCTTCTGTATTTTAAATCTCCCATAGAGGCAGCTAAGTAAGCAATTAAAACATTAACTCTAGAACCAGGAAGACTTGAATTCAAATCTGACCCCAAAGTCCACCTGTGTGAGCATGGGAAAGTTACTTAATGCTATTTGCCTCAGTTTCCTCATCTGTAAAATGAGTTAGTGAAGGAAATGGCAAACTATTCCAGTATCTTTGCCAAGAAAGTCTCAGGTTACAAAGATTGGGATGTGACTGAAATGAAAGAAATGAACACAATCTTGTGCCAGGTTATCAGGGTAGAAAATACTAGTTTTCCAGGTTCACCTTGGGTGTTTTCCTTCTTGGGGGCAGATTCCTGTGCACACAAAAAGGAATCTATCCAAAATCCATTCACATACACATAGTGGGACAGACACTACGGCAAGCTCTGTGAATAAAAAGCCCCAAAAGAAACAATTTCTGCTCTCCAAGAACTCCCCAAGAGCTTCCATAATATTATATTAACCAGAGGTAGTCATATAGAAAATTAATTGTGAAATAGATATAAAGCAATTTATTTTCCGAGAGGAGGATTAGCAACTTGGAGGATCAGGAAATGCTTATTTAGGAGGGAGCAGCTGTGCAGCCTTGAAGAAAGCTGGAGATTTTGAGAGGTGGAGGTAATGCCTTCTAAGAAATCAATATACTGTCTGATGCCTGCCACAACAATTCTGTTAGCCATATTTGGAAGTTCCTTAAAAAAACTCCATGCTTATTACCTGGCAGCCCCTTTTAATGCCTTTCTAATGAAGTGTGACATCCTCTGATGGTTATTCCCAAGAATGGCCTGTCAACCTTGTGGCACTGAAGGGGAGCAGGAGTGACAAAGCAGAACTCCGTGCTCCTGACCTTTATTTGGTCTGATCCAAAGCAGCTGCCCTCATTCTTCTGAATCGACTGCGGAGGTTGGAGACATCACAAAGGAAAGCTTCAGGTCACTTGGGACCATTTATGTTGGTGAAGTTTTATTCTTGACTCTTATACTAAAGTCATTTCCTTTTCACTTCCACGTCTTGGAAAAAAAAAAAAAAACTTTTGCTTATAATAAAGAGAAAAATTTGCCTTGTAATAAAGAGCAATATTCCCTTGTAAGAAACAAAAGGAAACTTCTGACAGTGACCACCCTTGATGCATTTGCCTCCCCCATCCATCTCTACCAACAGGGCTGGGGAGGAACATTCAGCAGCAGCAGTTCAGGGATGAGATCCATGCTCATAGGAAAGGTCTAATTGTGTATATTGCTTTCCAGGTTCTGCTTACCTCAGCCTGCAGAAGTCCATGTAATTCTTCTCTGAATTTCTAATACTTATTGTGTCTTACAATCCAACGCCCTCAGCCCATTGACGTACCACAATTTGTTTAGCCACTCTTCAATCAATGGAAACCACTTGGTTTCGGTTTTATTTTTCCTACTAGAAAGTGATGCTATAAATAATCCCTTATATATTTCAGCTCTTTCTTTAAAAATATCTTTCATTTAGTTCAAAAACATCATTATCAATACCGGTAGCATTAGGCAAAATTACTAAGGACCCACTTTTGGCTAAACTCTCAAGTTAGGGAATGGTGTTTAATGTCTCGAAAGTTAGGGGACGGTATGTAATGTTCTATGTACTAGAGAGAACTATGTCTAAAGCAAAAGAAGGCATCCATTGCAGCTTTTCCTGATTGTTTATTTTTTAAGAGAATGAACCAATTCACTCCCCTAAATGTCTTTAAAATTCTAGAGAGGCAAACCAATTTATTGTTAATTAAGTGCCTCCATAATGATTATTATTATTAACAGTCATTTTGGGTCAGAGTCAAAAGACTGTAGACTCATGTTTTGTCTGTGCTATGTTTTTATTTTATGCTACATTAAGCTCTCTTGTGTAATCTGTTCATGTAATACTTTTAAACTTCCGTAGGATAACATTTCAAATGATCGTTTTCCCAGTTTTTAAATTGTTGACTATATAGTTGTGCTTTTATGACACATCCATGGGTATATCTTGGATTAATTTGATGCAGCATCTTGAATAAAAACTTCTCTGAATCATTTTGTTTTTGTGATCTTCCTGGGCTCCTTTAAGTCCATGGTGGAATGAATTTACCCTGGGATACAAAAGAAAAGTGATCTTTCTCCATGAGAGCCCAGTGAGATGGAGGGGAAAGAGGTAGGAGATATCCTACCTCTCATGTGGATGATAGACAATTTCTTGACTTGCGTATGAATTGGGTTTGAGACAGAGCTGTGCAAATTCATCATCCTCACTGTGCTACCCCCTCACCATCTAAGTCTCAGTTTCCTCCCTTGTAAAATAGAGTGGTTATGAGACTCATCAGAGACTGTGCATGGTAAAGAGTTGTTTCAAATTGCCCATTATTTTTGCCGATGGTGGGAATGACGTGCGTTCATTTGTTGGAGGTACCTTATTTACTAACGGTCTCTGAGAACAAAATTGTACTCATTCAGCGGTCCCCCCTGCTTTGGCTTCTGTGAGTGCTGAGACATCTCGTTTCCCCTTTAGGATTTTCCCTGGGCCCAGCCTGGGGCCCGACCGCTATGTTATTGTGCAACCACTGGTTCTGCTTTTCTGTGGCCTGAGGTATAGAATCACTGAAGGAGGGAGAGAGTCAGTTGACCTCCCTATAGCAGTGTAATAAGAGACATGGCTGAGTGCCAAATAGAGCCAGGAATCTGCCTTTGACAGCTGTTAGAAGGTCATTTATTCTCCACTAACTGGTTTAGAGCTCAGTTTCTCTCTCTTGTCATCTTCACTCATGTCTTTTCCATCATTTGATTGGGATGTTCATTTGATCAGTCAAACACCATTTTTTCCTCATAATATAGTAAAGAAGGCCATTGGTTTTTGGGTAAATACTTAGTATTTTCCTGAGAAGATTTCACTTTTTAATGCTCTAGAGAAAGTTTGCTCCATTAGGGGCACTAGACTGGCTTTCTGCAGTTTGTGCCTGGTTAGGGAGGGAGGTTCAAAAGTCTCTTGTCTTTAAGAATAGGTTAGAGGATGATCCCATAGGAGACATTCAGGAGTAGGACATTTACAGCTAGTGACCAAGTCTGGTGCTTAAGAACCAAACTGTCAAAGATGTTCTGAACAGCTGCCATTGACCTGAACTGCCCTGATGCCTTCAAAGCTCAGTGACTGGTGCCATCCTTGATCTGGAAAGAAGAGATACTCTGAGGCACAGAGGCCATAGGGTAGCTGTGGTCCTGGATAACATTTTAGTGTTCACTTTGGCAAAGTTTAAAAGACAGGCAATATATTTACAAGGATGGCCAAGTGTAGCACGGTTTCTTTTGTCTGTACTGTGTTTTTATTTTATGCTACATTAAGTTCTCCTGTGTAACCTATCCATGTAATACTTATAAACTTCTGTAGTATGAAATTTCAAACTATCATTTCCCCCTTTTTAAGTTGTTGTGGAGGTTTGGAGCTGCCGTCGTTCTGCTTTTATGAGATGTTCTTGGGCATATCTTGGATTAATTGGATGCAGCATCTTGTTTAAAGGCAGCATGGAGTCCCAGAAAGCATGGTGTCTTTCTGACACCCAGAAAGAGTGTCAGCTCTGCCACTTACCAGCTTCATGACATTTGCCATCTTCAGCCCATAAGTTTCTCCTCTTTCAAAAAGGGATTGAATTAGGTGATCTTCCTCTTAGACCCGAGTCCAAAGGGTTTATCTGACACAGTGGAACAAACCCTAGCAGCTGTTTTGTTGACACAAGCTGGACTATACACAGAGACAGCGAAAATCTGTGGTCTCTCCGAGGTCCTAAATAGTCATAGTGCTTTTAGTCAGTACTTGAAATGGAAATGCATCCCCTGGTGCTGAAGGCCTGTTTCCACAGAGGAAGAACTGTTAGAGCGGAGTGAAGAGCTCTCTTGGATGGGCATCTGACTGCACTAGGGTCACTAGAGAAAGAATTGTATAAAAAGAGAGCTACCTTAATCTGGCTCAGGTGATACTGAAACAACTTGATCAGGGCTTCTCCTCTGGTGGTCAAAATGCTTTCTTTTAAAACGATTATTTACTAAATAAGTATCATATCAATTAAACTAATTGTATTAATTTAATCAATAATTGTTAAATCACTATTAAGTGAGTAGGAAAATTCTTGAAAACTTTGTATTCTGTTGATTGAGTGAATTCCATCAATTAGGGTAGAAATGGAGCCTTCATTTTTAAATATTTAGTGGTGGGATGAATGAGGGCTATTTCATAAGGAATCCAAATCTGCAAAATCCAATTGCTTCATGCTTATTCTTGTTCATTTGAAAGGGATCTCAAGCCAATTTGGCACAATGACCAACATGTACAAAGCTCTTTCATTGAAAAGTGTTTTACATATAAAGACTCATTTGATCCTCCCAACAGCTTGGGGTAGGATCAGTTTGTCAAAACAGCCAGAAGCCAGGTTTGGAGTTAACAGGGGGCACATCCTGCCCGTGACCCTGATGTCTGTATGACCATCATCTCTCTGTGTCTCAGATAACTCTAACCCTATTACCTCCTGAAAGATTATAATCTGATTGGACAGAGGGAAAAGATCACAGAGTGCCAAAAGGCTGGAAAGCAGGAGACAGAGGGTCATGTATCAGGTTTGAACAGGCCCTTGGATGATTCACCAGGTAGAAATTCCTAATCTGGGAACCATGAATTTTTTTTTTTTGAAAAAAAATTCCCAGTATTTCTATATTGTTGTTCCATGTATTTTATATTAAAAAAAAACATTCCAAGAAGCAGTCTATGGATGCACCAGACTACCAAGACTTCCGTGTTGTCTCTCTCTAGACCTAACCTTAGACCAATGCCCTTCATTAAGGGAGGAGGAAACTGAGGATTGCAGGTCTCTAGACTTTTCCCCTCATGATCATGAAGAAAGGATGAGGCTGGCGATGGGACACGTATCTCACCCAGAATGTAAACAAATGGCAACCTGCCCATTGCCAAGAAACACATTGAGAAATGTCTTCTGACAGCTATTTAGGCAAAGTCCTTTTGGACACAGCTTGCCCTTTGACTTAGTGGAGGTTGAAAATAATTTGCTTTTCCAGGGGAAAAAAGTGTCTTGATTGGTCCCAAAGGAAGACAGAGGATTTTCAAACTCCAGACTATCTAAGCTCCATCAGAACCCCAAAGCCCCCTAGAGATGCTAAGGGTGAGGATTGTCTGGCTGGGCTTGTGAATGCTGGATGCTCCACAAAACCACTGGCTCCAAAGCCCTGATTCGCCCCAGCAGAGACACCTCCCACTTAACTCCATGAGCAAAATGTGAAGTTTTCTGAGCCGTGCTTTCTCATTCCCCACTTGTCTTCCCTCTTAGAGAAAGGACATAACAGCTCAAAAGAGGAATCCCAGCTCTCTCCCATGGTATCCAAACCATAGGATCACTCTGCAAGTAAGCCTGGGAAAGAGGCAGCCCATCCCATGAACCTCCCCTGGTCCCCAATCCTTTAGCTTCAGAAGGTCCCACTGACCTTTTGAGAGCATCCAGGGAGCTTCTGACTCATTCTGTCCGCTTTAGTTACTCATCTCACTAGCATTCAGTGCTCCTTCCCAGATAGCCTCCCTCCTCGTTTCTTTTTTTCTCCATCCGTAAACTCTGCCTTCTAAAATGTCTGATAATCCCAAGTTATATTTCACCTACAGACTTTCACTTCTAAGCCAATTCATTAGCAAGAATTTAATTAATGGCTGCCCTGAAGGTAAGCATTGGGGGGAGATGGGCACAGATGATGCCCTGCCCATCAGGAACTCACAAGGAGGATGGGGATGGGGAGGGAATGGACACAACAGGTGCATATACAAGTAGATACAAACACAAAATCAATCCTAGGTAATTCTGAGAGAGAACGAAGGGCATCAGGTACTTGTGGGATCAGGGACAATCCCATAAAAATCTGCTGAAGAATGACTTCGGTTTGGATGTGGGGACTCAGTTGGTCTAGGAGGGAGAGCAGCGGCCTTGGAGCTAGGGAGACAGTTCCAATTCTTCTTCAGATACTTCTTAGCCGTGTGACCCGGCACAAGTCATTTCTCAAGCTCATCTATAAAACGGGGACAATCTATCACCTAATTTCCAGGACTATTGTGAAGACCAAGTGAGGTAACCTGTAAACCACTCTGCAAACCTAAAAGTGCTCTGAGCTTCTGAAGTCCTTAGGGATGTTACGATTCTGGGAATGCACTTTGTCCACAGTTAGTGACTTTGTATTGGGCGGGTACTTCCTTGGACATCATCCGCTGCTAAGGATCACTCACTGTGAAAAGCTCTCTGTATGTCCTTGACCGAAAGCCTGGGAATCTCCTGATAATTACTGTGGCCACGATAAGAAGCACTAGACGGGTCCTCTCTGTAAGGAGGTCCTCAGTTTCTTATTTGTTTTGGAGGTAAAGTCATTTAAAAATATTTTATCACCGCTTTTCATGTTCATGTCACATTTATTTCAAGATATATCACTTCCTCTCCCAACATCCCCCGCCTGCCTCCACGGGCCCTCCTTTGTAACAAAAATAATATTCAATAAAAGTAACTCCCAGTGTCTTGGCTGCTGAGGGTCCATAATGTTCCTCACACTCATTGGATCTACTGCACGAGGAGAAGTGGAAACCAGTGCCGGCCGGTCTCATCCCCCAGGGCTCAGTTTCCTTTTTGTGAGTTTCCCTTCACCTTTTTTCAGGGTTCTCCTGGCTCTGCTTATTTGGGCCCAGATCCAAGAGTCTTACCGAACATCCTTGAGTTCTTCATATTTATAATTTCCTTCATATTTCACTCCCCTGAAATACCACAATGGGTTTGCCCATTCCCCACTTGTTGGGCTTCCATTTTGTTCCTAATTCTCTTCTCTCTCCCCCCCTCAATTCTTCTAGGAATTTTTGGCATAAAGAGTACCCAGCAAATTCATTTTAGAGACACTTAAAGGCACTCTTGCTATTACAGCAAATTAAAAATGTATTAGTATGCTAACTAGATGAACCGGGTGAATAATCTGTGAACTGCTTCAGTGCTCACCTGTACGCTGTGACCAGCATGCTGAAAAACATGGCAGGAGTTGGGCAAAGTCCCACCACATGATAGGAGACGGGAACGGAGACCGGGTCTGTGATGTCCTTAGTGGGTGACTTTGGGGAGCACTGGTCTCTGCCAGCAGCTCTGGGGGGTTCTCTGCTATTTAGAGGCTTAGAGACCGGTTGCCTGGTCCAGACTTTCAGGACTTGATCGGGAAACTTCCACCCAAGGGCCAAATCTGTTCCACAGCCTAGTTTTGTACAGAGCTAAGCATGGTTTTTATATTTTAAAATTACACAGAAAACCTGTGGTAGATTGCATTGGGTGGGTCATCTGAGAAGGTTCAAAGGCGGGACTCGGCTTTCTATACTGTGCCTTCTTCTCCCAACAGAACAGTGAGGGTGCTGGTGAATCCCATAACTCTTGTGGCGTCGGAGTTCCTGAAAAGTGGCCATCCAGAAATTTGGCAACAGAGAAGCTCCGGCCTTTCTTGGAAGCTCCGGCTTTTCAGATCTCTGTTTGTCAGGTGCTACGCCCCCAGTGGGAAGCTAAGAGGGCTTGGAATGGAAGACTTGTCTTCTGAATGGGACTGGAGATTGGAATGACATATTTATTAATGCCCCCGAGTGCCAATAACTATGTGTTCCCCAAGTCTTCTTTTCTCCAGAATTAAACACCGTCAGTTGGTCCCCACATGACACTTTCGAGGCAGACAGGAGTCAGAGCCAGGAGGGCGGGATGGGCCTGGGGCACAGGGACGCCCGGGCAGTCTGGATGGCACAAGGGCAGCATTCACAAGGTGTGCATGTGGCGGGATGGGCCAGGGTGGAAAACAGTTCTTTGTGCTCTTTTTGGATGGGATCTGCCCAATCTGCTCCTGGGCCAGATGTTCCTCCCTCCCGGCTTTATTCACCCCCTCCTGGGCCTGGAGGATGCTCGTTGACGGAGTTAGTCACGAGCAGAAGGGGCCCAGAGTACTGAGGGTGAATCCCAGCTCTCGGTGAGCGTGTCTGGGACACAAATGTAAGGATTGCCTCCTTGATCTGCTACGTCAGAGAAGCTGCGGGATTATGGGAACCCAGCTGGGGAGCCAGCCTCTGGATTCTGGGCACATTTAGGGAAGGCAGCAGATGGAGGCTATGCCCCAAATCAGGGGTGAGTGGGCAGGTGACTGGCACACAGTTTAGCTGGCAGGTGGAAACGGCTGCTGGGGTCAGAGATTGCTGCAGTCAGAAAGGCAAAGCAGTAGATTAGTAATAACATATGGGCTTGTCAACTGGAAGTTCTCGACTGGAAGATACAAATTCAAATTCTGCTTAGAATGAATGACACTGGTCAAGTCATAGACTCTCTGAACCTCAGTTTCTGAATCTGTGAAATGGGGACAATGGTGGCATCTCCTCATAGAATTATTATTTGGAGAATTGGTGAGATTATATACGTGCAGTGCTTTGCAAACCTTCTCGGCCACTTCCAGAGGAAGCACAGGGCAGAAGGCAAAGGGGCGAGTCAGATACAGCAAGTGGGAAATGTTCTGGGATAAGGCTGGACAATGCCTTTCGTAGAGAAAGGTTTGGAAAAACAGAAGGGTTTTTTCCCCTCTAGACAACAACATTGACATTTGTGTAAAAATGAAGGTAACTGAGCACTTTATGTCCTTTTCTTATTTTATCCCCCTAACAAGCCTGAGAGGTGAGGTAGGTATCACATAGCTGATTATCAGAAGTTTTGCAGGTGATGAAACTGAGGCACAAAGAGGCTGACACAGTAATTAAGTCAGAGGACGAATCTGGGTTCAGATTTCGAGACTCAGCACTTTTCCAACTCTGGGGTGCTAAAATAAACCAGGGAAGGGTCTGTGGATCTGATACGGAAGCCATGACATCCTGATTGATAAGCAGAGAACATAACAAAGCACCGGAGGAGAATCAGTGCAGGAGATTTGGGGACAGGACACGATCCATGAGAGATGGGACTGGAAAAGGAGCAGGCAGGCGGTCCGCAAGAAGAGCAGATGGCCATCTTGAGGGCTGAAAGGTACGCAGGAAACTGGTCAATCAGCATGAATTTATTAAGTGCCTAATAAATACCGAGCTCTGGGCCAGCCATTAGGTGAACTGAGGCAAAAGCAAGACAGTTCTTGCCTGTGAAGTCCCGGGCTAGCTCTCTGGAGGCCTCAGGGCAGCCAGAATCAGAATAAGCAAAAGCACTTGGTCTTTAGGGGGAAGAATGAAAGAGATGGACAAAACTGCCAGGAGTTTTGCCAAGGATCCTGCCTTGATTCCAGAGTCCAGAATCTCCCCACTTTTCTCCTCTCTGTCCTGTGACCAAGTGACTCTGGCTTGTCTCACTCCACCCCCTAATCCCTCCTACCATTATCTGTATACACCAAAAGATTGAACCAGCACAGGATAGTGGGAAGGGCCATTTTCCAAGCATGTGCTAATAGAGTATTGTCCAATCGGTAATTAGCCTTAAGTGCTTGGTTGTCTGAGCCACACAAACCTTTTAAGAGTTTCAGCCCTTTACACTTGCCTTCAAGGCTGTTCCATTCTGAAACATTAAAAAAACAGGAGGAGGGAGATTTCCACAAACATACATTAAGTCCCTACTACAGTCTAGGAACTGTGCTAAATATTAGGAATACAAAACCAGAAATGAAACCCTCTCTGCTGTCAAGGACCTTATTGGGGAAGGAACTAGGACATAAAGACATGAAAATAAACATCAAATACACACATGTATATGTATATATATGTATATGTATACACACACACACACATACACAAACACAAAGATAAAGATTCTAGTGAGATTCCATGAATCAGAGGTGAAAAGAATTTAAACATGGGGCACTGATTATTCAAAGACTTAGAGGTGGGAGATTGAAAATCTTGAGTGAGCAAAACCCACAGACCAACTGGAATACAACGATCTGTGAAAGGACACAGGACAGAATCTGCTGGACAAGAAGCCTTCATTGGATTCTGATAAATATTTGTTGACAGAATGCCAGCATTTATAAGGTTATAGATTTTTTTCAAGAGTGATTTTCTAGAGGCTCTGGAGTATGAACCAAAAAATGAAGGAATAAAAGGAGAGATGTCAACATTCAAAGCCTGGAGCTAGAGAGCAGGCTTAGAATATATTTTAGGGAGAGGAAGTAGAAACAAAATTTAAAAGGAAATGGAAAGAAATGAATCAGTAGAGGAAGTGACCGTAATGATTTGAACATCAACATCAGAGAACAGCATGTTAGAACTTAAGCAATTTCTGGTGTCCAATGAGCTGTATCTTAATTAAGTATGGCTCCCAAAGCAGAGTGTGTGATCTTGTTGATGGGAACCTTTCTCTGTCAAAAGAAGGACAGTCTCAGGGAGTAGGAGGAAGACTGAACATGGTCAAGGCAGAGCAGTGTCCTGCTGAAAGTTTTTGGGTATCGGTGTTAAGAAGGCTGATAAGAAGAAATGAATTGATGGTGAGTTTTAAGGTCAACTGACTCATGGTGGGAATGTGCTGGATGGAGAGTCCTTCACTGAAGAATTGAGATTATTAAAGTTAAAAAGGCAAAGAATTTTTTTTAAAAGATCAAAAACCTAAATTATCTTGTCCCTTTATATACTAGATAATTATATACTAAAGACAATCAGAAGAAGTCCATACCCCTGAAAGGGAGATAGATGTAGCCAATCCTTGATGCTTAGGACTTGCGTGACCTTGGATAAGTTGGCAGACCGATTTGCAGATTCCTTATATATGTAATGAAGCAGTTGGACTAGATGGCTCTGGGGTCCCTTCCAGATCTAGATCTATAGTCCTATGTGTGCTTTTTGGCAAGTGTCTTCACTTCTCTGGGACTTTATCTGTAAATCAAGGGGACAGGACGAGATGGGTTCTGGGGTTTCTTCTGGCATGTAGCCTCACAGGAGCAAAGCAGTGTTCAAAAAAATGGATTTAAAAAAATCAGGAAGCATGTGGAGATCATGAGACTTAAGGGTTCCATCTCAAAACAGAGAATTGGAGGAAAACAAAGCAATCATGTACACTGCCTTTCACTGACACTTTTTTCTTTTTACTAAATCTCTTAAACCATTTAGGGCAGACAAGACAGCCTCTGTCCTCAGAAGTGGGTAGGGAGCAGAAGGGTGACAACCCTTAGTACGATCATGCTGAAGCCAAAAGACTTAGAGTCAGTTTAGCAAGAATATGGTGAGAGAAGAGCAGTTGGGTTATAACGCTAGAAGAAGAAACTCTGGATCTTCATTTAAAGGAGCAGAGGAAGAAAAACAATAAAAGCCCTAAGATCATCTTGTCACTGGCATCTAGGCTAACAATACTGGCAAAGACTCACACTGTTCCAACATCCAGGTTAATCAGGGACCATAGATTTAGAGGTAGGAAAGACCTTAGAGATTATCTAGCACCAAGCCCCCATTTTACAGATGAGGAAAACAGAAACTTAGTAAGGTGACGTGACTTTCTCAATATCACAAGTAAGTTGGTAAGTCAGGATTCCATCACTCCAAATCCAGAAATATTTCTAGTGTACCATGAAAAGATCAGATCATGATGTAATAACAATCATATGCAATAAAAGGCCAGGGAAAATAGACTAACAATTAATTGGAAACTATGTAATCTGATCCTAAAGAAAGAGTGGGTGAAACAACAAATCATAGACCCAATCAATAATTTTATCCAAGAGAATGACAATAATGAGACAACATACCAAAATGTGTGGGATGCAGCCAAAGCGGAAATAAGGGAAAATTTTATATCTCTAGATGCTTACTTGAATAAAATAGAGAAAGAGAAGATCAATGAATTGGGCTTGCAACTAAAAAAGATAGAAAGAGAACAAATTAAAGCCCCTAATTAAATATCAAATTTGAAATTCTGAAAATAAAAGGGAAGATTATTAAAATTGAAAGTAAGAAAACTCTTGAATTAACGAATAAAACTAAGAGTTGGTATTATTAAAAACAACAACAAAAACAGATAAACTTTTAATTTGACTAGAAAAAGGAAAGAAGAAAGTCAAATTGTTAGTCTCAAAAATGAAAAGGGAGAATTTTCTAATAATGAAGAAAAAATTAGAGCAATAATTAGGAGTTATATTGCCCAACTTTAGGTCAATACATTGATAACCTAAGTAAAATGGAGGAATAACTACAGAAATATAGATTGCCCAGATTAACAGAAGAGGAAAAAATTACTTAAGTAGTCAGTCCCATTTTAGAAAAAGAAATAAAACAAGCTATTAATCAACTCCTTAAGAAAAAATCTCCAAGGCCAGATGGATTTACATGTGAATTCTACCAAACATTTAAAGAACAATTAATTCCAATACTATGCAAACTATGCTGATACCTAAACAAGGTAGGATGAAAACAGAGAAAGAACACTATAGACCAATTTCCCTAAAGAATATTGATGCAAAAACCTTAAATAAAATATTAGCAAAGAGATTACAGAAAGTCATCCCCAGGATAATAAACTATGGAAGATTTATACCAGGAATGAAGAGCTGGTTCCATATTAGGAAAACTATTAGCACAATTGATTTTTATCAATAACCAAACTAACAAAAATCATGTGATTATCTCAATAGATGCAGAAAAAGCATTTGATAAAATCCAACACCCATTCCTATTTAAAAAAAATACTAGAGAGTATAGGAATAAATGGAGTTGTCATTAAAATGATGAGTAGCATCTATTTAAAACTATCAGCAAGCATCACGTGTAATGGGGATAAATTAGAATCTTTCCAATAAGATCAGGGGAGAAACAAAGTTGTCCACTATTACCATTGCTATTCAATATTGTATTAGCTTTGGCAATAAGAGAAGAAAAAGAGATTAAAGGAATTAGGGTAGGTAATGAGGAAACCAAATTATCAATCTTTGCAGATGATATGATGGTATATGTAGAAAATCAACTAAAAACTACCAGAAACAATCTAGAACTTTAGCAAAGTTGCAGGGTACAAAATAAATCCATCAGCATTTTTGTATATCATCAACAAAGTCCAACAACAAGAGATACAAAGAGAAATTCCATTTAAAATAAGCATTGATAGTATAAAATATTTGGAAATCTATCTACTAAGGCAAAGTCAGGAACTATATGAACACAACTACAAAACACTTTCCACACAAATAAAGTCAGATATAATCAACTGAAAAAATGTCAAGTGCTTATGGGTGGCCGAGGGAATATAATAAAAATGACAATACTATCTAAATTAATCTACTTATTCAGAAATGCCATACTAATCAAACTCCCAAGAAATTATTTTACAGATCTAGAAAAAAATAACAAAGTTCATCTAGAAGAACAAAATTTTGGTCAAGAATTTCAAGAGAATTAATGAAAAAAAAATGCAAATAAAGGTGGCCTAGCTGTGTCAGACCTAAAACTATATTATAAAGCAGTGGTCATCAAAACCATTTGGTACTGGCTAAAGAAATACAGTAATTGATCAGTGGAATAGTTTAGATTTACAGGACAAAATAGTAATGATTATAGTACTCTGGTGTTTGACAAAGACCCCAGCTTTTGGGATAAGAGCTCACTATTTTACCAAAACTTCTGTGAAAATTGGAGTCTAGTATGGCAGAAACTAGGCATTGATCCACACCAAACACCATATACCAAGATAAGATCGAAATGGGTTCATGATTTAGACATAGAGAGTGATATCATAAGCAAATTAGAAGAAAAAAAGGATAGTTTACCTCTCAGATCTGTGGAGAAGGAAGAAATTTGTGGCCAAAGAAGAATTGGAGTTCATTATTGAACACTAAATAATTTTGATTATATTAACTTAAGTTTTTGTACAAACAAAAAGATTGTCAGTGGAAATCTCTATCTGATGGAGTAGCAGAAAGAGATACAGTCAATGTTTCCCACAACTACTCCACAACAATTTAGATGATATGCTAGACCAAATTCTGCCCCAAGGGGAAAATCACGACTCATTTTTCTAGCTGAGGTTAGAATTGAGAGATAGATGAAGAGGTCCGTGAACACAAAGGTCAAGATCTTGTCAAAAGTCTTTGAGCATAGACAATTGCTTCCAACAGTATGTCAAGGTAAGAAGACATCTCATATGGCAAAGGAGGAATTGATCTTAGGTAGGGAGGAGGAATAAATGCCAAGTGGGAGCTCTGACACTCATCACTCATTCATGGGTCACAGATTCAGTGCTGCAGGGCCCTGTGCCTAATGGTTATCTATAGGGTAAGGAGCAGGCTTTAAGCTCTATGCTAAATATTGTCACAATCGGTTTGCTCAAGGCCCAAACCCAGAAGAGAATGACGTTAAAACTCCTTAAAGGAAAGCCTCAAAGGAAAAATACAGCTTGGCCACAGGATCAACTAGAATCTCTAGAAGAGATGAAGATTAAAAAAGAGAGAAAACCAATAATTTTATAAATGAAATTAGAAAACTTAACCAGAAAAATAGAAAAGAAATGAAAAGTATGGAAGAAAAAAATGGAAGGAGAATTAGTAGCTTCACACATGAGCTACAAAGTCTTATCTAAGCAACAGACTCTTTTAAAATTCAAATGGAACAAATTTAAGTTAAGTACTATTTGGAAATCAGAATTTTAAGTCAAATGACTTTAAAAAATAGAAAAAATGTAAAGTGACATATCAAAAACGATGGACCTGGGAAGCAGATAAAGGAGAGAAAATAATGATTGCGTTATTTAAATGAGATGATTAAAAAAAGGGGGGAAGAATATTATATTCTTTATATTTCAAGACATTATTTAAAAAATTGACTGAATCTCTTAGAATTAGAAAAGTGAAAAACAGGGAAAAAATCCTAGTCAAAAATAGAAGAAAAAAAGGAAATTTGAATTCAAGTCCTATACTCTACATGGTGCAGTGAATAGACCACAGGACCTGAATTCAAATTTGACCTCAGACACCTAACACTTTCTAGCTGTGTGATCTTAGGCAAGTCTCTTCACACCTGAAGTTCTTCTGGTAATCCCCTTAACACTGAAAAGCAACCACAAGAGAAGAAAATCATTTGAAGAATTTTGAAGTGTATGGGAACCTAAGACTTTGTATGAAAACGATAGTGGGTCCCAGCACGGTCTAAACAGAGCTTGGGGGATGTGCCCCTCCTCTTCATCTTGACTTAGCTCAGATGAGCCAGGAAAGAGCCTTCATGAGGAATTGCTCATTGTCATGTAGATTGTTAAATATCTGAACTTGAACCCAGTCTTCAAGAATCATGTTCTGGGTATTGCATTATGATGACAGGATTAAGGACCTAGATTGTTTTTTTTTTTTTTTTTTTTTTTTTTTTTTAATAGCTTCAGAGATTTGGAGCCTAAAGAGAGTGATGATCACTCATTGATATATATATTTTTTTAAATGGCATCACAGACACTTCTTATCTGTGACCTCTGAGCCAATCAAGTCAGCCTCTGCTCCCTCATCTGAAAAATGAGAAATTGACTTTGGAAATCTTTCTCTTCCAGTTCCAAAAAGGCACCGCCTAATTAAACAAGATCTCATCTTGCTTTCAAGGCGCATTCCCCTTCCTTTGTCCCTCCCCCAAAGGAGCACTTTGTAACTGCTCTTTTGTGCTTGCTTAAGCAGTAATAGAGCGTCCAGGACTATAAAGTGTCAGAGGAGGTTCATTTGAGATTTTAAGATGTTATTAGAGATTGCTAAAGGGCGGTGTTGTCATCGGATCTGGAAAGCATTTCCAAACTTGGGTGCAGCCTATTTTTCCAGCCCAATTTCTCATCCCTCCCCTTTATATACCACATTCTAGCCACGCTGGCCCACCTCTGTTTCTCATTCACCGCAATCTAGCTCTTGCTTCCCTTTTCCTCCTCAGACCCTTCCTTATGTCTGGGATGCTGACCCATCTCACTTCCACCTCATCCCATCCCGAGCTCCCTTCAAAGCCCAGCTTAGGAACCACTTTTTCCATCCTGATCCCCCCTGCTCTCTTCCTTACTGTCATCATGGTTGTGCTTTCTCTTGTTACCAGAACGTGGGCTTGGGATAGTTTGACCAGGGGCCTAGTGCCAAGGACAGGGCCTGACACATGGTTGCTACTTAATAAAAATGCTTGTTGCTTGGAGTTGGACAAATCCCAGTGGATCACCTCCTATGTACAAGCCGTCGCAGAGGTGCCAAAAAAGAGAGGAAAAATGCTTTAAGAGCATCTGTAGGTAAGCTATCATTGGATTTACTGGCTAGATTTCTTTCTTGAGGACCAGGCTTTAAATCAAAATGAATCTGATTCTAATTAGCCAAAAATAGGTCTTAGTCCAAGCCCCATGTGGTCATTATTTGGGTCCTGATCGATCCAGATTGAATGTAATTATTAGTCATTTCTGCTTGGGCCAGAAACCTCAAGGATTTTCCCTTTTTTATTATTATCATATATTATATTAAATAATTTAATATTTAATTTAATATTATTCATTCATTTATTTACTTATATATTTTTGATCTAGGTGAAAGGAGATTCTTTACCTTTAATATTAATAGCTTTAATCACTGAATGGGGGCAGCTTCAGTCACACTGAGACCCATTGCAGACCATAGCTTAAAAAGGCCAAGGTCTCCTATTGTTACTGGGTCATCTCCTGTCTTCCTGATCCAAAACTGGGCCATTGGACCCAGATGGCGCTGGAGGGGAAATCGAGGCAGGTGACCTCGCCTGGCCCTCCCTCACTTAAATCACCTCCTGATGCCATGGTTCTCTTTGAAAATGAAGGACAAACAAAAACCATCAAGTTTTCTATGCTCTAATTCAAATAACAGACACACTTAACAGAACACCCAATCAGTAAACATTTATTAAGCTTCAATTTATTAAACCACAGTGTGGGACGCTGAGGATCCAAAGCCCCCAATCCATCTGTGCCTGCCCTCAAGGAGCTTGTTCAGAGAAGCCTCTTCTCAGGGCTCCCAAAGAGCTCCCTCGATAACTGAAGGGAAGTTCAGTGTGGAAGACGTATCCCCGGCTATGCGATACCCAGGGTCCTTTCCAGCTCTAATCCTGTAATCCAGGCTCTAATCCTGTAATCCTCCTGCTCCTGTGTAGCCTCTAGAGACTTGCCCAATATTAAGACTCTAGTTTCTTCACTTCCCACTTCTTGTCTCCTTGAGTCATTAACTAAACTCTTTCTGTGCCCAAATGAGCCAATTAACCCGCCAGTGCTCCCAGCTATTACTACTTCCAGTTGAGAGATGGAGACTGGGTCAGCTGGTGGGTGAGAAGCCAGAAGCAAAAGCTGGTTGACTTGGGCGACTGAAGTTTCCAGGGTCTCACCCAGGAGGAGGCCTGGATCAGGTTGTGGTTTGCGATTTTGGGGGAAGATGGGCTCGTTCATCAAGCCACCCCCTCTCTCTCTCCTCCTTCTGTGACTGAAGGATTCCTTCATTATAGTTGTTGAGTCGTTTTAGTCACTCCTGAAATTTCACGACCCCATGTGGGGCTTTCTTGGCAAAGTTACTGGGACGGTTGGCCGTTTTCCTCTTCCAGGTCATTGTACAGATGAGGAAACTGAGGCACACAGGGTGAAGTGACTTGTCTAGGGTCACCCGGCTACTGTGTTGTTTGAGGATGGATTTGAACTCACGAAAAGGAGTCTTCCTAATTCCAACCACCGTGCCATCTAACTGCCATCCGGGAGGTCCCGAGGACAGAAATGCCTTCGGGTTTCCGTCTCTCGAGTCGATGTGGTCCCGTTTGATCCTCACGATAACTGGGGGTGGGCCCCGCGCGTCCTTGCCCGTAGACGAGGCTCACCCGGGGGGCCCCGGCCAAGGCCAAGCGAGACTTGCGCTTAGATCTCTTCTGACTCCGTGCAATGAGCTTTTGGTGACTTCCACGGCCGACGCCGATTTCTAAAAGAAAAGCTACGGTTCTGTCCTGGGAAAGAACGCTAGAGAAACTGGAGGCCCCCGGTTTAAACGATGGGCCCGATGCCGGTTGGCCTTGAACCCGGGTCCTGAACTTCTTCAAACACAGGCATTCTTTCCAACTGTTCCTGCTTTGTCTCTTCCATGGAGATATGGGGGACCCCAGCCTGCCATTTGAGAGGAGGCAGGCTGAAGCCCAGGAAGCTTCATTTCCCAAGCAGGGAGCAATGCCTCCCCAAGAGCCGTTGGTCGGGCCGGCCCCGGGGCCCGGGGGCCCGGGGCCCAGGCAGCCCTTCCGCTTGAGTTGGGGACGTCCCACGCAGATGAGACGTACGCCAACGAGGAAGCATGCCAGCATAATTTCCAGCGGAATGAACTCCTTGTGTCTCTCTTCCGGTGCCTGAGAAACAAGAAGAGAAGAAAAACTTTTCCATGCACCTCTGCAGTCATGTGGATTTCCAAGGCACAGCAGAAGCAGTGGGAGACTTTCTAGAGAGCCGTGAGTATGACGGTGTACATTTCCTAGAGTCAGCCATCACGCCGCGGGCCCTCCTCCGGCCCTCTCGAGGCCCTACGGCTGCCAGGGCCGGAGGCCGGCCGCTCATGGGCGGGCGCTCCTGCCTTCTCCCCGTGGGACCTGCTCCTTCCTTCCCCCCGTCTCTCTCTCCCCATAATATACTACGACATAACGATAGGAGAGCTTATGGCCCAGTGGACAAAGCACTGACTCTGGAGTCAGAAGACCTGGATTCAAATCCCACCTCTGGTGATCGCTTCTTGTGTCCCGCTGGGTCAGCTCAGCTCCTTTGTGAAATGAGGGGCGGCCTGACTAACAGTAACTGAGAGGTTTGAAATAGCGTTTTGGCAGAGTCCTCTACAGATGTCCCCTTGTAGCCTTGGAGGGCCCTTCCTGCTCAAGGTCTGGGAAGGAGAAAGCTTTAATCATGTCCTACTGTGTGCCGGGCAGTAGGGGCACACATCCAAAGGCAGAGGAGGCCCCTCGCCGCAGGGAGCTTGCACATACTAGGGAGTCCCTTGATCAGCACATTGTGTTTACGTGGCTCGGGAAGGCTTTGATGCCCCTGCCCTGATTCCCTCATTCCCCTGCCCCCCTCATCCTCCATTTGAGACAGGAGGAGCCGGTATTAGAGTGGGGGAGGGGGGTGGAAGGTTCCGAGGCTGGCCAACAGTAAGCTGGCTGACCCAAGCCCCGGACTCTAGAATGCAGCGGCAAACAGTCCTAAAGGTCAGTTTAACTTCCAATGGACAGAACAGTAAACTGAGGTGGAGGCAGGGAGAGGAAGCACATGCTCACACCGCCAGTCAGTAACGGAGCCCCGGCCGGAGCCGGGAGCCGGAGGGGGTCTCTGGGAGGCCACCTGGGCTGATGCCCTTATTTCCCAGGCAGGGAAGCCAGGCAGGAGGGGGTTTCTGAAGGGGAAACTGCAGATTTAAGCGTCGAGGGTGGGGAGCCTGTCAGACATAGGTACAAGGCAGGGGATGGAATGTCCTGACTAGCCCTGGGGTGGGGCTGGAATGGAAAGTTCCTGGAGGGCAGGAATCGGCCTGGAATGGTCAGCAGCCAGCACAGCATGGAGGGAGTTAAATGCAGGCAAAAGGGAGCCACTAAGGACTAAGATCCTACTGGGATCCACTTAGGGTTGTTCCTGGGGGAAACATAATCATCATCTGGGGAGGATGCTCCGTGGGGCCGACTGCCAACGTGCATGCGGGTCCATCAGGGAGCCCCAGCTCATGGAATCTTCATGTTGGCAGGAACGCCAGGCTCAGATCCCACGCAGTCAGAGGGCACTGCGGGCACAAAGGCCGTGCAGGAGAGGGTGAGGGGGTCCAGCCGGGAGGGAGCATGCCGGTGGCCCAGCAGGACTCCCAGAACCTCGGAACTGGGCCACGCGGGGCATCCCAGCCCGGAGCAGAACATCACACTTTGTCACCCGTGCTCTTCAAGCATCATCACTTGTGTCCAGCTCTTCATGTCCCCTTTGGGGTTTTCTTGATAAAAATACCAGAGTGGCTTGCCCTTTTCTTCTCCAGCCCATTTTACAGGCAAAGAAACCAAGGCAGCCAGAGTGAAGGGATTTGCCCGAGGTTACATCACTAGACAGAGTTAAATATTAGGAGTCTCCTTCTGTGACATCAAACCATGTTTGTCCCTACATCATTCTCATCCTTCCTCCTGGTTCTGCTTTCTGGGGTTAAATAGAACAAGTTCAAGCCCTCTTCCACATGACATACTTTGAAACACTTAAAGATGCTCCTCTTAAATCTTCTCTTCTTTAGCATAAGCATCTTCAGTTCCTTCCCTCAGTCCTCAGAGGGCATGGACTCAAGTCCTTCTATGGCCCCGATCAGTTTAAATGTAGCTGAGGGGCACCAGTGTATTGAGGTCTTTTGTTAAATCTAAACACAACACTCTAGGTGAGGAAAGGAGAGAAGGAGACACAAACAGATTTTTGTTCATTGAAAAAAACAAAACAAAATTGAATGTTAAATTGTTGCAGGTGTGATCTGACCAGAGCAGACCTCAGTGATATGTCACCATTTTTGTTCTGAATATGGTACTTCTCAAATGTAGCCTCGGATCAAAAGAACTTTTTTGGCTTCTAGGTCATTTTTAGTTAACTTGGACCTTGACATCCATTCAAGTCCCTAATTCTTTTCTGCTATTCTATTATGACTCTGCTATCCTATACCTGGGAGGTTAATTCAAATCCAGCCTCAGACACTGGGCAGTCCCTTAAGCTCTGTTTGCCTTAGTCCACCAGAGAAGGAAATAGCAAGCCACTCCACCATCTTTGCCAAGAAAAGAGCATGCACAGTAGTAGTGACATGCATTAGTGAATGAGAGAATAGCTATAATTTCAGTTGAATGGATTTGGCCCCATGCTCTTGCCTTTGAGGGCTTCAGAATCTTGCTGCGGGTATATATCAGATTAGTGAAAGAATAAGCAGCGTTCTACCAAAAGAGTGGAGAAGGTGCCTTTGTTTTGACGAACATTCTTGTTTGTAGTGAGGTTGTGAAGGCCCATCATCAGCTCTGTGTAACTCTAGTTCTCTGCCATTATCAGAGTGTAATTGGCTTAGCTAAAGTGGCTCAAATCCCAGGGTGAGGATGAGCTGGAGAAGCCTTAATGTTGGTCATTGGAAAGGAAACAGGGTTCTTTGGAAATGAAAGTTGTTTTCCTCCATCCTCACATCAGTGAAGATTTGATCATTTGGGTTTATGGATCTCCTCCTCCAAGGAGCTTTTAGATCCCCTGGTGCAAGTTCCAGATTATAGAGGGGAGGAAATAGATGTAAACTAAGTTCACATAGCAGAACTGAGATTAGAACCCAGATGTCCCTGCCCTAAAGCACTCCAGGCACAATCCAGGCAGTGAAGAAGCTTCAGTCCTGCTGTAGCCATCCATAGTCGTTGATCATGGAACTTTTGAGCTGGGAGACCTTAGACTGATGCCTTCTCTGGTCTCCTTGATTCTAGTCTTTCCATTTTTTACACACGCCCGAGGGACATTTCTCTTAACATGACTCTAAATGCTCTGCTTGGAACTCCAAGCTCTTATTAACATGGCTTTAACCTATCTGTCTAGATTCATCCTCTCCTCCATGTAGCCTATGTTCCAGCCAAACTGGTTGACTTGCCATCCTCAAAAAAAATGGAATCTAATTCCCCACTTAGAAGGCGATGTCCCCCATTCTTGGAATGTTCTTCCTTTGCACATATATTCCTGGAATCTGTATTTTCTTGCAAGGTTTTTAACTCAAGGGCTATTTCCTATAAGGGACTATTCCTGACCTTCTCCCCTTACATTTTTACCACTTACCTCCATCATCCATTATAGGTTCTTTGAACATATTTTCTATTTTTACATTTAAGTACATTTACATCTAAGTACTGGCTTCCCTTCCGCACAGGAGAATGTTAATTAAGCTCGTTGAGGGCAGGCAACGTTTCTCCCCTCAACTCCTATCACAGTACCTGGGGTTCAGTGCTTTCTAAAAGTATATTGAATTTGTCCTTTGTCCCCTCTATGATCTTGGATGAATCAGTTCATCACTGTGGACCTTTTCTCATCTGTAAAATGAGGGGGTTGGATCCAACATGTTTTCAAGACCCTTCCAATGCAGAATCAATCATCCTATGAATTGAGTTTTAGATGTGGGATGGAGACCTAGAGAGGACTTGGGACTTGAATTTATTGTGAATTGTGTAAGCTCATTTTCTTTACCACCATGCAGGATAATAAAGTTAGAGTGTATTTTATCAAGGGAGAGAGTGAGGGTGTGTTCAGGTGAAGGCTGGATGATTGCTTATGGGGCAGGCTACAGTGGGCTTTCCTCTGGTTGGACTAAAGTCCCTTCTGGGTCTCAGACTCTGTGATTCTGGTGCAGTTAGAAGGCACACTGGATGGAGTGCTAGGTCTGGAGTTCGGAAGACATAAATTCTAATTCAGCCCCAGGCACTAACTAACATCGATTTCCTCAGATGTAGAAAAGCACCCACTCCTAGAGTGATTGTGAGGATGAAATGAGAGAATGAATATTCAGGAATCTTAGAGCATCATATAAAACTTCATTATTATCATCATTATTATTGATGATGATGATGAAGGGACTGATGAACCTAAAATAGAAGTCAGAAAATGCAAAGCAACATTTTCCTTAGCTGTCCGTTCCACCTTATCTATGACATCATCACTCCTGTTTGACAGTGGAAGAAACTGAGTCCCAAAGAGAGAAATTGAATTGCCCAAGGTCACCGAGATAGTCCGTGGAAGACCTTGGCTTAAAACACAAGTCTTTTCCCAGTAACTGTGCACACCCACTGTACCACGCCGGCACCCTGGCAACTCAGGGAAATTGATGGCTGTCCCTAAAACAATTTTAATCCTGGAAAATACCAGCAGCAGAAAATATAAAAAAGCTTTGTTTAATTGAAAGACATGAATATTCATACACAAGGCTCTGAAATAGTTTTGAGGTTATTTCTAGGTGAGGTGCAATGCTTATTAATTTTTCTCCCTCCAAAGTGATTTTCTCCTCCCTCAAAACCAGCTTGTGATTAAGTTATTAAGACGGTTTAGTCAATGACTAGATACAAAGCTTAATCCTCCTTTCAGCCTTCCTTACCCAGACCTCCATTCTGATTTCAAGCTTTGCTCAGATTTACAGGGAAGGGGGGCAGACCCCTCAACCTGAGTCAGTCTTTGCAGGGGCTGCCTGCTGGATTCCAGATTCTGGGACTGGACTTTAAGGAGAGCTCTCCTTAACGCAATCTATGAAGCACCTACTATGCACTTGGGAAATGCAGAAGTTATCTGCCTTCAATGAGCCAACCTTGACTGTAGGGACGTTGGTGTAGATGGCGGGTTCTGCCCCCTCTCATCCAGCCCACGTTTGAGGGAATGGTCTTTTTGTCTCTGACTGGGCATCCTCCTTACCTGGCACCAGGGCCTGATACGTGTTCATTAAGCCGAATTAGGAAGACAAATGATGGCAAGCTTGGGCAGGAGCAGCTCCAGGAGCTCCCTCCTCCTCTCACGAGCCGTGGCCGGTTCGGATCTGTTCTCAGCCTCCGAGAGCGGTGGTATCAGGTTGCCAGAGGTTATACCAAGGACCAAGCGCACGCATTGGGCGAGTGCCCAGGAACCGGAGCTGGCAGATGGCAGCCCTTCCTCTGCCCGGAGCAGCCGAGGAGTCGTTACCCTGCTACACATGTGCGGGGCTGACATGAAGCATTCTGGCAGGTTTGCTCGGCTCCATAAATAATTCTAACATTGGACCCGGAGCAGAACCCGTGAAAACCAGCCCATTGATCAGCAGGAACGGGACGTCCAGCAGGGGAGGCGGCTGTGTCCATGCCTTCGCACTGTCTGCCTCAGGAGCAGGGTCCGGCATCCAGCTTATTCATCAAGCATCCTACTACTGGTGCCTTGTAACGGCATCAAGCCTATTCTTTCAGGAGCAATGACAAGGGAGGCACCAGACTTGCTAGACTGACAGGGAGACCCAGAAGTCACAGTGCCATTTTCAGCTATTTCAGCTAAAAAAATTGCACTCAGACTTTTGGGACAGCCTGTGTTTCTCTTCTTCATAGGATAATAGATTTGGGACTAAAAGGGAGCTTAGAGGTCAGTTAGTTCAACGCCTTAAATTTACAAATGAGGAGCCCGAGATCCAGACGAGTCAGACAATTCAGGTTAGTAGAGTTAGGATTTAAACCCAGGTCCTTTGAATCCAAATCTATTACCCTACCAGGACCTGAGTACATAAACAATCCTGATTCCTTTATATTTCATAGAATTTTAAATTTTGAAGGGGCCTTAGATCTCATCTAAACACTTCTTTCATTCCATTTCCCATTTTCGCCCAGTATCAACAATTTATTGTAATAGATTGAGTTCACCTGCCCCATTTCTTCTTCTACCTTATTTATTCTGCTAATTTAGTGCAAAGGTAAGAAGCATCATGGTAAATTGGCTAGGCGGTGGACACGAAGCAAGTAAGAATGGGATTTGAATTGTTCCTCGGACACTTTTTACCATGTCATCTTGGGAAAAGTCACAATCTCTCTGGGCTTCAATTTCCTTACCTGTAAAATGAGACATTTGAACTTGATATTCTCTTTTTCTTTCTAACTCTATGACCTATGAATGAATTCATTGAAGGTATAACTTCGCACAGCCAGTTGATTTGGAGATGGATCTGAGATCAGGGAACTACTCCATCATTTCTTCTTTGTTAAGGTGCAGGCGATTTTGGTTTTTTAGGTTGTTTGAGTTCACTATGTCCAGCACTTTCTGGCTCTCTTCTCTGGAGAAATTATTTGCTTTATCCACGTATGATGTTTCTGAGTCATCTACGAGCTTCTGAACTCTTTTGTTTCTTCATTCAGAAACATCATTTTCAAGATGTTTTTGAATCTTTTTCATTCTATCCATCTCCACTTAGAAGTGATCAAGTTCAAGATAAATATTGACTTGGTTTTGTGCATTTTGTCAGGTTCTTATCCACTCAACTCATCTTCACTCAACTTCACCCACTCAACTCACCTCCATTCAATTTCACTAAACTCACTTTTACAAGCTTTGATTGAAAATGATATCCCCTTTTAGAGCACTTTGCAAACTCTTTAAAAGCACTATACAAATGCTCATTATAGCAACTGATGTACTCTTTAGAGAATTTCTTTGCCTGTTCCTCTATAATCATTTACCTAACACATCTCAGCTCATTAGTGATGGAACAAGATTAAAACTCAAGTTTTAACAGTAAGGATGTGTTTAGATGAGTTTGGCTGGGGTCATGCAATGGAAGTGAGAACCAGGGGCTCCCTCTCGATTCAGAAGCTATTGGATCTGTCTTCCTCCACTGCTGCTATATCCTGGAAAGGCTGTTCTTCCACTTTGGGGAGTTAGGACACATTGGATGAGAAAAGTAGAAAAGCAGACACTCTCAGTGACCGGCCCAAAAGATTGAGGGTTTTAACTCCTATCTATTCACATTTAATTGTGCGACTCTGCTTGCTAGCTTTAGAAAGGGCATGAGTGAATAAATGAGCATCAATTGACCACTTACTCTGAATTGGGCTGACTGTACTGCTGGCACAGGACACAGGAATTACAAATTCATATGGTGGCTCTGTCTTTTTCCTTAGAAAATGAGATCTTTCTTTCCCCTCCCCCCTGGAGTAGTCATGGCAATATACAGTGGAAGCACAAGGTAATAGAAAATATATTCTTGCCTAGGAGAGCTTGAGACAGGAATCCCTTGATCTGATGAGTCTCCCTGCCTTTTTTGCCTCCCCATTTCCTCTTCTTTGTATGGGTCACTGACTAGAGATTCTGAGAAATGAGAGATTTGAGCATTGGTGGTTACATCATTAATAATCTTGAATTTCCGGGTTTCTGAGCTGAGGGATGGCAGCCCAGAAAGAGATTTTCTTTCTTTCATAGCCTGCTTCCTGGAGATGAGAACAAGCCATAGGATAACCTTAAAGTTGTGGTGAAGGACTAAAGCTATGTGAAGGGTTAAAGACGTGGTCCTTGCCAATCCTCCATGATGTTTCCTAGGATGGTCCATGTCTGAAGTGAATGTAAATGAGCTGTTCAAAAATCTCACAAGAGGGTGGTTTGGAGGGAGTATAATAAGTATAAAGTGATACTTTAATGTTTTAGGATGATTTACTAAACACATAAAAGTTCCCTAGACCGAAAAGTTTACAGGTATTGGCCCTATCTTATTTATTATTCTTATGCTTAGGCTTCCTATATTTGTTCATATATGCATGTGAGGCCTTTGTCTCTTAGGCAGTATAGAGAGAACAAAAAGCTGTCTCAAATCTTTTACTCATATTGAAGGCCTTGGTAAAAGGAGGACCTGTTGCCCACATTGGGGAGATCAAGATGGGAGTTTTACCTAAGCTTTGACATGCAGATTTCCCTAATATTTTACTTCATGGAGAGAGCAAATAGAAAGAGAGAGAGAGAGAGACAGAGAGAGTGAGAGACAGACAGACAGACAGACAGAGAGAAAGAGAGAGAGAGAGAGAGAGAGAGAGAGAGAGAGAGAGAGGGAGAGAGGCAGAGAGACAGAGACAGAAACAGAGAGACAGAGAGAGGGGGGAGAAGAGAGAAAGAGAGAGAGAGAGAGAGAGAGAGAGAGACAGAGAGAGACAGAGAGAGCATCTAAGTTCACTGTGGGCTCAGACCCCCAAGCTGGACTTGAGTCCAGGTAAACCTTAAACTTCTTGTTGGGGGGTAGGATGCCTAGACCATAGGGTTCATGGCTAAGAGGCCGTCCATCAACCTGGGCACTGATGTTATATCTGATCCTGCCCACCTGAGCTCAGGTTCCCAGGCTTGGGGAAGATTGCTAGGATGAATGTTTCATAAGCAGGCTAGAAGAAATAAATTTCTCAGAGTCCTCAAATGTAGATGTTAAACAAAGAACATAGACACTCCCCCAAGGAGACTTTTTTCAAAGACTTTTAAGTATTCAGCCAGTCCAAAGGACCTGTGATTTCATAGATTTAGATATTTCCTATAATTTTGCAGATGGTGGCCATCAATGTCTCCCCAACCTGAGTGACTTGTCTATGTTTTCTCGTGAGTTCACCAAACATGGTGGAGGACTTCCTCACTTCTTTTAGTCATCACAAAGGAACCAAATGGAGTTCTTGAGCTCCCCATAAGGGATCTACCATTCTTTTGATCATTTGACCAGCTCATCATCTTCATTTCCTTTACAGCATTCTTTACTAAGGCTCTGGTCCTGGTTAGTAAAACATTCCTCATACCCACTGTGCATCTTTGCATTAACCCTTTGAGTGATTCTGATTTTCAGTTCTTCAGAGACAATAGAGTTTCATAACTGTCAACCACACAGCAATAACAATAAAATCACACAAATCAATTTGTTATAAAGATATGTAGTTTGCCTATAGATTATCTCAAAAAACTTGAAAGTATTGAAAGTGTCTAGGAATAGACATAAAACCTGTACTTTATCAGCTCTGGCAAGTTCGGGGTGAGGAAACTTTTCTATCAGGGCAGATCAGTAGCTGCTCTGTGATTTAGTCTGGCCTAGGGGCAATGAAAGATTAAATAACCTGCCAAGATCACATACCCAGTATGGAGCAAGGGCAAAACTTGAATGCAGATCTTCTTGATTCTGAGGCAGTCTCTTTATCCACCATGGAACACTGCTTCTGCCTGTATCAAATGCATTTTTGTAACCAGGACTCTCCCAGAATAGCAATGACTAGTATATCATAAATTCATCCCTAGGACAGCTAGATTCAAAGTTGGGAAGAAACAAAGCTGGGTTTTTAATTCGTTTTTAGAGGCTGTATGCTTGGACCCAAAGGGATTTATCCTTCTGCAGTGAGGTAATGGGATCATGCTTTCTGGAGTAATGCTTAAAAGAATCTCATTCTGTGGATTTGGAAAGCCCAGCTCAACTCTCTAGAGATTGGAAATGCAATGTAGGAACTGGGTTTAAGGTCACGTGTGTTCCATTCAGCTCAGTCCAATTTAGCTCAGACCTTTTGTTTTGCTCCTGAATTTCTTATTTCTAGGGATTGGGATGGGGGTGGGGAGGGCAGGGTACGGATATTTCAAGTCCTTTTCTCACCTTGGACTAGAAGTGATCATCCTGAGTTTTTGAAAACTGTGTCAATTGAACACAATCTTCCCTCAGAGCAATCAGGAGAGGATTAAAGGCCTAAAAGATGGAAGGGTTCTTTGGGCCATTTCTTCATTCCAATTCCCTCATTCAATAAATGAAAAACCTGAGACCTAGAAAGATAGAGTCACTTGACTCAAATCACATAGCGAATAAGTAACAAATCTTTGAATTTAGGTTCTTTTATTCCCAATCCAGCTCTCTCTAGATTGTACTCTATTGCTGTCCAAGATGTAGCTGGATGGAGGAAGATGACTGTGCGATAGCAGCTGATGAAGTAGCAAATTGGACCAGCTGAAGAAAAAATGACATGGGCCGGAAGTCATATGGATCAGCTGGGAATCCTAGGAAAGAGAAAGCTACAGAAGTCATCTCATTTCCAGCTCTGGTTTACTGTGTTCGGTGAAGTACATAATTACATGAACTATTGTCAAGCCATTTTCCCCATCCAAATGGACTTTTGAACCTAATATAGGTTCTTTTACTCATCCTTCTAAAACATCTTCTCATTGACTAATTTATCATTTATTACAACCTGGTTATTGAGTCACTCCTTAGCCAGGATGAGGGTGAGAAGGACTTTTATACTTTGTGTAGAGAGATATCTTCAGTATCATCTCTTATTAATGGAGGCATAAGCCCTCAGAGCAATGTCTAGGCATATGCAATTCAATAAAGAAGCTCAATAATATAACAACATAATTGTGCTATATTTAATTTTTGGTCCATTATATTGCTCAGTCCATATCATTTAATTAAATTTTCTTTCTTAAAAAATAGCTTTTTTTGGGGGGGAGCAGAGCCAAGAAGGTGGGGAGGACCCCTGTTTCTTTCTGACTTCTTCCCACAACCCTCAGACTTCTAACCAGCAAATCCAGCCTCTGAATTAGTTCTGGACTGGCAGAACACACAAATATTGGGAGCAAAACAAATTACCAGCAGAAGATGATTTTGAAGATCTCCAGAAAAGGTCTGTTTCAATCGGGCATGGAGGGAGGCTGAGCTGAGTGCAGGTAGTGCCCAGACCCAAATTGGTGAGGGCTCCCCATGCCAGAGTATAATTTGATTTTACGTTATAAAAAAGAAGTGAGGTAGAAAGGGATTGTACCAGAAAAAAAGGGGAAAATTGAGGTAAAGTAAGAAAAATTATATATCATGATAAGGCAAAGAAAATCTATAATTGAGGGAAAGAAGGGAAGGGGATGAACATTGTGTGAATCTTATTGTTATTAGATTTGGCTCAAAGAGAGAATATTATATTTGGTTTCACAGAGAAACTTCTCTCACCTTATAGAAAAGTGGAAGGGAAAAGGGGAGGTTTTATATCTCTAGATGCTTGCATAAAATAGAGAAAGAGAAGATCAATGAATTGGACTTGCAAATAAAAAACCTAGAAAAAGAACAAATTAAAATCCCCCAAATACCAAACTTGAAATTCTAAAGATAAAAGAAGAGATTAATAAAATTGAAAGTAAAAAAAAACTATTGAATTAATAGACAAAACTAAAAGTTGGTTTTATGAAAAAAATAGATAAACCTTTAATTGGATTAGAAAAAGGAAAGAGGAAAATCAAATTGTTAGTCTGGAAAAATGAGAAGGGAGAACTTTCCACCAGTGAAGAGGAAATTAGAATAATAATTAGGAGTTATTTTGTGCAACTTTATGCCAATAAATTTGATAACCTAAGTGAAATAGAGGAATACCTACAAAAATATAGATTGCCCAGATTAACAGAAGAGAAAATAAATTACTTAAATAGTCCCATTTTAGAAAAAAAGAAATAAAACAAGATATTAATCAACTCCCTAAGAAAAAATCTCCAGGGCCATATGAAAATGTGAAACATGTGAATTCTACCAAACATTTAAAGAACAATTAACTCCAATACTATATAAATTATTTGAAAAAATAGGGAAAGAAGGACTCCTACCAAAATCCTTTTATGACACAGACATGGTATTGATACATCTAAACCAGGTAGAATGAAAACAGAGAATATTATAGGCCATTTTCCCTAATGAATATTGATGCAAAAATCTTAAATATTAGCAAAGAGATTACATAAAGTGATCCCCAATATAATACACTAAGACCAAGTAGGATTTATACCAGGAATGCAGGGCTGATTCAATATTAAGAAAATTATTAGCATAATTGACTATATCAATAACCAAACTAATAAAAACCATATGATTATCTCAATAGATACAGAAAAAGCATTTGATAAAATCCAACATCCTTTCCTATTAAAAACACTAGCTAGTATAGGAACAAATGGACTTTTTCTTTAAAAAGTCAGTGGCATCTATTTAAAACCATCAGCAAGCATCACATGTAATGGGGATAAACTGGAATCATTCCCAGTAACATCAGGGGTGACACAAGGTTGTCCACTATCACATTACTATTCTTATTGTATTAGAAGTTCTAGCTTTGGCTAAAAGAGAAGAAAAAGAGATTAAAGGAATTTGAATAGGGTAATGAGGAAACCAAATTATCACTCTTTGAAGATATGATGGTATACTTAGAGAACCCTAGAGAATCAACTAAAAAAAATTGGAAACAATCCACAACTTTAGCAAAATTGCAGGATACAATATAAATCCACATAAATCATCAGCATTTTTGTACATCACTAACAAAATCCAACAGCAAGAGATACAAAGAGAAATGCAATTTAAAATAACTGTCGATAGTATAAAATATTTGGGAATCTATCTGCCAAGGGAAAGTCAGGAACTACATGAACAAAACTACAAAACACTTTCCACACAAAGTCAGATCTAAACAATTGAAAAAATATCAAGTGTTCTTGGATAGGTCAAGTGAATATAATAAAGATGACAATGCTACCTAAACTAACATATTTAATTAGTGCTCTACCAGTCAAGCTTCCAAGAAACTATTTTACTAACCTAGAAAAAATAACAAAATTCATCTGGAAAAACATAAAGTCAAGAATTTCAAGGAAATTAATAAAAAATGCAAATTAAGATGGCCTAGCTGTGCCAGATTTAAAACCATATTACAAAGTAGTGATCATCAAAACCATTTGTTACTGGCTAAGAAATAGAGTAGTCAATCAGCGGAATAGGCGAGATTTACAGGACAAAATAGTCAATGACCACAATAATCTAGTGTTTGACAAACCCAAAGACCCCAAATTTTAAGATAAGAATTCACTCTTTGACAAAAACTGCTGGGAAAATTGGAAACTAGAATGGCAGAAACTAGGCATTGACCCACACCTAACACCATATACCAAGATAAGGTCGAAATGGGTTCATTCTCTAGACATAAAGAATGATGTTATAAACAAATTAAAAGAACATAGGATAGTTACCAGTGGAGGAGGAAGAAATTGGTGACCAAAGAAGAACTGGAGATCATTATTGATCACAAAATAGATGATCATATTAAGTTAAAAAAAATGTTGTACAAACAAAACTAATGCAAACAAGATTAGAGGGGAAGAAATAAACTGGGAAAACATTTTTATATTTAAAGGTTCTGATAAAGGCCTCATTTCCAAAATACTTAGAGAATTGATTCAAATTTATAAGAATTCAAGCCATTCTCTAATTCATAAATGATCAAAGGATATGAGCAGATCATTTTTAGATGAAAAAATTGAAACTATTTCTAGTTATATGAAAAGTCTCCAAATCACTATTGATCAGAGAAATGCGAATTAAAGACAATGCTGAGATACCACTACATACCTCTCAGATTGGCTAAGATGACAGGAAAAGGTAATGATGTATGTTGGAGAGGATGTGGGAAAATTGTGGAACGCTAATACATTGTTGGTGGAGTTGTGAACAGATCCAACCATTTTGGAGAGCAATTTGGAACTATGCTCAAAAAGTTATCAAACTGTGCATACCCTTTGATCCAGCAGTATTTCTACTGGGCTTATATCCCAAAGAGATCTTAAAGGAGGGAAAGGGACCCACATGTGCAAAAATGTTTATGGCAGCCCTTTTTGTAGTGGCAAGAAACTGGAAACTAAATGGATGCCCATCAATTGGAGAATGGCTGAATAAATGATGGTAAATGAATGTTATGCAATATTATTCTGTAAGAAATGACCAGCAGGATGATTTCAAAGAGGCTTGGAGAAACTTACATGAAGTGAGGGAAGTAAGCAGAACCAGGAGACCATTATACATGGCAACAAGAAGATTATACAATGATCAATTCTGATGGACATGGCTCTCTTCAACAATGAGATGATTCAAACCAGTTCTAATTGTTCAGTGATGAAGAGAGCCATCTATACCCAGAGAGAGGACTGTGGGAACTGAGTGTGGGTTCACAACATAGCATTTTCACTCTTTTTGTTGTTGTTTCCTTGCATTTTTTTCTTCTCTCTTCTCTCTCTCTCTCTCTCTCTCTCTCTCTCTCTCTCTCTCTCTCTCCTTGTGTGGCAAGGTAATTATATGAATATGTATGCATATGTTGGATTTAACATATGTCTACCATGTTTAACATATGTTGGACTACATGCCATCTAGGGGAGGGCATGAGGGAAGGGAGGAAAATTGGAACACAAGATTTTGCAAGGGCTAATGTTGAAGTATTGAAGAATTGTCCACGCATAGGTTTTAAAAAATAAAAAAGCTTTAATAAAAATTAAAAAATTAAGAATAGCTTTTTATTTTCAAAATATATGCAAAGATTAATTTTTAATATTCACCCTTGCAAAACCTGGTGTTCCAAATTTTTTCTCCTTCCCTTACCCCATCCCTTCCCCTAGACAGTAAGTAATCAGTATCTGTTAAACATGTACAATTTTATACATATTTCCACAATTATCATGCTGCACAAAAAAATCAGATCGAAAATGAAAGAAAATGAGAACAAAAACAAAAAGCAAGCAAACATCAACATAAAGATGAATAAACTATGTTGTGATCCACATTCACTTCTCACAATCCTGATGCAAATAGCTCTCTCTATCACAAGTCTATTGGATCAATTAAATCTTCAAAAAAAATCACATGATTTCTGAGTTGTAAGGGCCCCAACAGTTAGGAAAAACAATCTTTAATAAATGTACCCAAGTAGTCATTTGTCTTTATAAAATCTTGTGTCTCAGTGTCTCCGTTTCTTCAGCTATAAACTAAAAGGATTGTGTTATAAGATCTCTAAGGTTCTTGTCAATTCTAAAATTTATAAGCTCATGATCTCTAAGGAGGGGAAAAGCCCCCTCCTCCTGAGGCTGCCCATTCCACTTATTAGTAGCTATAATAGAAAGATTCTTCTGATATCTAGCCTGCTGAGCATCTTTTATCTGCCAGGTACTGGTTGGGGAATGATAAGGGCTCCTTTCTCATGGAGCTTATGTTTTACTAGAATGGAGGTGACATGTACCCAGATAATTCTATTACATGGTAGGGCATGATAGGGGCACAGAAGAGACCCACACAGTGTTATAGAGGAATTTGAGAATGAGGTAGAAAAAAGTAGAATGGGACATTCTAGAACATCAGTGTTTAAAAACCAATACATCAGCAAACAGGCTTGGGCAGCCTATTAAAAAATGTTTAACATAATTTTCAAGTTATATTCATCCTAGGAATAGAGTTGGTTCAATATTAAGAAAACTATAAACACAATCGACTATATTACTAACAAAAATTAAAGTTACAAAATCATGTCAAAAGTGAGATTTTTTTGACAACCAACACACACTTATTTAAAAATTTTAAAAGTCACAAGTATAAATGAACCCTTTCTTAATATGGTAAAATACTATTAAAACCCAAGAACTGGCATCAATTGAAATAGAGAAACACTGCCAGTCTTTTCAATAAGATCAGAGGAAAGGCCACAATGTCCATGGTCACCCTTATTTGCTGCCATGTAGTCCTAGAAATGCTGGGTATAGCAATAAGACAATTAAAAAGAAATTGAAGGATTAAGCATGGATAAGAGAGAAATAAATTTTTTTTTTTGCAGATGATGTGACAATTAGGGAACCTGACTAAACTACAAATTAATTGAAATAATTAACAACCAGTAAAGCAGCAGGATATAAAATAAACTCACAAATTATCTTTCTATATATTAGCAATTGAAATCAGCAGGAAGAGATAGGAAATGAAATTTCATCCAAAAAAAACCGCACAGAATGTACAAAATATCTTAAAGTGCATCTACTAAATCTCACAGAGGAGTTAGAAATATAACTTTGAAACACACTGTATGGGAAATAAAGACAGGCTTAAATAATTGGAGAGATACTAATTAATCGTTCATGGTTGGCTTGTACCAATGTAATAAAAATGAAAATTACTTCAATTAATTTAAAAATTCAGTCCCATATTAAACTACGAAAGAGTTAATCTATAGAATTAGGAAACAATAATATAATTAATCTGGAAGAATAGAAAATTAAATTTCACGGGAAATGATGGGGGAAATATAAAAGAAGAAGGGTTAGCATGGCTAGTTCTTAAACTATATTGTAAAGAAGTACTCATCAAAATTCTGTGGTACTGGTTAAGTAAGAGAAAAACTGATCAGTGGAACAGATTAGGTACATAGGACTCAAAGCAAGTGAATGCAGTAATAATTTTTGAAAAGGGGCACTAACCACTAGAGTTGTTGCTGAGTTTCAGTTGTTACATATCCGACTTTTTGTGATTCCACTAGGGATTTTCTTGGCAGAGATAATTGAATGATTTGCCATTTCCTTTTCAGTTCATTTTATAACTAAGGAACTCAGATTGCAAGAACAAGGGTAAGTGACTTGTCCAAGATCACACAGGATCACATGTCTGAGGCTGGATTGAATCTGTGAATATGAATCTTCCTGATTCCAAGTCCAGGGCTCTATTGTATCACCCAGCTGCCTCTAACCACTTCGCTAGTGACTCCTATTCTACCAAAAACAAACAAACAAACAAACAAAAAATGAGAAAACAGTTTGGCAGAGCTTAGGTTAAGAGCAATATTCCATATAAAGTACACAAACTACAAATTGATATTGGACCTAAAAAGATCACATCAAAAATGATTAAAGAAGATTGTAAGGAATTACTTTTTATAACTATAGAGGAAGGAAAAGTTCTTGAGTAAGAGACAGAGAGAAACAAAGAAAAAGAGACAGAGCAAGAGAGAGAGGGAGTGGATGGGAAGTGGGAAAGGGAAAGGAATGGGGGAAGTGAAGGGAAAAGGGAAGGGGAGGGAGAGGGAAAAAAGAGACAAAGAGAGAGATGATTATAAGAGATAAATGGGCACTTTTGGTTATACAAAATTAAAAAAATTATTGCATGAACAAAATCAATGCCATTAAAATTCAAAGAGAAAGTGGCCTGGGAACACGATCTTTGCAGCAAGTTCATGGCTAAATATTTGATACTTTAGATCCAGGGTTTGTGGGGAATTGTTATGAATTCACAAAAAAATGAGTTGTTCTCCAATAGATAAAGGGTCAAAGAATATATAGACTATATATGACTGTGTGAAAGAATACATCAACATCACACATAAACGAAATATGGATTAAAACAATTCAGACATTTGAGTTTTTTTCATCATCTTTACAAAGATGATGAAAAAAGAAAATTATAATTGTGGGAGGAGTTGTGGTGAATGAATAGGCATATTAATATACCCTTACTGGAGTAATAACTTGGTCCAAATATTCTAGAAAACAATTTTTATCCTGTCATTCTATGGAATATCCTTTGACCAACTGATACTTCCTACTAGATCTGTCTCCCAAAGAACTCAAAGAGGAAAGAACCTATTTGTAGAAAAAATATTTATGCATTTAAAATATTTATATTTAAATTTTACTTTTAGATATTTATATAATCTTTTGTTGTGACAAAGAATAGGAAAAATCACCCCGTTTTGGAATGGAGGAACAAATTATTCATATGAATGTAATGGGATATTATTGCACTATAAGAATTGATGGAAATTTTGGATTCAGAGAAATCTGAGGCAATACATAAACTGACATTGCTAAGTGAGCAGAAATGGGAGAACAATATAAAAAATGATCACTAAAATAAAAGGAAAACAACTTGGAAAACTTAAGAGTTTTTATCGGTACAATGATCTAGTCTAGAAGTCTATGTCTAGAAGACTTAACATTAAAACATGCCTTGTATCTCTTAGCAGAAAAGTAAAGAAGAGGAGATACATTTTTGGTCATGGTCCAAATGTAAAGGTGTTTTGCTTAATTATAATTTTTTATAAGAGAGGATTTTATTTCATTTGATGAAGCGAGGTTTGCTAGGGGTTAGTAAGTGGTTAGTGACAATAATGCAAAATAATAAGAAGAAAAGAATATTAATGAAATATGGATATAGATATGCACATACATGCATGTATATATCTTTAAAATGCCTAAAAGAGAGAAGATGGAAGTCTAGAAGAGGAAAGAAACAGGGTAATGATTATATCAGAGTGTTAAATTTCACACATTTTAAAAAATAAGCTGTATGTGTAAAGACTCATAATTTTGTAAACAATCCCCTTTTCTATTCATGGTACATGGAAATGTTTATGTTTGTTGATATTTGCTAAACTCATAAAAAAAGATATTTTTGAAAGCCTTGGGAGTAAAACAAAGAGCCAGTACCCGACTTGAAGGCCATTACTGCTCTACCTGCCCTTGTTTGGGGGTCAGCAATCCCACTGAGCATTGGCTTTGTGGGCTGACTTACCACCTGATTGGCCATCCTGCTGATGCTGTGCAAAGGGCCAGGTCAGCCCTGGCCGTGTGAATGTCGGCAGCTCGGGTTCATCTGCAAGGAGACAGAATTCCTGGGAATCTGATGAGTCTTCAGTGAACCCATGAGGGGGAGACCTGAGCTCGACATCCCTCATCCCTTTCGGATGGAGGGAGAAGGCAGATGGCAAGAGAGGAGGAGAAAAATCAAGGTGATGTTCAAAGAAGCTTCAGGGCCGAAGCTCTGGCCAAGCTTGGAAGGTGGCTATATCCAGATGGGGGACGGTTGTGCAGCACATTAAGGTCAACCATCAGCCCTGATTTCTAGTGGGAAAAGATATGAACGAAACTAGGGTTTTCTGCTATTTAAGCACTGCCGTGGCTGGCTGGGCCCTTGGTTTGGAACCCAATGGATTTGTCAACATAAGGACAAAGGGCATCCCCCAAGAATACTTAAAACAAAAGGCACTTTCCACTTATACAGAAAGAAATGAAAAGGGAGGAATAGGAGCAGGAAACCAGAGCAGCCAAGGCTGGAGACTTTATATTTCAGGGGAGGTTTTCACATATGAAATATGGCTGGGTAACTGACAGAGAGGAAGGAATTAATGACCGAAGCAGCCATTCTTTTGACTCAGACAGATTGGGTATCTATTAGACTTCCAGAAGAGGCACAATTTTTCCAGAGGAAATTAATTTAATTTACCAAATCATACAAGCAAGCACAAGCTTTCCATGTCCATTCAATTTATCTTCAAATACTTGAAGTCCCACTCATGTCCCACTCTTAACTAAGTCTGCCCTTTGCCTACACTCTAGGACTCTCTCAGCAGGTTGCCTCAGGCCAAGAAGGCAGAAAAGTGGTTAAAGAAATGTCTCTTGGAAAGCCCTCTTTCCTTCAGACTTGCTCCAGAGGGCTGGAGGAACAGGCAGCCTGCAGTACAGAGTCAGCCATGTAGTTCCAGAAGGAGCCTCAGAAGCCAGCTAGACCTCTCCCCAGCCTTTATTTTAGTCATACAGAAATGGAGGTGCAGGGAAGTTGATTAACTTGCCCAAGATCATATAGGGAGGGCGTCGGAGGGCCATAGATGCAGGGCTTGAGGAGACCTCAGCTCTATCTACCCTAATCTATTTTACAGTTGGGGAAACAGAGCTGGGGAGGTTAAGGGACTTGCCTTTTATCATACAAGTTGAACTGTGGCTCTCAACCCAGGCCTCTTCCCAGGGGACCCCACTTCCTCCCAGTTCAACCTCATGCACTTCATGCAGGGAAACCCCTTGATGCCCAGAAAAAAGGAAAGGGATATATATTAGGGTCTCTGAGAATCTTCCAAGTCAGCAAAGCATCTTCTGTCATTTGAATGAACATAAATATACCAAACAGGTGTGGAAGCCAGGTGGGAAGAGAGACAGTCTAATTACCTCAGTTTAACCTGTGATCATGGAGTGCAATGATGGAATTTGCTTGGTTAGAAAACAACCCAAACAAAACACAAAATGCAATTTGCTTAAAAATAAATAAGTAAAAGTATCCAGAGGCAAGTCCACATCCTGTCCTTTGTGCAAACAAAAGGGATTCCTCTCAATCTTTCCTTGACTCTCCAATGACCTGCTTTTCCAATTAAGCAAGAAAAGGGACTTCTGAGTTAGAAACACAAAAATTAACTGGCTATTTACATGAAGGAATAGATTTGGCCTTGGAGAAGATGCTCAAAGTGATCTCTTTCTTTTAAATGACATCTTCCTTAGGTATAAATTAAGGGACCCACTTCACTGTCAGTAAAAAGAAAACAATTTCTTAGTATGGTGACAAAGCCAGGGACTAGGAAATCTCCCTTTTCATGATACTGCCTTATTATTTCTTTAAAGAAATTGGGGGAGTCAAGATGGCAGAGTATAGGCTGGGACCCAGATGAACTCTCTCAGTATTTCCATCCAAACAACTTAAGATAAAACCTCAAATCAAATTTTGGAGGAGCAGAGCCAACAAAAAGTCAGAGGGAGACCTTTTTCCAGCATAAAAAACTTAGATCTGAAGGATCTGTGACGCCAGCTGATAACAGCAACAGCAACAGCAGTACTATCAAGAGCTCTCAGTCCAGAGGCAATGAAGGCATTGGATGACCGGTCAGAAAGAGATGTTAGGGGGTACTCTACTGGCACTGGCAGCAGCTGGCACTGATTGGTAACGTTATTGCTCATGAACAGTTTGGATTGGAGTTTCCTCTGGAGAGGAATGCTTGTGGTCAGTTATAAGGGAGCAGGGGCCCTGGTCACAGTTTGGGGATTAAAAATAACACTAACATTTATGACTTTAGGGGATGAGGGACTCTTTCTGGGTAAAGATCAGAGCACAGACCAGAAAAGTAGTGACCATATGTTTTCTGGGATAATACTATTTTGGAAGCATTGAAAACTTGCAAACCCCAACTAGCTCTGAAAACAGCAGCATCAAAAAATTCTGAAGCTTGGGACAGTGCTTTAGATGAGCAGAACACAACTTTAACATAAAACTAAGAGTAAAGAAATAGGCTGGGGAAAATCAGCAAATAAAAAATAAATAATTTGACTAGAAAAGCTACCATGATGTCAGGAAAGATCAAGAAATGAACTCAGAAGAAGAAACAGAATGAAAATAGCTAAAAACAAAGACTCAAAGAAGAATGCTAATTGGATCCAAGGTGAAAAAGAATTACTGAAAGAGAAAAAGAAGAGAAGAGTGATAGACAGCAAAATGGGAAATGAGAATTACACAAGAAAATTTTGAAAAAAAAATTAACAGCCAAGGAAAAGAGGCACAAAGAATTACTGAAGAAAATGTCATCTTAAAAAATAAAATTTGACTAACGGTAAAAGAGGAACAAAAATGCACTCCAGAAAAAAAACAAAAACAAAAACAAACAGACCTCTTAAACCAAAATTGGTCAAATGGAAAAAAAGTTACCAAAGCTCACTAAAGAAAATCATTTCCTAAAATTTAGAGTTGAGCAGATGGAAGAAACAATAAAACAAAGAAAAAAGAATGAAGAAAATAGAAGAAAATGTGAAATAGTTCATTGGAATAAAAACAGGTGATCTGAAAGAAATAGATTGAGGAGAGATAATTTAAGAATTATTCAATTAAGAATTAAGAAAGCCATGATCAAAAAAAGTTCTACATATCATATTTCAAGAAACAATAAAGAAAAATTGTCCCAATATCTTAGATCCAGAGGGTAAAATAAAAATAGAAAGAATTCATTGATCACCACCTGGAAGAGATACCCAGATGAAAACTCCCAAGAATATTACAGCCAAATTTCAAAGCTCCCAGGTCAAGGAGAAAATATTGCAAGCAACCGGAAAGAAACAATTCAAATATCATAGGACCACAAACAGAATCACTAAATCAAGATTTAGCATCTTTCATGAGAAAGTAGCAGAAGGCTGAAAATATAATACATAAATACTTCATTTTATACTACTTTGCTTTCTTGAGTTTAGCAGATAATTGCATTTTTTAAAATAAATTGAAAATTGGTGACAACCTTGCAGTGAGCAAATCTCCAGGAACCATTTTTCCATCAGCATATGCCCAGATCATGTTTCTGTGTTGCATTTTGGTAATTCTCATAGTTATATTTCAAACTTTTTCATTATTATTTCATTTATTTTGGCAACCCGTGATCAGCAATCTTTAGTGTCACCATTGTAATTATTTGTAAATATTGTAATTCACCATGAACCTCAGCCATATAGACCATGAATTTAATAAGACGATGAATTTAATTGATAAATGTTATGCATATTTTGATTGCTTCACTGCATTCCCCCATCTCCCTTTGTTTCTCAGGCCTCCCTATTTCCTGAAACATAACAATATTGAATTTAGGTCAATTAATAACTCTAAATTGGCTTCTAAGTATTCAAGCAAAAAGAAGTCAATAGATACAACAAAATTCATCATTATTTCATTTTTAAAAGTTGCCACAGTGACCCCAACCTTCAGTAACTACCACCTTGATCAGTTAGTAACTATCAACATCAAGGCAAGACCCTCCATTTGCAAAAAGATTATGACTTATTGCAAACTTAGATGATGGATTTTGTTTTAGTAATAAAATTATTTTTAATTAAGATATATATATGGTGGGATTTTTTAAAAACACATTACTATTGAACAATTAATACACTACAGTAAAGTGTAAATAATTTTTATATGCACTGGGAAAGCAAAAAAATGCATATACTTAGATACATAAATGTATATATATATATATATATGAATTTGTAGTAGTCTTTTTGGAAGTCAAAAAAGAATTGGAAATAAAGTGGGCATTCACTGATGGGCCGAACAAATTGTGCTCTATGAATATCATGAAATTGTGTATGGGTATGTGTGTGAGAGATTGTGTGTTCAGGTTTGAGTATGTGTGTGAGGTTGTGCGTCCACCTTCCATGGGATGCATCTATGTCCATAAATGAGATCTTTGGGTCACTTAATTACCTCTTTAAACGAATGCCCGGGATTTGCCTTCTCTTAAGTAATCTTTTAACCAGAGAGCTCACCAGCAGGATGAATACATTACAAAGCTAATTTGCATTAGAATCCCCAGGGGAAGGAAGCCTCAGACACTCAGAGGCTGTAATCCGATTTTCCAATATTTTGAGTTCTGGTTAGACTTGCTTTCATTTCAACCATGTAACCCTTTTTCCTCCTCAGTAATAAATGATCAGTGTCAGCCGTCTAGACCTGCCCAGATCTGAACAGGTTGTGGTTCTGTTTGGGCCCTGAGGCGCAAACGATAAATCCATAGGCAGCCTAACTCTATTTCCTTTCTTGTCCCTCCCTGACATTTAATTAATTAATTAAATTATCCTATCCTAATAAAAATAATGGCTAGCTTCCTTTCAGTGGAAATATCTTTCCTGATGCTGGCAACTCCCCAGGATGTACTGGGAGTTGTCTGGAGCCAATTTGTCAAGTCTCCCTGGTTTCCCACTGTCATGGCTGGTGTTTCTAGGCTGCCTCCCACTCCCAGAGGGATGTACCTGTCTAGAGAATGGCACTAGCAAAGCTGATGCTCATAAGAGAAAGTAAAATGATCTCGTATCGTCCCAAGACAAACATTTCTTTTGGACCATTAGATGGCCCAGAAGGGTGGCGAGAGCCGACTTCAGAGTCAGGAAGACTTGGGTTGAATCCTGCCCTTGATGCCTCCTGATTGTGTGCCCAGGCAAAGTCCCTTAGGCTTCCACTGCCTAGGCAGCTCTCTAAGTTTCATAGAAGTTGATGGTCTTTGTTAATAGGAGTTTCCTGTCCACATATTAATAACTCTAGGTTTGGGGCTTTTAGCTGGTAAGATTGAAAGGGTTTAAGACATAGAAGGAGATTTAGAAACTTTCATCATCTTTCCTTTCAATATTCTTGTTGTTGGAGAGAAGTAAATAGAGAAGATGGCAGAGCCAAGCTGGAGCAGAGACACCTTAATGATAATCAAGGTCAGCCGCGGAGAAGAAAGCTACCAGGGAGGGGAACAACTTTGGGGAAAGAGATTCCGACTCCATCCCATTGTGATGGGGAGAATTCTGGCTATGGGTGGATTCTGGAAAACTGGATCTGCAGATGTGGATTGGGATTCCCCAAAGGCAGGAAAGGAATCCTCCCTCCTGCACTTGCAAAGTACCTCTTAAACACTCCACACAAATGCCTAAATTGCTTTGGGCTTTAGCCTTTGTGCCCATTCTTACTTATGTGTGCAGGGAAAGACTGGATCTCCAGCGTGTGTGTCTGTGATGTGTCCATGTGATGTCTTGGACCAACTAGTCTTACTATCTCTGCTTAGTAAACTTCACTTCTAAAAAAAGTGGAAAGCTCCTAGGACAGGACTCATGAAGGACAGTTTTATCTCCATCATTCTACAGATGAGGAAACTGATTAAGAGATTTGCCCAAGCTTCCCCAGGGCAGCACATGGGTGAGGGTCATAGCATGGAAGAAGTTGAACAAAGCTTTTCTGACTCCAAATCCAACATTGCTGACAAGGTGCCATGCTGTCAGACCGGCTCTTCTTGACCCCAAAAGCAGAGCCATTAGTTTAATATAAAGAGAACTGTCCTAACTATGAGAGCCGTCCCGAAGTGGAATTAGTTACATTTGGAGGTTACGGATTCCCCATATTGGACAGCTCCAAATAAAGGCTGGATTTGGGGAGCATGGTAGAGGGAATTCTCAGTCAGATGTGGGTTGCATTAAGTGGATTCCAAGTTCCTTTATAACTCCATAATTCTGGGATTCTGTAGGATCAAATAAATGTATTCTTTGGGTTTGAATTCAAGTTATTTCCAACTTTAGTATGGAACAAAATGGCAGATCTATTTGAATCTATCCAAAACATCCCTTTCCTTTGAAAGAAGACTAAGACACCTTTTGGAGACTACGAGACTATAAACTCCAAGTGGCCTGGGAATGAATTGATTGATAATCCCCCTTTCCCTCCTCCCCTCCAGCCCTGGTCTAGTCTTTGAGCACAATGGGAGCTTAGCTGGGGCTGCTGATTAGCTCCTGCTCCTAGTCAGACATCTGGCTTGCCATATTGTTGAGTGAGAAATCTTCCTGCTTTGGGAATGCTCCCTGAGCCTTTCTTCTGCTCTTCTTCCCCCTCCCACTTCTCTCATGATTCCAAATACAACAACACAATAATGAATATAGAAGGCAGTTCAAGGCCAAGGTTTATAACCTTGATAAACAGAACACCTCCCTTAGTGTTGACTGACTACTGTTCTTTTGCCATATCCCAACAAAGTGGCCAAGAGCTAAGGAGCATGAACAGCTCAGGGAGTAGCTTTATGACTAGAGCTGTAAGTTGTGGAGTGGGATGGCCCTTAGAAGCCAAATAATTCAACCTCCTCAACCCACAAGTAGGGAAACTGAGACCCAGCCAAGAAAAATAAGTTGCTCAAGGTTACTTAGGTAATAAATACAAAAGTAAGATTGAAATCCACACCTGCAAGCTGTAAATCTGGGATCTTTTCCAGTATCATAGACCTGCCTTTATGGCCAAACTTCTGACTGTCTTACATTGCCCTCAAAGGACAAAGTTAGAATATTTAAGCATGGTGACCCACCATATAACATAATGGATCAATAGGTCAAGGACCCCTATCCCCTGGGAATGTACACATGGTCGTTGCCAACTAGTAATATGGAGCCCTACAGGGTGGCCAGAGAGAGGCTGAGTCACTTGTCCAGGGTCCCATGGCCACTCAGGTCATTAATCATAGACTGAGTGTGGGAGACTTCCAAGGCATCTAATTCACCCCTCTTATGTATGACTTGTCCTGAGGTTAAGTCACTTGTACAATGTCACACACCCAGAACATTCAAGGGATCATGAAATCTTTGATTCAGAGCTTTTACATCTCTTTTACAAATAAGGAAACTGAGGTCCAGAGAGATTAATTAAATTTGCATAAAGTCACACAGATTAAAAGCAGACAAAATGGAGTTCAAACAGCAATGTTCTTGCCACAATATTATACTTTTGACAGGATTTGTAATAAGCTCAGATCTTTCTCATTCCAATCAAATACTCAATATTCTTTGCCATGCTGCTTTCAGAGAAAAGTCTCCTCCCCCAGCCCAGTCTAATATTGATGGTGCCCTCCCCAGTTGGGTTGTCACTGTCCAGGCTTCCTTAACCAATTTCTGAGTCAAGAAGGCTGACAAAAATCCTCCCTTTTTTCGCTTTGAGCCTTCTGGATTAGTTGCACATGTTCCCCAAAGAAATATTTGCTCTGTATTTCACTCTGTCTTGTACTCATCTGAAGTAAACCTAAGTAGACTCCTTCTGGGACCTAATTACAGCTTTTTCTATGAAATGAAATCCTAGATTTTGGTTAAAAAAATCAAGGCAATAAAAAATAAATTCATTAGCAAAAGTTTGCTGGGGACGTGACATTCTGAACAGTGTAATCATTTCAGAATTTATGTCTTTTTCCCATGAAAATAACAGCAAGCATGAAGTTCTCTGGGCTCATGTTCTTCTCCTCTACAAAGCTGAGCTAATAAGCTAGGGCAGTGAGGAGACTATTACCAGAAAGGCCGGCTGTAATAGCAGCCGGAAGCACAAGGGGAAAAATAATTTCCACCATCAGAGGATTTCTTGGCTAATGAATTCATAGGGTTATTTATAGAACTTGAGGTACAGGCCGAGTCAGTGAACCAATCCTTTTAAAGAGAAGGCAGATTGACCTGAAACACATGATTGGCTCTAATTCTAAATGTATCTAAAGTGCCTAAAATGATTTAATTTAATCAATTTTTCATTTTTTGGTGATATCTTTTGCTTTTATATCATTCTTATTTTCAGATCCATCCATTCCCTATCAAGAAAAGCTCAAACCATTCCTTGAAAAGAACAAAAAAAGAAAAGAACATAAATCAACAAAACTAAGCAATGCTTTAATGGAATCCAGCAGTATATGTGATTTGACTTTTCATCATGTATCCCTCATTGCCACTATTTGTTTATCTTTAGAAAAACTTAGCAAACCTTAGTAAAGGTGCAATTAATCCTACTGTCATGTGAGATTGTTCATTCAAGCCAGAGGCAGAATATTGGCTGAATGTCCCTCAGAGTGAATTCATAGAGAAAAAGGGAAGAGATTCCCCAAGCTGCTTTGTGCTCCTCAGGGCAGTAAGGTGTGTTCAGAGAATACCAGAGTCTCTGGAATAAGGGCTTTCCACCTTTGATGTCCCCCTGATCCACTTAACTCATTTGTAGCTCCGAGAAGTGGCAGCACAAACAGTGACCACACCCTGGTAGTCTGTTTTGGCAGATTGACTAAACCAGATTAGAGCAACTGAAGGGTTTCTCAAACCCTTCGGTGAATTATAGGGGGAGCACGTGAGGATTTCCCTCAGGGATGAGTACAATTTGTTCCAATGGCCATGAAGGCTGCTAAAAGGTCAGCCACTGTATCCCGAGCCATCATCTTGATTTTGTCTTGCCACTGGACTTTGATGGCTCTGAAGGAGAGTAAAGTCCATGATTTCGAGCACCTTTGCTTCATTTAAATCAGTTTATGTATGAATCACACTGGGACCTATGGTCACAACCCTGCACATGGGTGACCCAGACCATAGAGTTGCCTTTTCATTAGACTGATAAAAATTAGACTTGGTGCCCAAGCAGCCTTTTTGAAGGACCATATTGCTCACATTTTGGCAATAGGAAGGGACTGGAAAAGATACCCTAAAAATTGTTTGCTTTACTCAATGCCGTCCTGTTTACTTTTGTTTCCCATAAGTTTTAGTATATTGTCTTAGTATTGTAATTGTAATTGAAATTACTGATTGTTTCTATGATTTGTTGTTTGATCCATTCATTCTTTAGAATTAGATTATTTAATTTCCAATTGGTTTTTAGTCTATATTTCTCTAGCCCTTTATTAAATATAATTTTTATAGAATTTCAGTAGCTCAAAAGAAATGTGAACATCTCCACTCCAAATGTTTATATGGACTATTTGTACCCAACCTGTGATAGAGCCCTCTAAACTCACATAGGCCAGATTAGCCACAATAAGACACACTGTACTTTGAGTCCAACACAATGATATCATTTTGTCCTCTTCAAGTGCAAAGGCCAACAACCATACCACGTGCTCCTCAGCAGTTCTATTCTTGACCAGTCAACAAATTAAATCTTTTTGAAGCTTTTTTGGAATGTGGCAACTTCTAAGTTCAGACACTATCTGTGGTCTTCAAGAAATATTTTGATTTTTAAATAGATTCATGATCCAATCAATGTGTATATTCCCTCTTTATTGGTACAGACTAAAACCTACACATGCCTTCTTACTCTAAGCAATTTTGGTCCAAATCATCCCTAGAGGAACTAGACAGTGCTTGAGTAGTTCCTTCGGGGTTGTCTGATTCTGAGGTTGTTCATATCCGCAGGATCTAGCATGGTGCCTGGTTCATAGTGGGCAATTTGTACATGTTTGGTGAACATTGATGCTATGACTACCAATAGAGTACTTAGGTCATCCATTATTCCTTTTTCCTCATATAAAAATGGACCACCTCCATTTGCAATCATAGTCTTCCTTGAAAGATGTCATTTACATTACTTTTTGAGGACATGTCTTCACTGGTAAGATACTGAGGCTTACTTAGGGCTACAACATATCACTCCATTGTCCTTTAAGTCACCTGTAATTGTGAGATCTGGGAGATCATGATGTTCCATGATTCACATTTATGTGATATCACCAAGAGAATATTGATGCCATAAAAAGAGGGGGGATCAGGGAATGGTGTAGAAAGGGCAGAACAAATCCCTAAAGAAGATTCAGATCTTTCTCTTTTTCCTATTCATTTTTAGGTTCAGATTATTTTTCATCTGCAGAACCAGTTTAAGCTAGTCTTTCATTTAATATCATGCAATTGCATGTCATAATTAAAGTAAACCATATTCTTCATAAACCTGGTTTTTCTGGGAATATTACAAGGCACATATCTTCTGAATTGTCATGGATCCTAGATCCAAAGGTGATACACAGATCATTCTCTCTCTTTTTTCTATCCCATGTATTTTGACCTTCAGAAGGTCCAAAGAGACAATTTAAGCAAGAGAAATTCTCATGAGTGAGGTGAATCAATTCTCATCCCAATTATGGCCAATCCTTTGCTTCTTTTCTGCTAATTAGGTAGCACAGTGGATTGAACAGATCTCAAATATGGAAGATCCGAGTTCAAATCCAACCTCAGACACTAGCTGTGAGACTCTGGACAAATAATTTAATTCTATTTGCCTCAGTTTACTCCTCTATAAAATGAGAAGAAAAATGGCAAACCGATCCAGTATCTTTGTCTAAAAAAATCCCCAAATAGGGTTATGAAGAGTCAGACATGCCTGAACAATAATAACAACATATTTCTTCAGAGCCACTCCCATCTAATTCTTCCTTCATCTTCTCTCCTCACTTAAATTATTTTGTATTTACTTAACTACATACATAAAAAAAACCCCACAGCTATCCTGGGATGAAAGCCCCCTTTAGGGTAAAGTCTACTTAATTTTTTCTTTGTATTTCAAACACATAGCCCAGGGTCTTACACATAAGAAATATTTCAAATGTTGAATTAAACTAGGACAAAATTGATGAGATTAACATGAGCAACTTCTGGTTGGAAAGTCTTTCATCAAGCAATTAATAAGCATATTTTAGTATCTAAAGTATGTTAGGTATTGAGGATATAGAGAGAACAAAAAGAGAAATAATCCAAATTTGCCAGGAGCTAATTGCCAATGGAAGGGAGAAAAGGAGAATTTGAAGAGAGATGGGGAAAGAAAACAGAAAACTACAAAAGCTGAAAAACTAGTTTCCCCTTATTTTCAGACTAAACCACCCAAATACAAGAACCATTCATTTTAACTTTTGATTTCAAGTTAAAAGATTTTTAGAAATTTATATCTCCCCCCTTTAAAAAAATCTTCTCTTTTCTCTTTTATGATTAAACTCTTTGTAAAAGCCATCTACAATCAGTGCCTCCACTTCCTTTCCTGTCACTCTCTTATGACGTCAATTCTCAGTAGCTTTTCTTCCAACATCCTCATTCAACTGAAGCTGCCACTAGATTTGGCAATTAAGTAATCAGTGATAGCTTTGGAGAGAGCAATTATTAGGAGCACATTTCACTTGACGCAATTGATATAATTACAAAAAAACTGTGAGTGAATCATTTTTTTGTAATTCAGATTAGAGTTTATTTGCAAGAGTAGAGCAATGGTGGCTAGTTACAAGAACTCTGCAGTGATACTGTTATCAGATAGTTCCTTGGCAAAGGCAAGGATCCAAGGGGGGCTGCTATAGTTGTCATCCTTTGTTCTTGAAGAGGACCATGGCATCAGGGAGATGGTGCTATGAGAAGCAGGTGGATTGGATGTAACCCTAACCCTAAATGCGTGCACCCAGGCATGATCTCCAGCACCGCTTTCCCCTCCAGAGTCATGTCCCAAAGTATAGCCGGCAGGTCTGGGCTCAGGCCCCTGTGTAGTGATTCAGTCTCTGGGTGAATGAATATCTTCATTTCTCAGGGCTTCCCTTGTACCATGTGCTAAATAAGGGGATCCATGATTGGAACTGGAACAGACTCACTTGAAGCACAGAGAAGGTGGATGTCAGGAGTAGGATTTGAGTCCGGCTCCCTCTGTAGTAGGTTGTTATCTGGTTATCATCTGTCTTGTACATTCAGCTTCTGGCTGATTCAAGATACTCCATTTCCTTAGAAGATGCACACATTTATTTAAAGGGCCTCCTGTAAGCATGACCTCCCTCCCTTTGCCCAGATCCCCCCGTGGCTGCCTAACCCCAAGTCATTGCTGTGACTGCAGTCCCCGACTCCAAGGCCTCCCTGTGGGAAGGCTGGCTACGGGAGGTCGGTTTTTGCAGCTGGCTTGGTGGGCAGCGTGATCCTGGGGGATACTTCCTCTCCCCATTGTTGACACGTTTATAAATAGACTGAGGCACATTCCAATGCATGCAGTTCCCCAGTGGGAGAGGGAGCGCTTTTTCTCCGGAAAGAGGGACAGGATGGAGAGAAAGTCCACTCTCAGGAATCCACAGCGCTTCCAGATTGCTCTTTCCTCATGGGATGTGATCATCAAGGGAGGGCTCACCTGCAGCTTCTCCCAGAGAGAACTGGTCCATGGTCAACAAGTGAGATACTCTACTTTGGTAAGATGCTCCTTTTAGAGGCACTGGGGGAGATGTAAGATCACTGCTCTAGACCTGGAAGGGACCTTAGTGGCCATTGAAAGCAACCCCTTCATTTTATATAAGAGGAGGCTATGACCCCCCACCTTCTAAATCTGCATCAGGGCACTATAGGGTATCAGGGAGTCAGAAGGACCGAGTCAGCACTTCCACTAACTTGTGAACCTCACTTCTACGCCTCAAAAATGGGGTCAGGTGAATAGAGTTGTTAAGTTGTTTCAGTTGCCTGAATTTTGTGACCCTATTGGGTTTTTATTTAAATACTAGAGCAGTTTGTCATTTCCTTTTTCAATTCATTTTGCAGATGAGGAAACTGAGGCAAACACGGTTTGTCCAGGATCACACAGCTAGTGTCTGAGGCTGGATTTGAACTCAGGCTCTCCTGATTCCAGGGCTGGCACTCTATCCATTGCACCATCTCACTGCCACACTATGAGAAAAGTCCTTTAGAATTAAGAGCCCAACATATTTAATGACCTTCAATAATAACAAAAGTTAAATTTTCTTGTTGTCATTAATGTAAGAATTCACTCAACCACTTAATAAATATTTATTAAGCTACTATTGAGCCAGTTGCTTGCCACATACTGGGAATATAAAGACAAAAATGATATGGCCCCTGCCCTCAAGGAATTTGCCCTCTAAAGGGAGGGAGAGCATATTCATACCTACATATATACAAGATGGAGGCAAAATAAATCAAAGATAATTTGTAGGTGGAAGGTCGGAGCAACTGGAAGAACAGCAAAAGCATCACGTAGAAGGGGGTGCTTTTGCCAAGAACCAAAGAAATGTAGTGATTCTATGAATCAGAGATGATGAAGAATAATTCACAATAGGCAGAAGACACAATTTATGCAGAGAGATGGGAAATGGAAGGTGAGGAAGAGCAAAGAAGCTGGAGAATGGAGGAAAGGAAGTTATCTGGACTGAGCCTGCAAAGGGAGGTGAGACCATGGCCAGGAGTCATGGGCTAATTATTTTTTAATTCATGTTTTATTGGTACACTTTATTTCTAGATCACTGTTATTTCCAGAGATAGCCCCAATGCCAACTCTTGTGAGACTTTGTCAAAAAACAGTTAAGCAAAACTGTATTCTTCACACTGAATTGCAACCTTCTGTACCCATAGTCCTCAGCTAAGATTGGTCATCACAGTTATAGAGCGTCGGGCTTGTGCTTTAGTACTCTTTTCATTGACCTTATTGTAATCATTAGTTTATTGTTTTCCTGGTTCTGCTTACTTTATTCTTTATTAGTTAATACACGGCTCCCTTTGAATTGGAAGGACCCCCCTCACCCCCACCATGGTCATCAGGTGCAACTCATACAAAAAAAGATGTATTCCCCTATTCCAAGATATCTGACAAATGTCATTTGACGTCTCCATAAAGACCTACAAGGAGGGGAATCCACACCTCTTCAGGCAGCCCAGTGCACTTTGGACAGTTCTCATGGTTAGGAAGTTGACATTAAAAATGATTTTCCTGCTTAACTTCCCACCATTGCTTTGCCCTCTGTGGCCAACCAAAGAAGCCACATCTGTCTTCTAGAGACAACCCTCGCAATACGAAAGCAACGTTATTGTATCATCTTGCTCCCACTCCCTAGCTAAATATGCCCAGTTCTTTCAAATGACCTTTGCATGACACGGAAGGACTCAAGGCTCTTCACCACCCTGCTTATCCTTCTCTGGACATTATCCAGAAGATTTTTTCTTCAGTCTCTTTCTTTGGTCCCTTTTCTGTCCTTAAAAATTCCCATGTATTTGTTCTTGTCTTTAGCTTTTCTCACTGATCTTAGTATTCTGAACTGTAGTATTTCTGATATTTTTTATTATAGGACTGGCTCACAGTCTTTTATTCATCCCCTCTTATGTGATTTTCTATCTTCTGTATGTTTCCTTTTAAAATCTGAGTTGATTGATGAGTTTCCTTTCTATCCACATATGTAGCATTTCTGAAGGCACAATGGTAATCAGGTATATTCATACATGACAATTTGGCCATTCACCAATCAAGAGACGTCCACAGTTTTTTGTTAACACAAAAATTAAATATTTTGGAATGTATGGAAACTTTTTCTTCCTTTGTTATCCTGACATATGTCCTATAATGGGATTTCTGGGTCAAGGGGTAGGGACAGCTTGGTAGATTTGCCCTGCAGACTTGTCCTACAGCACGATCAGGCCATTTCATAACTCCACCAATGGTGTATAAGTGAGCTTTTATTTGTGCAGAACTCTTAACATTGACTTTTTCCATTTTTTATTATGTTTGTCAATTTTCTCAGTGTGAAGTATAACCTCAGAATTGTTTTCATTTACACTTAATTTATTATTAGTGATTTCAAATGATTTTCATATAGTTCTTAATAGTTTACAATTCATTTTCAAAATTTCTTTCTTTTTCAAAATTCTTGGTTTATACCGTTTGACTCCTCATTTCTTAAGACTAGGCAATAGCTTATAGGCAGGCATCCTAGGACAAGGGGTTTAGGATGAAACAGATGGGATGTCTAGTTGACTCTGATTTTACCTCAAATCCCAATAAATTAGAAAACGTCCATTACTCACAGTAACAGATGGAAGGAAGATATTCTTTGAACAGATTCAATGCCCCATTTTAATCTAGGATCCAATTTGAGACACTAAGGATCAGCTATCTGCTTTTAAAAGGAAGCATCTTGGCAAATGGGCTAAGACTCAAATGATATTAGACTTTCCAATTCAATTCAGTTCAGTTCTTTTGAATTCAACAAATTCTGGGGATAAAAGGCAATAAACAAAATAAAAATAAAAAGCCCTACCCCTTTTTATAAAATATCTTACCTTCTACTGCCGTGTGTGTGTGTGTGTGTGTGTGTGTGTGTGTGTGTTGGGGAAAGAAAAAAGGAAAGAAATAGTATAAAGGGACATTTTAATAGAGTAAATGCCTTGTTTTCCTGGGCCATTATATTTTGCAAATGAGAGTTATATCAGCATTCTTTTTTTTTCTCATGCATTCATTCTTAGCTTAAAATTTTCATTTAAAAAGCAATGAGCTGAAAGTAGTGTATCAGATGTGTATTACTTACTACAAAGCACTCATTTCACTGTGATGGTTTGTCAATGGTAGCCATTAAAATTAAGAAAAAAGGATCGGTAATGGATTGAGCTACATAATCACTACTCAATTTTGATTTTTTTCTTCAAGGAGGTGAAATTCATTCAAGTGATTTAGAAATGTTTCCTCTGAATTCAGAAACAGAATGACTGAAAGCTTTCTCATGGAACACAACAGGAAGTTCAATGAGTGCCTTCTCTGGAGTATTAGGTTCCATAGGATATATCCCGTTGGATGCACTTTGATCTTCCCATGGCAATGTCATCGCCTTCTGTGATAAAGCTCTTAGGCCAAAGAGAATGAAAAGGAAACGACAGGGAGCAGGGGGAAAAGGCTTGGATTTGGATCCCACGGCAGCATGAGGCAATCGAGTTCCTGGGTTCAAATTCTGCTTTGACTTCTAGTGAGACCCGGGTGAGACATTTCTTCTCTCTTCACCCCAGCAGTTTCCCCCTGTTAAATAAGAGGGCTGTGTTATCTGCCTCCCTTCCAACTTGGAGACACCAGATTTTCCAAAGAGGTTGATTCTCATGCTCCCCATTAAGAGCCATTTAATCCCCTGATGACATGTGCTGCGTTAGCGTCTGTGCAAGAGAAAACACAGAACTGACTCATGAGTCCCTTTTCCCATCACAGGGCCCGATAGAGCCAGCTGAACGCCTTCCTAGGACAGCAGCCGGCAGACGATCAATGCTGGTCTGGTCAAGGGAGATTGGCAAGTTTCGAGATGGGGGTGGAGGAGAGGGATACGCTGGGAATTTCCAAGAATGGAAATGCTGTGGTCTGGCCGGTCTGGTTACAGTTACTGTCATTTATCATTTATAAAGTGCTGCTTGTGTTTAGAAAAGGTTTAGCAACCATTTTTTACCCGTTGCTACATTCAACAACAGTGAGCGTTCACATTTACAGAAAGCTCGCAAGTTTACAAATATTTGTAACCTTGTCCTCTTCAATAAATCAAATTGAATTGATGGACAGGCAGGTGGGCCCGGGGGAACTTGCTGCGTTTGGTGTTAGAAGATTTAATTTTACCATTTTTCTGGGTAATCCATAGGCAAATTTGGGGCTTACTTTGCTCAGCTGTGAAATGGGAGGGAATCAGCCGGGCCTTGTGGCTGGTAGCTGTGCCTTCCTGCCTCCCAAGGTCAGACAGAGACCAGAAGAAGACAGGCTTGGGCTTAGAGAGCCCACATGGCACAGGGTGACTCGGAGCTCCGGTCCTTCGTGGGCCCCTCATGACATTCCCCTTACGCAGAGGAGCGCTGCCCTCAGTCCCAGTGCCTCTGGAGCACGCCTGAGTCTCCTCATTCAGCATGACTTTCTGTCATATCCTATTGAAATGTCTTTTGATGGATTGATTCAATGGAGATGTCTAAGCCTCTAAGAGAAATGGAAATGACTAAACCATAAATATGGATCCTTCAAGCTGCATATTGCCTGAGAAAACCACATATTAACATTATCTGTATTTTCGTACCTTTATTTCATTAAACATTTCCCAATGACATTGTTCCCAAAGTAATGCTGTGAGCTTCCCGAGGCCTTAGGATGGGTCTTTGATATTTAATTCTTTTCTCTGGTTGGTTTGTTCAATCAATAATTCACCATTAAAGTAGGATCATAGAGAGATTAGCTAACTTGTCTACATGCACACAGGTAGTAAAGGTCAGAAGCTTGATTTGAATCCAGGCCCTCTGCTTCAATCCACCATATCAAGCTGCCTGAATTACTGGGTCAGCCAGCCTTGTCCTGTCCTTTGTCAGGGATGTTGCTTATAATCCTCCAAGCTCCCTAGTTTTTAGTAATCACAAACCTACTGAGACCAAGCATCCCCTCCTCTGTCCAGCTCCCCAGTTCTCACCAACCCTGCCCATTGCGCCTCCCTCTCACCACCAACAATACACGTTCTCTTCCTAGGGACCAACCTTTAACCAGCTCACACTCACCCCACTGGGGAATCTTATCTCTGCCTCCTCACCTGCGCCCCCTTCAATTGAACATCATTTCAGAAGATGAGACCATCAATAAGGAGAACACCAGAGGAAGGATGATTCTTAGTCAGACTCACAAGATCCAGCCTAATGATGACAAGTTTGGTGGAACGGAGCAGTGGGTTTGTGAAATGATGGCTTTGCGGCTGGTTTCCAGTTCTGGAAAAGTCTGAAAAGGCTCTGTAGGGCCTTTAGGCAAGCTTTCCCCCTCCTTACTAAGCACTCTCCGTAGCATCAGGCCAATTTTCCAAAGGAATATTGATCTTTAGAACCCACTCCTTCCCTGCTTGCTGGGGGCCTGCGTCACGGGCCCTGGCAGTCAGGAAGGAATGAGTCACACTCCTCAGAGAGCAGCTGGATCAGGTTTTTACTTGGGAAAGGAGGACAGTTTTCAGGAAAAAAAATCAACCTAACCAACCACCCCAAGAAAACTTTGTTTTTTGAAGTGATTTGTTATAGGAAGTGAGCTTCTAGCTGAAAAACAGCCTTGGCTGAAAAAAGTCCAGGAAACCTCCCAGTCTGTTCCCCAACTGCCCCTGTGAAGGAGCTCATTCAGTGTGGTCACCTCTGGAGGATACCCAAGGGACGAACAGCTTGTTTCCCAGATGCCTCTGCCCATGAGCTTGACCCAGAACAAGGGGCTTAACTGGACATAAATTCTTCTACAGGTCACGAGGACGCTTCCTCACTGGGGTGATGAAGAGATTAGTCATTGACTCAGCTAAACCATTCTTGCCCTTGTGGCTTAAAAATAAATATTAAAATGTTTGATGGAAGCCATGTTTTTGACACCCATGTTTATCCTTAACAGCCTCCACACTACCCATAGACTTTGGCAAGGCAATTAGGGTTAAGTGACTCGTTGAGGGTCACACAGCTAGGTCTGAGGGCACATCTGAAGTCAGGTCTTTCAGCTCCTGGGCCTGGCACTCCATCTATGAGGCCGTCTTGCTGCTTTAACCTATTTATATCCACCTGCAAAAACGCCCAAATCACTAGTAACTAGAGAAAGACAAGTTAAAGGAACTCAATCCCAGAACATTGTCAAATGTTGCAAAAAAAGAACGTGACAAATGTTGAGGGACTGTGGGAAAATAGACACATGGATGGGGGGCTTTCCTGCCCCGAGTCCTGCCTTCCTGGCTGACTCTCCGGTCCTACCAGACCTGTAGTTTTCACCCCAAACCAAGCTCGCCATCCCTATTTCTTTCACCTCTATTTCTCAGCTATGAAATGGGGCCAATAAATCTTGCATCTGAGCCTTTTGTGGCCCATTTTCCTCACTGGTGAAGTGCAGTGTTTGGACTAAATGGTCTCCGAGCTGGTGGCAGGTAGGGCTCTGTAGATAGAGCTCTGTACGAGGGGCCAGGAAGATCAGAGTTTGTCTCAGGCCATCCTCTCAGGCTCCCTGAGCATTTCTTCATGTGTAAAATGGGACCGGGGCAGCTAGCTGCTGCAGTGGACAGAGTAATGGGTTTAAAATCAGGAAATCTCATCTTCCGAATCCAGATCTGGCCTCAGACACTTAGTAGCTGTGTGACCCTGCACAAATCACTTAACCCTGCCTCAGTTTCCTCAGCTGTCAAGTGAGCTGGGAAAAGAAATGGCAAACACTCTAGTATCGTTGCTAAGAAAACTCCAAATAGGAGCACCGAGTCCATGACTGCACAACAACAAAAATGGGGATAATGATAGCACCCACCTCACAGATTTAATGTGAGACTCAAGTGAGATTAGACATGCTTCAATACAAGGGATACTAAAGTAAAAAGGGGTACATTTTCTCCCCTCAAGAAATTGGAGAAATAATATATAACTTAAATGTCTACAGAGTGAATAAAATTTACTTGTGGAACTTGTGGAGGTAAAGACCCCACGTGAGAAATGCTACTTTAGCTGAGATTTGAAGGCAGAAGTGAGGAGGGAAGGAATCCCAGGAAGGGGGGACAGCCTGGGCAAAAGCCGAGAAGTAGGAAATGGAATGGGGTGTGTGTGTGTGTGTGTGTGTGTGTGTGTGTGTGTGTGTAAGAGTCAATAGGACAGCGGGGCTGGACTGGAGAATTCCTGAAAGAGAATGAATAATGTGTGATTTACTGGTAAAGGCAGGTTGGGACCAGGTTGGGGCTTTGGAGCCAAAAAGAGTTTGTCCTAAAGGCAGGAGAGAACCACGAGAAGTTTCAGAGCCACAGAGAAGCATTACCGGAGACGCTCTGTAAGTATTTTACTTTGACGGAAATCCTCAAGGCCCTATTCCCACAAACTGGGTTAGCTTCACATTGGACACAGAAAGGCCAATTGGGCCGCGGTCACAGTAGTCTGAGCGAGATCTGCCATTTCCTATTTAGACCCTGTACCCAAAGACACGCTCTACATTGCTATTCCCAGGTCCGAACCCTAGAAATGACAGTGGCCCTAAGGTCTGGTGCGAGGCTCCGTTATTCAGCTGAGTTCTCCGATCATTTAATTAGGACTATTTGAAAAAAACAGACATTAGAACCCAAGAGATTGTGAGCTCCTTGCCTTCAAGGACTGCTTTTTACCTCTTTTTGTATCCTTAACGTTCAGCACTGTGTTCGGTACTCGTAGGCACTTAATAAATCCTTATTAACTGCAAGGCCTGGCAGAGTCAGCGTGCAATATTGGCTTTGGGCTCCGGCTCGGCCATAGACTGGCTGAGGGATTCTGGGGAAGCCACCTGACTTCTCAGTGATGCAGGTAACTCTCGGCAACTCTAAGCTCTGGGAAAGTACTGACCTGCACTGGTGGGGGGAGTCTCTTCACCTGGAGAAATGGGCGGTCTCTGGCTTTGGCCAGACGAGCCTTTGGTCAGAATCCTGTTTGTCAGTAGCTTTGCTTACAGAGGGCGTGAATCTGCCCATTGGTGGCTTGATTGGAAGAGTGAGGACAATGGCTGATTGTAGCTCAGGGACCGAGAATGCCCCAGGATGACCTGCTGGTCGGAGCGCCCAAGTTTCAGTGCCGGAGATGGGCCAGTTGTGCTTCTGTGGAGGATGGACTTTGCTGGGTTGGGAGTCCTTTGGATGAGCCCTTTGGGATCCTTTTCATTTTCCGGGAGAGTTAGAGACCTGGGGAGGAGCTTCTTCTGGTGCATCTCTTTTCCCTACTCTGATACTCCCTCACCAAGCCATTAATGGCAGCCTCTGGGGAGAGGCTGGGAGTTGAAAGTTAATCTGACCTTCTTGCAGACAGGAGCAGAGCAGTTTCTGTTTGCAGTAAAGCTTTAGCAGGGACCTTTTAATTGCCCATTGAAAGCAGCTGAGTTAGTATCCTAGCAAGAGAAACCAAAGCAGGGAAAGTAAATAAAGTGTGTTAGGGACCTAGAGCGACTGAGATGGCTGCAGGTAGGTGCTGGTGACGGCAATGGCCTTTGGCCACTTGAATGACAGAGAAGTAAGGATTTCACTTTTTGTAGGGAGGCAACAAGTGCATAATTTGGCTAGAAAGCAGGAACAAAGTCAGAAAACCCATTCTGGCTGTTCTGGTGTGAGAGGGAGACTGCAGGAAGATTGAAGGGGACGTTCACTCAGGGAACCATTCACAGGAAAAATTCAATTTCAGGTGGCTTGAAGAAACTAAGTGAGAGTATTTAACCTAGAAGAGGGAGTCATAAATTTAGACCTGGGGGGATCCTGAAAGGCCAGCCTCTCCATATCATCTAAAGTGACTTCCCCAAACACACAGTCAAATAAAAATATATATATTTATTAAGCACCAACTGTGTGCCAGGCACTGTGCTAAGTACTGAGTATACAAAGAGAGGGGGAAAAAAAACCAAACAAACTCAGATCCTATCCTGAAGTTCACAGTCTCTATTAGATGCTATGAGGAGATAACATTTAGGCAACAATGGAAGTAATCAACAGAGAAGTAATCAACTAATAAAAGTATTAATATATTTTAAATTTTTTATGAATTAATTTAAAACTTTAATGCAAAACAGAAAAAGGAAAAAATGAATACATGCAAAGCAGAGCATGAGTGGATTCAAAAGATAAGACAATAAATTTCCATATTTTTCTCAATTTTCAACATTTATCTTTATAACATTTTTATTTCTATTTTTTTCTCTCTTCCTCCTTCCTCTCTCCTCTCTCTAATATGGCAAGCAATATAAGACAATATGTTTGGAAAGTTTTAGCATTAAGGGTGGGGGCTTGTTCTGGGAAAAGCTTTTCTTAGCAGTGGGATTTGAATGGGGAACCGAAGGAAGCCAGAAGGTTGGACAGGGAAGGAGACAGTAAGAGAGATCAAGTCCAAAAGCATTTTTATTATGAGCTGAATCTCTGTCCTTTGCCTTCAAAGCCACTCAGTATGGCAGAAAGATTAGTCCTGTTCTCCTTAGTCTCAGAAAGCAAAGCTAAAATCGGTGGGGGGGAGGGTGTGAAGAGGCAGATTTAAGCTCATTATAAGGAATATCTTTCTACCATTTGGAACTGTCAGAACTTGGGAGACAATGCCTTCCCTCCTTTGCATTGTCCGCATCCCCAATGGTGATAGTGCAGAATTTCTTAATCACTGGGGAAATCATTCATTTTTGATTTTGAAATGCTGCGTTTTAACACTGGCCATCTCATCAGCTGCAGAGTGATTGCTGGGAACATTTTAGCATCCGGTTGTTTTGACAGAGCATTATCCAAGGTAACATGCGTGGCTCCTGTTGGGTGTCTCTGGAAAAGGAGCTCACCCATGAGTTAGAGGCGAACAGGAAAAGCTTCAAGCAAAAGGGCTTTGAGGAGCCCCTAAGATCCCAGAAACAGACAGTTTCAATGGAATTCTGCTTTCACTCAGGTCCCTGCCATGAAATTGATTGTGTAGTCATATGTGTGGGGACAGACACCCCCCATCCCCACTTTCTTACCTTCTGTCTCTGAGTTTGGCCCTTCGCCACAACAGGAAATGAGATTCCCCATCTCAGTCCCGGGGGCTCCTTGGCTGTTTGTTCACATTCTATTGAGAGGAAGATGAACAATGGAAGAGCTTAGGGAAGCTGGCAGCTGAGAGTGAATTCTCTATGAATGAAAAACTCTACAATCATTTTGGACACACAAAAGTACGACTCCATCCTGCTCTCGCCAAAGGACCAAGATGCTTGTAACATATTTTTTAAACAGTCAGTTTTGCTTGGGAGGGCTTTGGGGGTTGGGGTGGGAAGGCAATGAGGAAGGGAAGGGGAAGAGGCAGGAAAGGTGTCAGAACGGAAATGATTCTACAGGCACCTTCGTTTGGATTTTCCAGTTTTTGCCTGAACCACTGCAGCAACCTCCTAATTGGTGGTTCTGCTTCTCGCCTCTCCCCTCTCCCATCCATCCTCCACCCAGCTGCCAAAGGGATATTCCTAAAGCACAGGTCTGACTGTGCTGCTCCAAATGTTCTTCCCTTTTGTCTGTGGAACAAAAGCTAATGTGGCTTCTTACAATCTGATTCCCATCCATGTCACCAGCTTTATTTCATACCCCTGCCTTTCATTAGCTCTCTTCTAACCAGGGGCCATCTCCAGCCATCCTGATTTATATCTGGCCACTGGACCCAGATGGCTCCAGAGGAGAAAGTGAGGGTTACTTTGCACAGACCTCCCTCACTTAAATCCAATTCACTTGCAAGTCATCACATCATTTTCCTGAGGTCACCATCCACAACCTCTCCTACCCACACCAGTTATTGCTCATACTCTCCGTTTCATTTCCTGCCTCCATTTCTCTGCTCAGGTCACTTACAGTGATATCACTACTATAAATAACAAAAATAAATCCATAGAGTCATAAGATGGTAAAGATAGTCCTCTAGTCTACTCCATTTTACAGATAAGGAAACTGAGGTACAAGAAGCATGTCAATAAAAATACCCCCCAGAAAATGGTCATTTTCCATGATTTGAATGCAATTATTTTTTCATTTTATTCCCACCTTTTAGAACCCTTGTCTTCCTTCAAGGATTAACCTGGGGACCAGGAGATCATTATATACTTCAACAACAATACTATATGATGATCAATTCTGATGGACATGGCCATCCTCAGCAACGAGATGAACCAAATCGGTTCCAATAGAGCAGTAATGAACTGAACCAGCTACACCCAGCGAAAGAACTCTGGGAGATGACTATGAACCATTACATAGAATTCCCAATCCCTATATTTATGCACACATGCATTTTTGATTTCCTTCACAGGCTAATTGTACAATATTTCAGAGTCCGATTCTTTTTGTGCAGCAAAATAATGATTTGGACATGTATATTTATATTGTATTTAATTTATACTTTAATATATTTAACATGTATTGGTCATCCTGCCATCTAGGGGAGGGGGTGGAGGGAAGGAGGGGAAAAATCAGAACAAAACGTTTTACGATTGTCAATGCTGTAAAATTGCCCATGCATATAACTTGTAAATAAAAAGCTATTAAAAATTTAAAAAAAAGGATTAACCTGGGAGCCACCTCCTCTGGAAGTCTTCCCTGACCCACCCTTTCCTCCTCACCCCAGTTGTCATTCTCTATTACTATCTATGTTGTAGTCCTTTCCTTTCTTCAATAACATTCTTGAAGGCAAGTCCATTTCATCTTTTATCTCCATCATCTGGCAATAATCCTGCGACATACAGCAGGTGCTTAATAAATGTTGTGGAATTGTTTCATTGTGTTGAATTGAAAGGAAGAGGCTTCAAATGTCACAGAATCATCCCAAAGTGGGAAATTAAGCAGGGTCCCACTCAGCAGAGCGTTCCAAGCAGAGACCAGATAGCCATTTGTTAGGGATCTTTTAGAGGGAATTACTATGCCACATCTTCCTTGAACCTCAGTTTCCTTCTCTGTAAAATGGAGTAGGCTAAACAGCTTTCCATCTGTGTCATCTTATGACCCTTGAATTTATTTTTGTTATTTATAGTAGTAATGGCAGGGCTAATAAAATAATAGTGGTCAGGGAACAAATTGGTGATTTTATTGAGATAATAAATTCCTGGATGAGATCACAGCACTTTCTCTACATCTTGTAGCCTCAGAGAATTTCCCAGAGCACTGAGAAGTTAGCTTTGGCCTATTGGATGACACAGAGAGTAGGTTTCAGAGGCAAAACTGGAACTTGAGCGGGTATTTGTAAGCTCTGAGGCTTTACAGAATTTGAGGCATTCACCTTGTGAGGTAGGTAGGTATTATTGAAATTTGAATCCTGTTTACAGATGAGCAAACTAAGGCTCAGAGTTCCAAGGATACATCCATCACCACACAATAAGAGTCAGAGATCCTTCTTGAACCTCCATCTCTTCTGACTCCAGATCCAACAATTTTTCCATTATGTAATGCTGCAAAACACTTTCCCTCCAGCACTTTCAGAAGCTCACGGCTCCATTCACTTCTGCCTTTGGGCATGGCAGGGAGGTCTTTCCAGCTCTGAGATCCTGAGATGCTCTCAGCATCATCTGGACATCAGCTGTGTCCGGGGTTAGGGAGTTCTCTAGGGATGGTTTGGCTCTTAAGGGACTTCTATGTCTCTGCCTGGATGATGAGGAGATTTCAAGCAGGCAGCTTTAATTTCCTTTGAAATTTATAGCTCCCGGACATTGTTTTCAGGGGCCTCGAGATGACCCTAAAAGTACATTTTAACCCTCAGGCCCTGCTTGCCGGATGCCTCATTGTCCAAGGTCTTGCAGTAGACAGATTTTTGAAATACTTCTCTTTGAGGTCAGCCCTCTGCTGGACAAAAATAGCTCCATGTTTCTTTTTCTTCTATCCATTTATCCATCCATCTCTTCCTTTCTCTTCCTTCCTTTCTCTTGATTCTCTTCTTTCTTTATCTCCCTTCCTTCCCTTCTTTATTCTTTCTTTTTTCTCTCTTTCTCTTTCCTTATTTCTTTCTTTCCTCCTTTCTTTGAACTGTTCTTTCCTTTTTTCTTTTCTTCTCTGCTTCTCTCTCTCTCTCTCTCTCCTTTCTGTTAGTCCTTACAATGAACCAGAATGAAATTATCTATTATAACACATTGCAAAACTTAGAGCTCCATATATATGCCAACGATTAATGAAGGTACATTTGGAATCTCCAGCAAAATGGAAAGGTCAGGGATCCCTGATTGATCTAGCCTGGGAGCTGCGGCCTCTCTGGGGCTCTAGTCTTGCAGCTTGGACTCATAGGATCAGAGCGTTAGACCTCAGAGGGCATGTCTTCTGACTTCCTCATTTTTCAAAGAAACAAACAGAGGGTGGGAAAGTTGATGCTTCTTGGTCAAGGTAAGTATCAGAATTGGGGTTTGAACCACAACTCACAGAGCACTTTAGGAGTCATTGAATGCAACCCCTTCACTTTACAAATTAGGGGCCTGAGAATCAGAGAGGCCAAATGACCTTCTTGAGCTTGTACAGATAAGAAGTTGAAATTTGAACCCAGGTCTTCTGTCTCCAAGTCTGGCACCCTTTGCCCTCTGCTGCATTCCTTCAGGAGGGTTGTCTCTCATCCCCTTCTATGTGTTAAGAGGAAGATGTTTTTTCCAATTTCTCAGAGTCAGGAAACAGTAGAAAGGCAGCTGGAGAAGCCGCCAAGAGATCAGACTTCACCAACCAGCTATGAAAAGTTGGACAAGTCCTCTAACTTCTGAAATTTTCTTATTTGTAAATTGACAGAGTTGGAATAAAAGATTTCAAAAATGCACCTCTAGTCTTATAATTATATCTGTTCAATAGTGAAATGGCCAAACAGCTGGGTGGGACAGGAGATAGGGCTTGGAATCAGACTCATTTTTTGAGTTCAAATCCAGCCCCAGACACCTACTACTGTGTGATCCTGAGCAAGTCATTTAATCCTGTCTGCCTCAGTTTCCTTATCTGTAAAATGAGCTGTAGAAGGAAATGGCAAACTGCTTCAATATCTCTGCCAAGAAAACCCCCAAATGGGGTCCCAGAGATTGAGACATGACTAAAATGACTGAACAGCAAGAACAAAAGAGTGAAGTGAGCTGCCTGGAGAGATTGTGTGTCCTCCCCTGCTGGAGATTTTCCAGTGGAGCTGTGATGACCAGCTGCCAGGGATAATGTAGGGTCTGTACCTTTGTAGGAAGTTTGGGCCAAGTGACACGGCAGTCTCTTCCAACTCAAATTTGGTGATTCCATTCTCTTATACTAGGAGATAACTTAGTTCAAACCCAGTTCTTCAAAAAAGCCATTCTTCTAGGGATACTCATGAAGATCCCAGGTAGAGAATAAAAGAAAACTGTCCAATCTGACAGTTAGAGTAGTCTAATGCTACTCTAACATCTTCTGATGTTAGGGTTCTAGGGAGCCATGTTAGGATCTTGGTCTTTGTTAACTGGGGTCATGACCAAGTCTGTCTGCCTGGATGTATCATGGATTCCTAGGCAGTGGGTCAATGAATCAGCCAACCTACAAGCATTTCCTAAAGTACTTACTATGTGTTGATACCTTGTACCTAATCTATGAGACTAAGACTGGAAATCGGGAAGATCTGAGTTCAAGTTCTGAGTCAGACATTATCTGGCTGTGTGATGCTGGGCAAGTCACTGACCCTTTCTCAACCTTAAATTTCTCATTTGGAAAATGAGAACCCCCTGCACACATTTGCTGTGAAGATCAAGTGAGATAATACATATAAAATGCTTTGTCAACCTAAAAGCTCTAGATAAATGTTAGCTGTTGTTATCGATGGTTTTAATTGTTATTGTAACTATTATTATAATTATTAACCTATTTTCCTTCCATTAGAATGTAAATAGATAGAAAGAAAGAGGAAAGGAAGGAAGGAAGGAAGGAAGGAAGGAAGGAAGGAAGGAAGGAAGGAAGGGAGGAAGGAAGGAAGGGAGGAAGGAAGGAAGGAAGGAAGGAAGGAGGGAGGGAGGGAAGGAGGGAAGAAAAGAGGAAGGAAAAGATAGAGGGAGGAAAGGAAGAAGGAGGAGTGAGAGAGAGGGAGGGAGGGAGAAAGGGAGGAAGTAAAAGAGGAAGAAAGGGAGAGAGGGAGGAAGTCAAGAAGAAAAGGAGAAAGAAAGGGAGGGAAGGAGTGAAGGAGGGAAGGAGGGATGCAGGGAAGAAAGAAGGCAGACAGTTTGTGAAGTTTGTATTCTATCAGGAAAGGCAATGAGTGCATATATTTCATGTCTATAAAATATAGCAAATAAATAGAAGGGGTGTGTGTGTGTGTGTGTGTGTGTGTGTGTAAAGCAGATGGCTAGGATGAGTAGGAAAGGTTTCCTGTAGAAGTAAATGCTTCAGAAAAGCCTTGAAGGAAACTCAAGGCTCACTTGATTCCTTGCCCTACCCCCAATCCCTCAACTGTCAAATGCTGAAGCTCCAGTTTGGCAGAAACGCTCAGGGGTTAAGGGGGGAAGGACAAAGCCGAGGAGGGGAGGACTTGCTTCCGCCAACATGCTGGAGGAGTGAAGATGAGAAGCGCTGCTAAGGAGGAAGGGATGGCTGTGGTGCTAGAATAGTTCCTGTGTCCCAGTAAAATTGCTTTCATTCATGGCTCCTTCATGGAGATGAATGGATTGGTTACAATAGGGGGGAGAACCGCTCTCCTCCTCTGCCTGAGATTGCTGGTTTTAATTAGCAGGTGATGGAAATGTGTGGCGAGCCCCTCGTTAGCCTGTCCTCCTGTTTCATAATTCCAAGGATTCTTGTGGGCCCTCCCCCGGGACGGCGTGCACAGCTGGACATTCTTGCCCGGCCGTCTGCGTGGGGCTCCCGCCAGCGCCTCTGTCTCTCAGCTCTTCGTCGGCCAGGCTCGTGTGATTGGCAGGTGTCTGAAACAGGCCCCCCCAGAGCAGAAAGTGCCCATGTATTTCTCCTAATTGCATCGTTCCTAGGTCATAGCTTAGGAGTAAAACCTCTTGCAAAATGGGCACCTGCTGTCTGGGACAATCCTTACCCTTCAGAGGCTCTGGGCAGCCAGGCAGGAAGGGGCTGCTTGGTTTGAGCAGACGAGAGAAATGGCTTTGGAAGCAGTGGGCCCGTGTTCAGGTGCTGCTTCCCATCCTCACTCTGACCTTAGCCTCCCTGGGACTCAGTTTCCCCAGCTGTAAAAAGGAGGTTGGGATCCCTGACTTCTGAGAGCTCTAGAGCCCTGGGTCTATACTTATGGTTCTGGCAGGAGAGGCTGACCCTAACCAGACCCTCCCTTCTGGCTCGGTGCCTTTGCCCAGGCAGCCCCCACGCCTGGAATGCCCTCTTTGCTCAACTCTGCCTCCCAGAATTCCTGGCTCCCTTCCCAGCTCCGCTCAAGTAGCACCTCCTCCATGAAAGTTTTCCTGCTCCCCCCATATACTTTTTCTTTATTTTGCACAGATTTGCATGTGCATCTCACTTGGTGTGCATGTATGTGTGATTAACATAGTCACCCAAGGTCCAGGTGCTCCTTAATTGATTCATTCACTCAACCAAGGGAATAAACTTAAGGACTTTTCCCATCATCTCAACAGCAATGTGTAGACAGGCCCATCATCAGTTGCAAAGACTTTTGGGATGAAAGGCAAATGCTGTCAAACAGGAGATGTGATTGGTCGAGAAGCTCAGATCGGCCTCTGGCTTGTGGACAGAAGGAGCTGTTTGGGATCCATTCCTCCGCAAGCCTGGTAGCCGAGGGGTTCTGGCCTGGGCCCAAGAGGCCAGAGGAGAGTCTTTCCCTCGATGCTCTAGCTCACTTAGTGCAGCCTGAGATTAAATCAACTTTCTTTTTGTTCTTCAATGTGACCTTACCTGAAACTCCTCATGACTCACTAATGTGGGCAGGGAAGGTCACTTGGGAAGTTTCAGAAGCGACTGCGGCTTTAATGACTGGCTGAAATGGAAACCTTCAGGAGGGACCACGCTTTGGGTCTAAAACCATAAAACCCAGAAGTGTCCCCAAATCCACCAGTTACATGAGGGCAACTTAAGGAAACCTTGGGTCTGGAGTGAAATAGAGAGTAAAAGTGGCAATGGGACAGGAAGCCCGTGTGCCCCTTGGTTACAGACATTTGATGACATCAGCCTGTCATTTGTCTGAAGCCTTCAGGGCAGGGACCAGGTTTCCTGTGGCATTTGTCCTGCCCACGGTTCCCGGCACACACAGACGCGGAGGCTGTGCCCTTTCTGTAATCCACCGGCACCTGCCCTGTGTGGGACTCTGCTCACGGTGTGTCGTAACAATCGGATGTGTCCTTCTAAAAAATTCTAAACTTAGTAACCACCAACAAAAAACAACATTGCAAGGCACCAACAGGAACAAAAGCCAATCACGCGTGAAACCGTGTCGGTTATTTTTAGCTCCTTTTAAACTGTTTATATGGGCATGAACATTAATGAGAAAATGACAAGAATGTCCTGTTTATTCCAGTATCCCTGTGAACTCTTTATTCCGGGTATTTATCCAGACTTTGTTTTTATTGTTGTCGTTTACTCATTTGCATTCAGGGCTCTCGTTCTTTTCTCTTCATGTCACTTCGTGTTACTCTTTTCATATTTCTTTGCATTTTCATATTCATTTTTCTTATTGTGCAATGATATCCTATAATAGTTGTATAATGCCTTAATTTGTTCAGCTGGTCCCTCATCACTTCACATGGGTCGTTTCCAGTTGTTTAGCTAGGATGAATAAAGCTGCCAGGATTATGATCGTACAGATTAGTCTTTTTTCAATTGGAGCGAAAACTAGGGTTGTGTGGACAGGACTTTGCCCCAGGGTGCTAGAATTCAGAAGACATTGGCAGTACTGATCATCAATCCTTCAGCAGTGTGGCAACAACTGAGTTTAGCATCTAGTTAGTGAGAATAATTTGCTGGAATAGGAAGTACTAGAAGATGCATTTTCTTCTCTTGGTGGCTGTTTCCCAAATTAACCCTTCTGTGATTTACAGTTTCCTACTACTCGTTCTGGGGTGTTGGCTGCCTTAGTTTCCTTGCATGTAAGAACAGACCTATGGAGACAGAGCAAGTCAAATTTCCCAATTTTTAAAAGAGGGAAAAGAATAGTGAATGCAAATTATAAACCGGAGGGGATGACTTTAATTCCTGGGGAAATTCTAGAACAGGTTCCTAAAGAGATGGTTATGAGACATCTAGAAAAGGGCACGATGGTTCTGAAGAGCTAGCCTGACTTTATCCAGAACATGCCATCTAAGACTCACATTATTTCCTAAATTGGACAAAATCGCTAATCTGACTTATGAGGCGAATACTGTCTTAATAGTTTACCTACATTTAGCCCAGCATATGATGAGATATCTCAGACAATTCCTATGGAAAAGATGGAGACGTGGGTTACATGATAAATTATCAAATGGATTCCAACCTGGTCTACATTCAGAGCCAGAATTAATTGTTGTTGTAAATGTCAACTTGGCAGAAGGTCTCCAGTGGAATGCCCCAAGGATCTGTGCTTGGCCCTGGGCTGCTGGATATTTTTGTCGATGATTTGGGTAAAGTCACCGACGATATGTTCATCAGATTGGCAGATGTCAAAAAGCTGGAAAAGAAAGTGAAAACATGGGATGATTGAGTGAGGAACCAGAAAGATCTTGGCAGTTAAGGCCCTGGGCTGAATCGAATAAAATGAAATTAATTCATCAAGGAAAAATTTTTAAATCTTATCCTTGGATTCAAAAGTCAAACTTCACAATTCCAAATGGGGATATGGATAGTGCCAGGTGAGCTGAAAACCACTTCTGGGTTGTGGTGGATCGTTGATGTAACAAAGGTCAGTCGAACAGTAGGGTATCCAAGAAAGCTAATTTTAGGTGGCCTTAAAAGACACATCACTGAGCCAGTGTTCTCTGCTCTGGTCAGTTCTGGGTGCCATAGTAGAGAAAAGACATTAGCCCGATGGAGGAGATCCAGGCGAGAACAATGAGTGTGGAAAAGGTCCTTGAGTCCTCATCATAGGAGGAGTGGTTCAAGGACCTGGAAGACTCTGAGTTGCTAAGATGAGGCTCCTCCAGCATTTGAAGAGCTATGAGATAGAAGAGGGATTTGGCCCAATCCAAATGTGGGGGAGTCAGGGAAAGGGAGAGTTGCAAAGAGATCACTTGGATTTGGTATCATGAGATGCTTCCTAAGCATGAGTTTCCTTGCAGGGAGCAGCTTCTCCTTCACTGGAAGTCTCCAAGCAAAGACAGACTGACTGACTGACTACTTGCCAGGTAGCTTACAGCGAGTATTCCTTTAGGGTATATTTGGACAAGATGGCAATGGGGTTCCCTTCCGACTCTGAAATTCTTTGATTCTGCCAGAGGGTACCATTGTCCTCTGACGGCTGTCTCTCTGACGTGATAGGGTCTTGGGCTCCCCATCTAATTTTTTTTGCATTAAAAAAGGTGCTCAGAGGGTTTACTTGTACTGGATACCAACGTTTCTCATCAGTAACATCCACTCAGTATAGTCTAGGAGTTGGAGCAGGCCCAAACGGTGTGCAAAGTTGTAGAACTAATTGTATAAGACAATACTGAGTTCTGCAGAGATGAGGCTAATTCACAAAAGAGTATTAGAATGGCCGTTTCTCATAGCCGTCTCAGAATTTAATTCCATGTATGTATTTTTTGCCAATATAATGAATTGGAGGTAGTATTTCAGTTGTTTTAATTTGCATTTCTTTAATTATTGCCATGAAACATAAAATAGACAACTTCTCCCACAAGGCACCTGGAGTCAGGGTCTCTTGCTAACTATTTGCCATTATCGCACCCTTAGAACACCGAGGTAAGATGAGCAAGCTTATTTGAGAGTCAGAAGTGACATTGGGGGCCATTGTGTCCCATCCAGACCTGGACAAGAAAGCCCTCTAAATGTACATGGCAAGTGGCCAACTGGCGTAGTGCTCTCCGGTGGGAGGAACTCACCATCTCCCAAGACCCCTATTCTATTTTGGGGACAGGACTATTTTAGGCTTTAGGTTAAGCTTCAGAAGGGCTAAGAGCTTTTGCAGAAGTGTCAGGAATGTAGGACTAAATAAGGTCCCCCGCTCTGTAATCCCCCTCCACTGCTGCTGCCTCCTGGAGCTAATTCATGTAGCTTGGACACTAATGGCCAGGGAGGGGCATGATGCCATTGGGTAGGAATTTGCTGGCTCTAACTCAGCGAGGAGGGCAGGGTGGGGGACTTTCCCTTAAGGATGGGGCAATTAAAGCTAAAGCTCCTCAGACCCTTTTGTGTCCATGGATGTTGGAATGACTTGGAAAAAAAGGACTGCAGATATAATGACCAGTTCCTGGCCTGCTGGCCTACCCACAGTCTCTGCAGAGAATAGATACTTCCTGCCCACAATCCTGCCAGGATTTCTGCCATGTTCCTTCCCAATCAGTTGTCATCTTGTTGGTTTTACCTCCACAAGATCTTTTGCATCTGTCCCTCTTCTTTCATCACTCCTCCCTTTTCAGGCCCTCCTCACCTCTGTCTGGGTTACTTCAGGAGCTTTCTAATGAGTCAGCTTGTTTCTAGGCTTCCACCACTTCAGTTCATTCTTCATACAGCTGCCAAACAAGTTTTCTTTGGGCCCAATTCTGAAAATGGCATTCATCTTCTCAAGGAGCTTCAGTACTTCCTACTGACTCCAGACATAAAATATCTCCTGTAGGGCAACTGGATTTTTTCCACAACTAGTTCTCATCTATTTTCTCTAACATGGCTTTATATTATTCCCCTTTCACACACTCTGGTCCCATTGTGGTTCCATATACCCAAGATTTTCTTCCTGACCCATTTTGCTTCTTGGGTTCTCCTTCTTGGATTCCCGAGTTCCCAACAAGTCTCAACTCAAATGCCGTCTTCTAAATGTGCCCTTCCCTTTCCCAACTTGTCTGGTGGATAACATCCCTCTTACACTCCTGTGATTATTTTGTGTGTATTTTGTACTTAATTATCTATCCAAATATGCCCTTCCCATAAAATACAAGCTCTTTTAGTGCAGAAATGGTTTTATTTTAGCAAACAGTAGGTGCCTGATCAATGCTTGTGGAACTGAACACTTCCTTTGAGGAGAAAGAAGTGTTAACAGCTGGTAAGTCTATGATAGATCGCAGCAGCCAACACCCCCAAGACGGCGGCAACGGTGTGAAGAAGAAGAAATAGAGGGCAGCTTCATAGACAAAGAAAAGCAGTGGCCGTGGAAGTGGAGGGTGACAGCAATGAAGTACTTTAGCACACAGGCACACAAAGGTTCAAGAGTCTTTCATTAATCATTCCCATATTTGCTATCACATACAAGGATCTGAGTCTGGGGAAGATTATAAACCATTATGGACAGTGCCAAGAGAACAATCCAATTACTTAATTTTCTCTTGTTATTCACTTTGCTACTCTATCATAATTAAACACTTTGCTATTTGATTTATGGATCCCCCTCCCCTTGTCTGTTGATAGAGAAGGCCCTAATTGGGGACTCGAGCCTTCATAACTATGATTACCCTGTATTATTCAATGATTTTTTTTGGACCAATGACATCATGGGATGATATTGAAGTCCGGTGGCAAGCTAAAAGTCAAGATGATTGCAGTGGATGACCTAGATGTCTTCAATGTCTGACTAAGCCTTCAGTTCTCCGGGCACCTGCTTCAGCTGCCTTCGTAACCATTGGGACAAATTATTCTCATCTGCCCATCAGGGGAGGTTTTCACATGCTTGAGGTGGACATCTTTTTAACTCACTGACAAGTTTGAAGTCTATTTGTTGGGCTCAACCTGGTTTAGTCCAACTGCCAAGATAGATATGTGGTCACTGCACTTGCTATAGCTTCTTGGAACCACTGTTGGGTGACCAAAGGTGGATGAGCAGCTCTGGAAAGAGCCCAGGGACCCCTCACACCAGAAGTGCTCCTGGACTCTGAACATACTGTTACCTAAAATACCCTACTTTGGGCTATTGAGAGATTCCAGAATCAGGGAGCATCCCAACCGCAGCAGAATACCTTGACACTGGTGGTCTCCAGTGGGAATTAGCCATCTTCCCTCTTCCTTCACAACAGACTCTAAGTACTTTTGTTGCTAGGTGTGTGCCTGGAATCCAGTCCCAGAAATAGTGTAATGCAGCACCTGGTTAGTGACTGCAAAGCCGAAAGGAGATGTGGCCTGCATCATACAAATGTGCGCACCCACCTGCAACCCTTCCATGATGATACACAAGCTTATGACTCATTGGGCTTTCAATTCCAATACTGCCAGTTAAGACTTGGTTTTAAACAAAGGGAAAGCAAATGAAGAATTGATCAAAAGAACTGGATATGAGATTTTCTTTCTTCTTTTCTGTGGTGTCCACATTCTCCTAACCCAATTTCAGTAGATTATGGGGATATGGATCAAAACCAAAACAAAACAATACCAAAAACTCAACTAGATAAACCAATAGTCGGTGCTTTCAAGGATTTTAAATTTTCTAGGGAGATATGAGAGACACACAAATACTTTTTCTGTGACCACAGAAGAATTGTGGGAAAGGAGGTAGAAGGGACAGCATCATTTCAGACCAGGGCATAGTCTATTTTCCAGCCAAACTGACCCTCTAGTTCTTTCCCAGATTTGGGATTCCATCTTCCGTCTCCTTGCCTTTACATGAGTAGCCCACTCTGTCACCCTTCTCACCTCCAATTGTTAGAATCCTGGACTCATGTGAAAGTTTATTTCAGGTGCCACCTCCTTTGGGAAGTCTACTCTGATTCTTCCAATTGTTAGCACTGTTTCATTCCTCACTTCAGTGTTGATCACACTATTGCTCTGTTGTTTGTTAGCATCATAGAACTTGAGTTCAAATCAACATTTTATTTCTTAGGGACACGTCCTTCCTGGTTCTCATTTCCTCACCTCACAAAGGAAGAGGTTTAACTAGATGGTCTCTAAGGTCCTTTCCAGATGTGGACATGTGGTTCTGTGATTCTATGACCAGGGGAGACATGCACCCTCGCAATATGATTTAAGTAACAGCTTAGAGGATGGATTCAGAAGGGGAAAGACCAATTAGAAGACTACTTCAATGGTCCAGGCAAGATTGGTTCAGTAAGTGGGGAGAGTGTTGGGGGAGATGTCACAGCATGGATGAAGAACATGGCTTCTAGGCTGGTGCTTATGGGTCAGGACTTATGCTTAAATAATTCAGGGGCTCTAAGTCTCACAAAGTTGGGTCCTCCCTCCCGTGGTCCATCCCATCTGTACTATCATCCTGTGTGACTCGAGTCTAGGATATTTCATGATTCCTTTGGAGGAGAATCCATTTAATAAGCCCAAGCCTTCTTTTAGGTTTTTTTTTATATCATGAGTATAACGGCTCCTATGATCTCCTTCATCCTCGTTATATGTCCAATCTCGCTCTTTTCCTAATAACTCTGAAAGCAGTGATGTCAGAGTCAATTCTGGCAGGAATATATTTACTCCTTAGTCACTGCAAGTGTTTGTCAAGACCCATCATTCATAGCTAGCATTTATGAAACTCTTTAAGGATGCAGAGCACAACACCGGGAAGTAGGTGATATCAATATCCCCATTTTATAATTGAGGAAACTGAGGCAGATAGAATAAGAATAAACTGTTGTTCGACATATCTAGTAAGTATCTGAGGCAATAACTGAATTCAAGTTTTTCTGATTCCATGTACAATACACTAACCACTGTTTTACCTAATTGCCAGTTGAATTAATGTTGCCAAAAGCTCTGCAAGTGGTGTTATCCCTTCTGCCACAGCTCTACTGTAATCACCTTTAGAAACAGATGGGACCTCCTGAAAACATTTTCAATTTTTTTTTAATTTCACAAATAACCTCAGGGACATCTGGTCAGTCATTGGTGGCCAATTGGTTGGGGACAAGCCCCCTTCAGTATTTAGCTTGGCTAATCTTTGGGTCTTTCCTCAGGGGTATCCTCCAAACTTTTTCAGCTTTGTGAGGTCTCCCACAGTCTGGGCTCTCTTGGAATAACCTTTGGGAATCCAAGTTATTTTCATACTTTGAAGTTCGGGAACAGACCACTTATGGAGACTCATGGGACATTCCTGATATTTTTTCAGGGATAAGGTAACAATTTGTTTTCTCCATACAAAAGAAAGGATAAAAATACAAAACTTCCAAGGCACATGTTGACAAAAGTCTTAAACACAAAGCAGTAACTTTTAACTATGATAATTCTTAAAACATCAAAGCATGGGGCATTGTGCGAGACTCCTATATCAACATCTGACCTTTGACTTGGCTCCACACTGTCTCCCTTGCGACCCACATTTCCTGGAAAGTTGAAACCAAAATTAGACTCCTCATCCTGTCATTTTCTCCTTCAAGAAGCACTCTAGGAAGGGAGGGAGTTCTCCCAAAGTACAGACCCTCTAGAGGATTCAGGACTTCTTGAGCTCATCAGTACACACAGTTGACCTTCAAGGTTAGAAATGTCCATCTTAGAACCAATTTTCATTCAACTACACTCAGGGAAAGAAATTCAAAGCAAAAGAAGTGCTAGAGAGGACCAGGTCCAAGCCCATTTTATTGGGTTTTGGTCTACAGCTGATGGATAAACAACAATCAGAAAGTTTGACACGCTCCCTTTAGAACAGCAAAACTCCTCCTTTTGTCATCACAGCTCAACAGGTTCTGTCTCCAATCAATTTTAACAAGCTTATTACATATCCTCTTTCATGCATTTTTCAGTCCAGACACCCAATCCTACTGGTTCTTCCCCAAACACAGCATTCCGTCCCCCATGTCTTTATCTTGCTACAGACTCTTCTTTCTTCCTGAAATGGCCTCCTTCCTTCAAATTTTAGAAAGAGAGAGGGAAATGACCTTCATCCTTATATTTTCCTCTATAACCCAAGGAGTTCTAAACAATCCATGTAAATATGAGCAGTCCCGGGGTTTCTTTCCCCTGATAATTATTGACTCTTTTCAGCTGCTAGAGATGAAAACCTAGGACCATCCTGAGAGACTGGCTTAGCCCTCAAGCTCTTGTGCACTTGCCCTGTGGTTCTTGCAGCACATGCCAGGCTTGATTTTGAGATCAAGGGCATTGAGGGGAATAGATGATCAGAATCACTGTATAGAGCAAATGATGGATCAACTCCCAAGTCTGTGCTGGGAACTATGCTAGCTACATGCATGGTACACACACAAAAGTGAAAACAGGCCCTGCCTCCAAGAAGCTGACATTCTAACAAAAGAGGCATGTTCTCATATAATGCTCAAAGAGACCTTAAAGGCCCTTTAGTTCAATCCCCTCATTTTTACAAGGGAAGAAACTGATAAAGAATTATATAAAGGAGAAATTACTTATCTTAGGTCAAACTGAATGTAAATTGATTCATTTATTTTGAATAATGAATTCATTATTATTCTGGCAGAGCCAGATTTTGAACCCATGTGTATAAGCTCTAAATCTAATGATCTATCCACTATCCCATGCTTCCTCTGCCATGAAACCTGAGGAAAAATGGTAGAATTGATAAGGACCAAATGACAAACATGGAGAATTATTCCTCAAATAGAACCAAGAATTTGTTGCTTTCCTCACTCCAGAGAGGGCTCTGTTTGAGATTAGACTCTAGAATCCAAACAACTCAGTGGACTAGGATGGTCTGTGTTGGTTCACCTTCTCCAATTATCACCTGTGTGATCTTGGGCTACTCTTTTAAGCTTCCTTGCTTCAATTTCCTTATTGTAAAAAAGGGGCTTGGACCTAGGATTCTGAGGTCTTCATATCCCTCCAGATCTGCTCTGAGCTTCATTTTCCTCATGTGCAAAATAAGGGAGATTGAGTCTGATGGGCTCTTGGGTCCATTCCATCTCTAAAACTAGAATCATCTGATCCCCAAACGAGGGATATTGGATCAGGGGGACCTCTAACATCCCATCTGGTCCTGTGTCTTATAATATTATGAATTATCCTTCCAAATACTTAGAAATAGACACTATAACATTCCTAATTAACTTCTCCAGTCCAAGTATCTTTAGGTCCTTGAGCTGAATTTTCTTTTAATGTCTAGAAAAAAAATAGAAATCTGATTTCAACACGAGTAAAGTCCTAGCTCAAGATGGAAAGCAAGTGAGAGTCCTAGTTGTAGACAGAACCTATAGCTTTGCCAGAATGCTGCTTCTCATCTGTCATCATTAATTGGCCTTTATGAATCAGCAAACTCCATTAGAGTGAAGATGCTGCCAGGCCCATGAGTCACTGCTACTCTTCTTTCATCTGCTCTGACACTGAGCTCTCCTTCCTGCTTCTTCAGTCATTTTCTTGTCTTCACAAGAGCCTGAATTTCGGAACTGATGATTACTGAAAATTCTTTCCTTTAAAACAAACACACAAATAAAAACACTGATCCTGCCTCCAAGCTTATACTTTGGAATCTCTGTATACCTGGAATCGCCTCAATGGGGGAACTCCCTTCAGTGCTACGGCACTCAACCTCACCATGTTACGAAGCCCTTGTACTCCTCGGAAACTTCCGAAAAGAGAGATGGCTTCGTGTCCCAGGCACTTTCCTCTAGACTTCACAGTGTCTGAATACAGCCGCGGCAACTGCCCGTGGGTTTTATCTATCTGTTCTCCAGGCTCTCAAGTTATCAGCAGGTCACATCGTTATCTCGCCTCATATCTCTCTGATGATAGCTTTTCAAACATGTCTGACCCACTGTTCAGTGCTGCTGACACTGAGAAGCCTATTGATGCCCTTCTCTCTGTGACCTTGGAGATGATCTGCAGTGCTAACTCCTCACCAATGACGGTCGTCCATGTTTCACCACCAGACGCGGCTGAAGGAAGAATCAGGTAGAATAGAAAGATCTTTGTTTGAGGGGAAAACTTAGGATCATTAAACACAATCGGCCCCGTTCTTTTCTTCCTGCTCCATTCTGGGCCCAGCTCATTGTCCAAGAACCAGGAATGGCCAGCCGAGCCCTATGGCCCTCCATCTAAGTCCTTGCCACGGCCTTGGCAGAAGTGTTCTCCATTCTCTTAGACCATCATTGAGACGGGTCCGGTCGGGAAAAAGACAACTCAAGAGAAACAGAACAGCTGTCTTCAAGTATTTAAAGGTCTGTCATGGAGAAGGGACACAGAAGGGAGAAGGCCCTTAAAGGACACCTAGCCTGGTCCCCTAATTTATAGAAGGGAAAACAGATCACAAATGGTGTTATTGGTTTGAACTGGGGTTCTCTAATTCCAAGTTCAGCCTTTTCCCCATCACTCCCCACTAACTAAGGTGACCCAAAGAGACAAGGGTACGATTGGATTTCTGGATGGGGGAGGATGCATAGGTTTGGGTGCAGCGACCTCGAGACCTAGCAGAAAGAGGAGATGCTCCTTCTCAGAGACATCCTCCTGACCTGGCACTGCAGCCATGCTGGGCTCTGGGTCACTGCCCTAGTTCTTTGGTACAAGGCATCTGGGCTGCTTAACAAACAGATGATGCAAAAGGGGGTCCAGTGTTTAATAAGGAGGGGCTGGGCTTGGTGCAGGTTCACCTGGTTTTCTGCTTTTGCTGTCCCAGGCAGGTGAGCACCGATGGGCTAGGAAGCTGGGAGTTTCTTTGTGGGAACCTTTCTTCTGAAGGGGCTGGACAAGAAGATATTGCCCGTCTGCTCCAGCTATCAGCCTGTGAGCCTCTGTGCTTTCCTTTCCTGCAGGAGAGGGTGAGGCTTGCTATGCTTCCTGCCCCTCCTGTGCACAATCATGCTTGGGGAGTTGAATCAGATGTCACAGGCACCATATGAAATGAGTTTAGGGAGGAGTCCAACCCTTCTGGTGATTGTTAATCTCCATTAGGCTCATAATTGAGCTTTTAGTTGCATCCCTACTGCATTACACAGTCCAAGTTAACCTCAATGTAGCCTAATGGAGTGGGTTTAATGCTAGCAGGATCAATACCACAATATTTAACGAGAAAAGTCTCTAATTGGTACTGGCAAAACAGACCTGTACTGTCTGATCCACAGCTGGCCCAATAAACTTAGTCAAACAGCCCCTTTCCCCAGGGTGTTTCTAATCCACAAGTACTTAAAATTTGATTCCTTTAGACACTTGATTTAGCTTTTTCAGAGGCTCAGTCTTAGATTGCTTCTTGTTTACTTTCTTGGAACATCACCCAACAGTGGAGGGAATCCTGATGCCAGGAAATAAGCTGGAATAGCAATCAAGCACATCTCCCAGTTTGGGGCCTAACGACATTGTTCATTAGAGGGTTCTTGAACAAGGCTGCCTCTGTGGCTGCCTCTCTTAAGGAATCTTGCATGATCTTAAGTCAACCATGGGCAATTCTGTGTTAGGAAAGGCTTTGGGGTCACCTGTGCATGAAAAACTGTGTGCTGGAAAAGTTATGGGGTAACCCATGTATGGTCAACCCTGTGCTGGAAGAGGCTTTGGGGTGTGACCCGTGTCTGGGCAAATGTGTGTTGGAAAAGGCTTTGAGATGACCTAGGCTAGACCAACTCTGTCCTGGAAGAAGCTTTGGGTGACACTTTTCACACTGGATCACAGAAGGAGCTACAAAGAATCTTAGAAACCTTTAATTTAATACCTTATTTTACAGATGAGCAAAACGAGAGTCAGAGAATGAAACTGATTTGTGCAAATTTGTACCTGTCACATTAAAGATTCAGATCCGGGTCACAGGACTCCAAATCCAACACTCTTCCCATTGGACCATCCTGAAGCAGATATTTCAATAAAACAAACTCATATCTTGGGAGACAAGATTTTCCATCCCTTTCAGTCAAAGATGTGATAGATAAGCTCTCATTACCCAAAAGCCAATTGTCTACTCATGTTTTCATGTATCATCCTATAGTCTTCAACCATTGTCATGTTTTATAGAATTTAAGAATAAACAAATGAGTTAAAAGGCATAGTCCATCAATAATACTAATATCAATAACACTATTAACATCAATGATAATATTAATAATAACATTAATAGCTGGCATCTATATGGGACCTTAACATTTGCCAAATTCATGGTTTATTCTGAGTCCCACAACAACCTTGAGAAGTCCATATGACTTATTATTCCTATTCTACAGATGAGAAAGAGGTCTCTCAGAAAGTTCAAGTGATTTGTCCACAATCACACAGCTCTTTATTGATTAATTCTTTTTGGTAAATAATACCATCCATGATCCATTGCCATTTCACCCACAACTGTCTGGCACCCTCCAAAATTCTAGATTAAAAGTTGATTCCTCTGTGACTCCAGCACCGTGTCCCCACCAGCGTGGTTTTCCTTCTTGATGTACTTGATTTGCTAAACCCCATCTCCTATCTTCTTTTAAATACAATTTCCATTTTTGACTGAAGCACATTGAAAACTGAGGGGTTAGAAGCCAAATGTGGTGGTTTTACTGTCATGTTGCTAAGAATAAGATAGTATAAGAACAGTGACAAATCTGTACCAATTTCCATCCATTTGTTGTCTGTCCTATTTCCATATTCAAGTTTTCTACAGGATAATTGTACAGGAAGCCTCCACTGCTTCTGTCCAACTTTGGAGATGATGTTACTCATAATCTTCTGCCATCCTCCTTTTCAACATTTTACTTTTATTCTAAATTAGAGTGGTCCTAACATAACATGTTTCTCTGCTTGTCAAGGAGATAAATTATTTGCTGACTAAGGTGGTTATGGGCTCTTTGGACCCCTCCATCATAACACGTGCATTGCATTAATTAAACTTTTAAAAATATGGTAATGACCAAATCTGATGTCTTTAGTTTTGCCCATTTTCCATTTTTAAGGACCAGTCGAGGGCATGTTGCTCTTTGAGAGCAGATTATTTCATCCTTTGTACTTGCATGTAACACATAGTAGGTACTTAATGTTCACTGATTGATTCACATTTTTATTCTTTCTTCTAATTGGCATTTATATTTTTGCTTTAATTAGCTGGTCTTCTGACTGCCCAAAGACAGCTGATTTTTACATGACTCTCTTATCAGTGACCAGCTGGTTCCTGTCAATTCAGATCTAGTCCCTCTCTCCAGGCCCCTGTTTTCCTTCTTCTTTCCTTTCCTTTCTCCCTCCTTCCCTCCCTCTCATGCTTTCCCATTCTCTTTTAGAATAAGACATTGAGAGTGATCTGCAGCTTTTCTGGGGCAGCCATACTGCTGGCAGGATCGCCAATCCATGGATTTATTCCAGCAAGAAATCCCAGCTACGACAGGGCCCAAAGTTGTGCCGGGCTTTACTCTCATGTCACTGGAATGTGAGGTCCCACAGATGCAGTTCATATATTTTCCTTTGCCCCTCCTTTCACCCACCCCCTGCCCACTGTCTGACAAGTTCAAATGTCATTTGATAATGAAAATAATATGCTGGGAAGAGGTGAGAAGCAGTCATTTGGGTTATATATATAATGAGATAATATGGCATTTCGATACTAATAATATTCACATTTCTGTAGTGTTTTAAGACTTGCAAAGCATTTTATATATTATCTCATTTATATATATATATATATATATATATATTATTTATATATATATATATTATATCTTATAATATATTATATATATATTATATCTCATAATATATATTATCCCATATAGGTAGGTGCTATTATTAACCCTATTGTACAGATGAGGAAATTGAGATTTAAAGAGATAAATCAATTTACTAAGGGTCAGACAGCAAGTTAGTGTGTGAGTCAGGAGGCAATTCCAAATGTTCCTGACTCCAAAGTTAATGTTTCGTCCACTATCTCACATAGTGGCAAGAGCAATGGAGTCAGAGGCAGCCGGCGTGGATTGGAATCATTCCTCTGAAAGCTACTCTTCTGTGATAGAGAGAAGTCATTTCCCCACCTGTTCCCATCTGTCAATGGGGGGTGAGTGTGTCCAGTGTGCCTTATCTTAGTTCTTCCATGAAGTTCAAAGGGAACACCAGATAGGAAGCCATGTGGTAAAATATACCAAAAGCTTGATTTGCTGTCAGAGGATAAGATCAATCCTCCTTCTGCGGCCTCAGGCAAATCCCTTAACCTGGGTGGGCCTTCATTGTTGTCATTTGTTAAATAAGGATTTAAATAATAAGAGATGACATTTGCACAGTCCTTCTGAGGTTCCCTGTAACCTTTATGGGTTATTTCATTTGAATCTCCCTACCGCTCTGAGCAGCTAGTTTGGAGTCAGGTAGACTCCTCTTCCCGAGTTCAAATCCAACCTCGGACATTAATTAGCCGTGTGACTTTGGCCAACTCACTTAACCTTGTGTCTTCTTTTCCTTATCTGTAAAATGAGCTGCAGAAGGAAATGACAAATCGCTACAATATCTTTGCCAAGAAAACCTCCAAATGGGGTCCAGGCTATGAGGCAGGTGTGGCAGATATTAGTGTCCTCCTTTCATGATGGAGGAAACTGAGACTCAGAGAGTTCCACGCAGATTTCCATAAGACCTGACCTCCTGATCTTACCGCCAAGTCACAGACTCTCAGAATCTCAGAACTAGAAGCTCAGAAAGCACCAAGTTCACGCCTCACCTGAACAAACACTAGCGAATTCTCTCATCTAAGTTTCTCTGTCTGCACTTGCCTGGTGAAAGCCCTCCCATGACTTCCATGCATTTCATCTCGCTTGGCCCTCCATCTCGGGCTCCATCTGCCAGGCTCCCTTCCAGCTCTGATCCTGTGATCCTATGTAAAATATTTTGCAAAACTGAACGTGTTCCAGAAATGTCAGCCATTGTTATGTTCTTTGCCTTTTCAAGTTGTTCTCATTCTTGCTTGGTTGGGGTTTTTGTCAAGGCACCCACAATCCCCGACGGCCTTGGGGGTCCCTTCCCACTGTTGCTCTGTGATTCTGAATCATTTCATGGGTCCCCATGGTGTCAATTATATTTCTGTCAGGGAACTGGCCAGCTGTGGTTTTGGATCCGCAAGGAGCCAAGGGACCACTCAGACTTGGAGCAACATCTGGGAGGTCAATCAGCATTAGGGCTGATTCGGTCCCAGAGGTCGCCTCTGAAACGTCAATCGTCGATGCGTCCAGAACAAGGCTTAGCAGTGGGGAGGCGTATGATGGGAGTGATTAGAAATTATTTAGCTGAAACAGAAAACCATTCCTTATTCCCCTATTTGAATTATTCAGGAGCATTGCTGGGACTTTGGTGTTAACACCAAAAAGCCAATTGAATCCAGTTTATAAATGTGTATTGTAAACAGAAACAGAAAACCCTGTAAGTTTTTTTTTTTTTTTTTTTTTTTTAAGTAGAAACATGTTAGATATAATTCTTGAGCATAGCGGCTACAATAAACAAGATATCACATGCCCTTTTCTGGATACTATATTTTTCTTAATTTGACTAGATTACAATAATATTTTCCCTAATATCCCTATAAAAATTCAATTTTTTTATTATAGCTTTTTATTTACAAGATATATGCATGGGTAATTTTTCAGCATTGACAATTGCCAAACTTTTTGTTCCAATTTTTCCCCTCTTTCCCCCCACTCCCTCCTCTAAATGGCAGGATGACCAATACATGTTAAATATGTTAAAGTATAAATTAATTTATACAAAATAAGTATACATGTCCAAACCAAACAAAAAGAATCGGACTCTGAAATAGTGTACAATTGGCCTGTGAAGGAAATCAAAAATGCAGGCGGGCAAAAATAGAGGGATTGGGAATTCTATGTAATGGTTCTTAGTCATCTCTCAGAGTTCTTTCGCTGGGTATACCTGGTTCAGTTCAATTTCTTTTTAATTATGTTTATTTTATTTGTATTCTCAATCTCTAGCACAGTAACTGGCATATAGTAGGCACTCAGTAAATGCTTTCTGATTATTGTTTGCCTGATATCACACTATGGATTCATTTTTATCTTGCTCCCCTAAAATGATCAGATCTTTCCTTTTTCCTCACACAAATTGATGTTTTGTTAGGATCCTTAATTTCATATAAATCAAATTGATTTTTTGGACCCAAGTATACAACTTTACATCTCGTCCTCTTCAAAGTCACTCACACAAACTACCATTCTAGACTGCAAATCTCTGTTGGAGGTCTGTCTTTCAATCAATAAATTGCCATGTACTTTTCAGTTTTTTATCTTTGGAAGGTTTAATAAGGGTGTCAGTGAAATCCTATTTAAATCATGGATAAAAGTATTGGGTAGCATGAGGGCAAGTCCAAGCCCTTTTCACACATGCATTTTTAGTGAACCTTTGTAGTTCTTCCACGTTTTGGGCCATCTTTCCAATTTCAAGTTTGCCCATGGATCCTTGAAATATCTAGCCCATATTTTTTTTATTTTGTACACAAGGATAGCAAAAGAGACTTTGTGGAATGCTTTGCTATAATTTTGAAATAACCATTTCGTGGTGATGACTTTACCGATCCAATGCCCTGCTGAATTTCTTGTTATTTGGGATGAACATGTTTGTGATTCCAGGCATACAGTTAAGCGCCTGCCTGGGCTTGTGCCCCCTGGAATGTCTTGGGAGAGCCTCTGCAGATGGCAAATGGATGCCATCAAGGGGAGGACACTGAGCTTGAAGTAGAGACCCCATGGTACATTAGAAGGTCCCTTTGGTAGTAGGGTCCTTGACTTTAGAATACAATTTCCTGATAACCAGTTATATGCTGGAGAATTCACTTCATTTTCCACAAACTGGCCATTCTTTTTTCTTTATAAAGATTCTCTTGATGTCTCTCTCTCTCTCTCTCTCTCTCTCTCTCTCGCTCTCGCTCTCGCTCTCGCTCTCGCTCTCTCTCGCTCTCTCTCACAATATTGCGTCAAAAACCACTGACAAAATCAGTGATTTTCTCTTGGCGAAAGTCTCCCTTGTGAAAAATAAGACCAGTTGAGCACAATATATTGACACACTGACCATGTTGAGAAATCCACATCTGCAGTCAACCAACTCCCAATCCTCTGAAGTCACAGTTGGATGCCGTATTGATTAAAGAAGTGTTCTCTGAACTTGTGTAATTATGTGCCCCATCAACGAAAAATGTTTGATACTCTACCTTCGATAATGCGATGTGTATCTGCTGATTCATAATATATATTCTATTAGTATATTCTAAGATGTATGTGTATATATGTAGATGTGTGTGTATATATATACTTTAACATTAAAAATGTAACAAATAAAATACATGAATCAATTATATAAATACTAATATGTATGTGTATCTCCATATATACATTACACACTTTCTTTTCTTTTCTTTTCTTTTTCCCCTGCGGCAATTGGGGTTAAATGACTTGCCCAGGGTTACACAGCTAGGAAGTGTTAGGTGTCTGAGATCACATTTGAACTCAGGTCCTCCTGACTTCAGGGTGGGTGCTCTACCCACTGCATCACTTAGCTTCCCTCCATCATACACTTTCTAACTGAACCTGTGATTTTTATCAGATTATTCAGATTAATAGAGAGTTCTTCTCTACCAATTTTGGTTCTTCATTGAAAAATTTGATAAAAATCACAGATTCAGTTAAATAATATGCATGTGGATATAGACATACACATTAGGATTTATATTATTTACTTGTTATTGATTACTAATAAATAAAGTACACATACACATATGTACACACAAGCATATACATAGCCCACAGGTCTTAGATCAGGGGTCCTCAAACTTTTTAAAGAGGGGGCCAGTTCACTGTCCCTCAGATTGTTGGAGGGCTGGACTATAGTAAAAACAAAAACTTTGTTTTGTGGGCCTTTAAATAAAGAAACCTCATAGCCTTGGGGGAGGGGGATAAATGTCCTCTGCTGCTGCATCTGGCCCATGGGCCATAAGACTTAGATCATCCCGAATTTAAGACTAGCTTTTTAGCTACTACTCCAGATTGCTTCTGTACTAATAGTTCTGTGTGCTCTATAGCTTACATAAAAATAGAAATTAAAAATATGAAATAGAAAAAAGAATATTGTCTTCTAGAGTGAACAGGAAGCTATGATAGCTTGTTACCTAGGGTAACAAACTTAGTGATATGGTCAGATCTAGGTTTTAGGAAAACCAATTGGGCAACGAGGGGATTGTGAGAATCATTTTGAAGAAGGGAAAAGTGCTTGGGTCAGAAGGCTGGAGGTCTCCAGTGAAGAGATGGAATATGGGTGATAATCCAGCCAAGGAAACTCAGCATAGTCAGACAAGTAGGGAGACGACTTCTTGTCTGATTCAACCCGATTCCCCAAGAGCCTTAGTCCCTTGCTTTGTTGCCACTGGCCACTGTGGGCAAAAGAGGGCTTCTTAACCTCCTTCTAACTCAGCTGTTTCCACAAGGCCACAGAGGCACTTAATTACTCATGTTTGAGAGTTGGGAAAGACAAGGACAGCAGTCTAATTTAGTAACTTCCCCAATGTCTGACTCAAAGTTGCAGAACAATCACCCATGTGCTATGGTAGAAGGAGTTTTCCCACTGGGAGTTCCAAAAGCCAGTGCGATTATGGGTCTGGACAGAAAAAAGGAGGGTTGATTAAATAAGCTTTGGGGACCATTTCTATAAAACACTAGGCATTGGTCTCTTGGTCAGGAAGCTAACCCTTTAGTACATTATAATCTCTTTGGGAAAATGTATTTCAACTTACATTATGTCACCTTCTAATCCAGCTGCTTTCATTTTGTCTTTTCCAGGAATGGAGCCAGCAGCATTGCCTATGGTGTGCATTCATTCTGAGCCCTGAGAGGGGGTAGATTGATAGCCCTGGGGGCCATGAACTTCACTGCAACCTTCTCCAACCATCCCACTTTACTAGAAGACAGGCTTGTAAAAGACATTCAGCCCTGTGTCCAGCCCCTTTCATGTGCCTTCCAATGGGGAGGGCAGAGGGAGCTGCCATATGAGAATGGACTCATTGTTCTCTGACCTGGGTCACATAGCTAGGAAATGTTAGGACCCAGTTGAAGACTTAGATCTTCTGAATGCTATACAGCTATTCCCTTTGAAATGGAAATGTCTGTTCAGCCTGAGACGTAGTCCCACACATTTCTCATCTTTCTATAGAGTGAGGATGTCACTAGACTATTCCAGTGACACCCTCTTCCCTTCTCCTCTGGGAAGGTTTTTGTTTTTCACACATCCCACCCACACAGAATTGTAGTAACCTCCCATCCCAGACAGTTCCCACTGGGACAGTGATGACTGTGTTCCCTGACACTGTGTGCCCCTGTATTCCGTGCCATGGTGTCTCGCACACCATCCTATCCCATGACTCTCCACTAAAGTCCTTACTATTCAACCAACTTTCCGGGGCTTATCGTAAGAAGGGCTTTGGGCTGGGTGTATGGTGGTGATCCATCGGTTGGATATAACGTTATCTGGAAGCCAGATAAAAGGATCATGGAGAGGATAGGGACCCACGAGGCCATTAAGCGCAACTCTCTTATTGTACAAAGAAAGAAATAATGGCTCAGACAAGACTAATGGCTGTTCCAAGTCCACACTGACTTCAAATCTTTTTTGCTGAGGCAATTGGGGTGAAGTGACTTGCCCAGGATCACGCAACCAGGAAGTGCTCTGTCCACTGTGCTATCTAGCTGCTCCAACTTCAACTTTAAAACACTTTTTTTTCTGTCCCACAAGCTGATGATCTGGCTTAGCTCATATCTCTAAAAATTCTTCCAAGTCTGTGTGGCCCTTCTAAAATTGGCTGCAAGATCCTCATTTCCTGTGAGGAACATTTGCTGATGTTATAGGCCACAAGCTCTGAAGATCCCTCCTGGGAACTCTCCAGTTAATGGAAATTCTTGCCAACAAGTTATCTTTATTCAGTGTCCACTTTGTGTACAGGAAATTGGGGGAAATAAATTGAAGCAAGAAAATCATCATGAATTAGCAAAAGGGAAAGCTCTCCTCTCAAAGCATCCATTCTGTCTGCTGGGTGTGGTATGCACCTTCATGCCTTAGGCAATTTGCTTCAGATACTTAAAGACAGTGTGGTGCAGAGAATGGAACTCGGATGTGGAGTTCTGCTAGTTGTGTGAGCTTAAGCAAGCCCCTTAACTTTCTTGGTCAACTCATACATGGTGGGAATGGAACTGCTTGCATTAGCCATCACCCAGGGGTGCTGTATGACTCCAATGCAAAACCTACATCATGGTGTGATGGAGATAATCCTGATCTGCAGCTAGGAGGTGTAATTTTGAATTTCCATCTGGGAAAAGGCAGAATCCCAGTGAGGCTACAGAAGTGCCAACCCCCTCCAAATATATATATTGGGATTTTGGGACTCTCCCTATATGGTCCACCAATATATTGGGGAGAATGGATTTGGACCCCAAAAGTATTTTAGAGTTATTGGCCAGCGTTCAAGATATCCTAAAAGAAATTTTAGTCTGAGACCATTTCCAAATCAAGAGGCAAAGATTTTGTTGTTATGTCATTGACCAGCTTGCCAAGCTCCAAAAAGGAGTTAGCCATTAACAAGGGGAAAGACTCAGGTGCTAAGTTCCCTAGTGGAACTCACAATTAAGCAGGGGGAAGACACTATAACAAGAGGGAAGGAGACACCATTAAGTGTGACAAGTTCTTAAAGAACTTGTTACCGTAAATCAGGTGATTCCTAATGAACCCATAATGCCATAAAGGGGGCTAAATTCCTAAAGAAGTTAGCAGGAGATCATGCTATTGAATAGCATGCTAACTCTGAAAGGAGTTAGGATCCTAAGAGGGATTAGTGGGGGATTGAGTACTTGTAGGTTCTTTTATAGGAAAGAAATTACTTCAGTGAAATCATAACTTGGCCTTCTGATTGGATATGGTAAACTGTGGGGTCATGATAATTTTGTCAATGCAAGGAATCTGACAAGGAACAAAAAGGTCTACTTAAGAACTAAAGCTCCACTTAAAGAGATAATGTATCAGTGCTCCTCCCTGCTTGCCTTAGGGAGTAGCTTGGACAGTAATTCAGATCTCTCCTGACAACTCCACCTGGCTATCAAGGACCAAGGACACCATCAACCCCTCTCTGGCCTCCTCATTATCTACATCATCATCATCTTCATCATAATCATCATTTTCATTTTTAGCATCTTCTTCATCATCACCATCATTTTCATCATCTTCAATTTCTTCCTCTTCATCATCATTTTCTTTTTCTTCATCATTATTATCACCATCATCTTCATCATCTCTTTCATTTTCTTCCTTCTCCTAGTTTTCATCATCATCATCATCATCATGTGCCAGCCACTGTGCTGAGAACCTTTCATTTATTATCTCTGTTGATCCTCACAACAACCCTGAGAGTTGGGTTTAGCTTCTTTGTTGCTAATGAGCTTCCTGCAGATTCTAACACAGACCTTTCCTACCTTATTAAGTATTGCTAAAGGATTTTGAAAAGTTATATCAAGGACCTTATGTAGTGATGTTTGAGAACATTAATTGCTTCCTATGGGCACATATTATTATCCCCATTTCACAGATGAGGAAACTGAGGCAAATAGAGATCATTTAGACCATCTATCTAGAGGTGAAAGGAACCCCAGAGGCCATTCAGTTTAATTCTCCAGAATTTTACAGAAGAGGAAACTGAGCACCACCAAGGCCAGGTGACCTTGCTCAAGGTCCCATAAGGACTAAATGTCAGAGAGGAAGACACACATGTGTTAGATGGATGGAAGAAGATGGGTGATCAAAGGACAATGAGAAGTGGTTAAATTTTGAGAGGAAAATTAGGAAATTAGTGTCATAAGATTATTGAAATTTGTGATGATTAATTTTCATAATCTAATTTCATAATTATAATTCTAATAATCTTATTAGAATTTGTGATTATGAAAATTAATAAATTGTGATTATGGAACAAAGAGACTCAAGAAAGAGCAGTATGATAAATTCTATACAAGAGATACAAGATAAAATCAAGTAATCAATGAATAAACATGTATTAGTCCCTAATATATTCCAGGTACCAGACTAAGCATTAACCCTGCATGAATCAGTGTCTGCCTTCAAGGAGCTTATATCACAGACATGACAACCCAACCTTAAGAAGATGCACTGAGAGGGAGAGGGCTTTGGGGGCCAGGTCACGGAGAAGAGGGAGTGCTGAGAGAAGCGGCAGGGTGGCGCAGTGAGAGGGGTTTGACCGATGCCTCTGGCTCCCTTCTGCCCAGAGGCATCTGGAGATCTAGATGAAGGGACTGGAGAAGAGAAAACCCACGGTTTCTTTGCTGCTGCTGAGCCTCCTCCAGATTCAGACAGACCTTTCCTAGCTTATTTAAGTGTTGCTAAAGCTTGTAAAAAGTGATGGAAAGGACACTGTCTGGTGGTGTTTGAGAACATTAAGTGCTTACTGTGGGCACGGCGGCCACCCACAGTGAGCGCCTCATACTTTTGCGCTAACCAAAGTACTCGAGGGCAACACACTGTTTCCTGTAGAGCATTTGATGGTGACGACACGGCTGCCATCTGTCTCCTCTCTATTGCCACCGCAGCTTCCCCACTGGAAGCACTGCCTCTCACTTCTGCCCTGGGCTCTTTATTGCAATAACCTCCTGAGCAGACCCCAAGTCTCCAACCTCTTCCCTCTCTGTCTTCCTCAGGATGTCAAAGTCCTCTTTCCAAAGCACGATTCTTCCCAAGTCTCTTCTCTCTCTCCAAGAAACGTCAATGGCTCCCTATTGTTTCTAGCACAATGTCTGGTCTTTGAAATCAAGACTTCAGCCTATTTTCCAAGCTCCTTGTGCATCAGCCCCCTCGTGCCCTCTGTGACCTGATCGAAGCATCTCTTTCCTTTCCATAACTTTGAATTTTCCTCCTTTCCACAGGCTGTTCCCTCTAGCTGGAAGCCCTCCTTCCTCCCCACTTCATCTTGGAATAACTCGAAGCCTCTGCTCATGTTCCTTCCTAAGAGCAGGTTTATCTACTTCTCCCCCTCCTAATTTACACTCTCTCCCCACTCCCCCAAGCCTCCCATTTTCTCTTTATTTTCCAGATATTTGGCACTGACCTATCCAGGGACATAGTTTCCTTCAGGGAAACATCTCGAGGGCAGGAACTGATCTTCTTTCGGTATTTGTATCCCCAGCACTTAGCCCAGGGCACATATTTAGCAGCCAAAGGAGCTAAGGCCCAGAGCCTTCTGTAAAGGGGGCAGGGCTGGGGAGAGGAGCGCCTTACTGGGTTTTTCTCCAGGGTCTGCAGTCGGAGATTATATAACTTCTCCTGCTATTGCTGCATTTTTTTTACCTTGTTTCCCTGGAAACCATGAAAAAATTGCCGAAACTCATCTAGGTAGGGTTCCCGTTCCCAGACATCAGCAGGAGAGCAGTTTCCTGAGCATGTGCTGATTTCTGAAAATAAGGCAACGGTGCTTTTATTTGGGGAGGGGGGCGGAGTAGGGTGGACTGCAAGCCTCCAAAATGGAAGAGAAATAAAAAGGCTGCAGGGGTGGGGGCTGTGGAAACAATAGCGAGTAAATTTTTGACATGTTGAGGACCTTGAGTCGGAAATGTCCAACAGCAGTTGATAATGTGGGCCTGGAGAGAGTCCGTTATAGGAGATCATTTCTGCCCTCAGGGAGCTTGCAGTTTAACTGGGGAGAGGAAGCTAAGAGCTTTGTGACCACCATGAACCCCGAGGAGAGAGCGTGAGCAGGTGCTGACTGATTTGGGGGGCTCCTTGCTGAGGGGACGGAGGCAGTCCCATGTGGCCTGGCTAATCTGGAGGCGTGAAGCTCCCAAGCTCCCTGACAAGCACCCACTGATGCCCATCTACGACCAGCCCCTCCTTCCTCTGGTTCTGGTGCATCAGAGGGCTCTGGATGGACTGTGGTGATTTGGAGGTCCCGGAGAGGAAACCGAATGGCACAGATGATGTTTTCCTCTCTTCTGGAAGTGAAAGGGATTGGCTTTGGAACCGAAAGGATCTGAAAGAAGTGAACAGCTGGTTGGGAGTGGGATTTGGTCTTCTAGTCCGTGTCATGTCATACAAAAAGGCCAGGCTCCCGGCCAGGCCTGGGCTGTACCTGAGACCAAAGCGTCTGAGAGAGTGGCTTGCCAAATCAAGAGGGTCTGACATTTTAGGAGCAGGAAGAAAAAAGCTCAGTTAAAACTGCAAAAATCAGGATTATGAAAGCTAGTGGGTGCAACTGAGAAGGGCTCAAAGAAGGAGAAGAGAACGGCCAGGAACTCTGGAGGATAATGATTCTTGGATCAATGCTTGTAGCCTCAAGGGGGTATAACGAAAGCATGGAGCCCACTGGAGAAAGATCTGAAAATAATGAAGTCAAGGAACTGGGTGGGCTCTCCCTGATGAGGAATTGATGCAAAGGATCCATGCTGGAGCTGGAGTCCTTCCAGAGGAGGGAGATGGGGTGGGCAGAGACCTTGGGTGGAAAATAATTGAGAAGTAGTTAAAGGAAGTAGCCATGGTCCATTGTCAAGAAGAGAAGTCTTGGGGGGGGGGGAGGAGACTTTGTAGCTGTCTTCAAGTACATGCAGTGCTGTCATAAGGATGAGGTAAGAGCTAATGGATGTCCCACAGGCAGCTCAAACACCACATATTCACAAATGAACTCATGATTTTTCCCCTTTCAAACTTTTCTATTTATCTCAATGACGCTACCATCCTTAGTCCCCCGATTTGTAACTCTGAGATTTTATTTAACGTCTCAGTCTCACTCATCCCCAATATCCAACCTGACGCTAAACCTTGTCACTTGTACTTTTAGAACATTTCTTGCATCTGACCCCTTAGCTCCCCTCACACCCATATCCCTTTAATTCACCATCACTTCTGATCTAGATTATTTTAAAAGTCATTACTGATCCTCAAGTAATTTTCATTTAAGTCTAAGCTGACTATGGGTTTCCCCCCTAAACTTCAATAGCTCCCTATTGCCTTGTGAATAAAATTCATGTAAGACCAGTTCCAGCTTAATAGTGTGGGAATCTCTCCTTATTAGTAGAGATTAATGTCCCATTCCCATATGAGGGGTGAGGTGGAGATGGCAAGTATAGGAGCACAAGTCTACTCAATCTTTCCAGTTTTTTCTAGTCTTTTTAAAAAGAATACTTCAAGTCACTTTGGACTCTGCAGTTGTTTTTAGCACTTCTGGCTTCCACCTTCAGGAGAGAAAATGCAAGATGCCAGCCCCACTTCAGCTTGTTAAAGGAAAAGACTGGGAAGAAGCTGACGTCAGACAATCCAGAAGTGTCCACCATGTCTCCATCCTCAGCTGGCTCACTAAAAACTTTGGAGAGCTTCCCTAGAGCCTCTGTCTCTGTCCCTGTGTGTCTCTCTCTCCCTCTTCTCTCTCTTTTTTTGTCTGCCTTTCTCTCTGTGTCTGTCTCTCCCTCTCTGTTTCTGTTTCTCTGTTTTTATGTCTCTCCCTCCCTCCTTTCTCTGTCTCTGTTTCTATCTCTCTGTCTCTTTCTGTCTCTCTCCTAATCGAAAATCTCATTCACTGATATATATTCAGCTCCATTGCCTGATATTCTCAGGTGTATACTTTCTCTGACTTTTTTTTTTGCTACTGATTTGGATAAATGAGTTTCTTGTCTATTTGCTTTACGTGTGTCCATTGTGGAACTAATATTTGATAGGAAAGAGGTCAAGACTTGGATATAGAGCTTGGGGACCTGCTCCCTCCCAATAATAAAACAATGCTCACAAGTTAGCTTAAATCTGAAATCCACATCCCCTAGACCACCAATATTTAGGTGAACAAATAAAATTAATTCTATTCCAGTTGGCCATTTTTTTTTGACAAGAACAGAGTAGCCAAACTTGTGGCCTCAATCTCCTGCTATTCTCTTGGCAGGGGCTGAAGGCTCTCTTGGAGAGGGGCAAATCTCTTAACATTTTCAGTCTCAGTTTCCCCAAATATAGAATGGGGATAATAATACCACCTACTTCCGAGGGGTGTTATGAGGATCAAAATGAAATAATAATTGTAAAGCACTTAGCATTACCTTCTCCATGGCAAACACTCTGTAAATATTATGACAATTATTATTATTATTATGGCCATTACAGTGGATTAGGTGGAAGTGACATCCGAGTTGAGAGAAGGGACCATGTTTTCTTGGTATTTGACAAGGAATGAGGGGGAATGCAGGTCAGAGTGATCCATGTCCCCTTGGCAACAAGAAAGTAAATTAAGAAGAAAGCGATGTGTTCTTTTTTAGAGTCTCTTACAAAGTAGGCCTGAGGAGGAGGGAGAGAGTCTGAAAAATAAGAGCAATGGGGAAAAGAAAAAAGCCAATGGGATCACACAGGAGCCTCTCTGCTCAGATTTGGAAAAGGGATCCATGGCAAGAAGCATTTATAATAAAACAGGAATCCCAAGGAGCAAAACAGGTGGTTTTCCTTTCTGTTTTTGTCTTCTAAAGTCCTTAGAGAGTTCCTTTAATAAATGTTTGTGGGATGTAAGAAAAGTATGAAGTTGGATAGAGCACTGACCTTGAAGTCAGGAGAACCAAATATGGCCTCAGACACTTAACACTTATTAGCTGTGTCATTTAACCTCAAGTGCCTCACCAAAAAATAAAAATAAATTAAAAACAAGAAACAAAAAATGCTGATTATTTATTTAAAAAAAAAGAAAAGAAAAGAATAGTGGGAAGAGGGTGAAGGCTTATTTGGCCCTGAAGTAAAGCATAGAAACTTCTTATGGCCATTCATGAGGCAGGATCGACTCTGCTCGGGCTGCTTGGGCTTAGTCGTTCCATGTGATCCTCCCCAGGGAGGACCCAGCCCCAGAACAGCCTAGCTCCTGGGTCTCTCTCACCTTCACTAAGTGTTTGCACACCTGCTGGGAACCATAGCAATCTGCCAGACCACTCCCTTTAAGTCAGACTTTTTTATTTAAAGGGCTCTTTATTAATTAATTTATTTAAGTAGGCTCTGAGATTCTCTCGAGCCAACATCTGACTCCAGCCCTTATTGCCATCCATCAGTAGAAGCCCTTCCACTCCCCTGTGCCCTAAGTCTACCAACCGCACTTTCTATCAGCTCTTTCTTCTGATTATCATGACCTATTTCTCTCTCACATCTTCCACCTTTACACTGACATTCACTCTTATATTGAAAATCCATAACAGCCAGGAGCTGGTTTCTCCCATTTCGAATAATGTTTCTTAAATAGACTGGGAGATACTGGCAGTCCGAGCAGCTGTGTGTCTCTGTGGGCTTGGATGCCCAGCTGTCCCTCCTGCCCTTTGCTGGCATCCTTGGTGCCTGACAATAACCCTGTCAAGAAGAAATTGAACACCAAGATGGACAGAAGGTATTGCGAGCATTTAGCTGCCTTAACTGAGTGAAAATCTCCAGGCCCAGACTAATTATATCTCAAGGGGCTGTTAGAAATAGCATGTGTGATTGCTGATCCATTGCCAGTAATCTTTGAGAAATCATGGAGAATAGAAAAGATGACAGAAGATTCAGGAGAGACCAATTTTATTCTGGTTTTCAAAAAGGGGGAAAAAGAATTTTATAAATGATAAGGCAGTGGTGTAGTAGATAGACAATGGGTCTTCAAGATTGAAAGACCTGGAGGCAGTTCTCACCTCTGACACATGTTGGCTCTGGCTATGTAACCTAGACAAGTCACTTAATTTCTTCAGTGTTTTAGGAAATTCTCAAATATAACAAGATACCAATCTGCATTGGTAGAGGGTGTTTCCTCTTCTGGGAGTTCCCTATAGCAATAAATTGCATATTCCCTAAATGGAAAGTTACCAGCTTTGTACAATACCCCAAATGCATTTTTAGACCAGATGCTAAATAAAAACAAAGAGAAAAATTAAACAAAAAGGCTGTGATTACTAAGAGCCAGCCTGGAATCACCAAGAACAAGTCGTAAGGAGCTTCCCATCCTTCTAATTACTCATAGTCACCAGGGACCTCAGTGGCAGTAATTCTTCACTCTCACTCATCAACTTCTCAACTTAGTTATCAACTCCGTTGCCATTCCAATCTCCACAAATTGCTCTCGGTCAGTAGCCCTTCTTTTCACTCACAAGATCAGACTTGTCACTTTTCACTCATCACTTTTTCACTGCGATGGCTTCCTCATTGGTCTTCCTGCCTCAGATTTCTCCCTTTACTTCCACCTTCCACACAGTTACAAAACTTTGACCATGTCATCCTCCTATTCAATAGATTCCAGAGAATCCCCCTTCCCTCTAGGATTCAATAGGAACCCTTTGTGATGGCCTTACCCATGGCTTCTCCCCACACCCTATGGCAGTCATGTCAGCCCAATCATCCCACACAATGATCTGCTTCCCATTGTCACCCCTTTGGATCAGCTGTCTCTCATTCTTGAAATGTTCTCCCACCTCACCCTCACTCCTTGGAATTCCTGACATCTTTTAAACTCAGATTAGCCCCAGCTATTGTGGGAGATCCTTCTTGATCCCCAAGGTTTTACTTCTTCATTGTCCAAGGTTATTTTGTCTTGTATATTCCTAAGTAGGCATATATTATCCCCTCTGTAGGAACATAAACTCCTTAAAAGAAGAAACTATTCACTTTTGTCTGCAATCTCAGAGCTCAGCACAGTGCCCAGCACATAGTAGGTCCTTAAGAAATGCTGGTTGTTGCCAATTTGTCCACATTAAATCTTGTACTTAAATTTTAAAAAGTCACATACGAAAGAACACATTTTGGGGGGAGTTCTAACTTTGGAGTAAAGAATATTAAAATGGAGGAAAGAATTAGGGATCATCTTGGTACCAAGTCAAGTACCTAAATCCAGTAGGTGTCAACTAGCAGGACTCTAAGTCAATACAGTCTTGGGACTTATATGATATGGTAGAAGGTTCTAAAGTACAAGAGTGAAAAGAGAGCATTAGCAAAATGAACCTAATAACATTACACAGGAAAGGAGAAGAGAGCTTAGGCTCAAGCTGGCACATGTGGATGAAGGATTGGTAGTCGTGGGAATTGGAAGGAAGTGATAGATAACAGGGACATTTGGAAGGAAAAATCTATAGGAATCAGAGGATGTTAGAAACAGCCTTTGCCTTATGGAGCATGCATTCTATTGGGAGAAAGGACTAATTGACAGGAATAAACACAAAACAAGCCCATCTGTGCCATCTGGCCTTTAGTATTCTTTCCAAATCTCAGTTCTAGGATGTATGATACTTTGAGATTCAGGGTCGCCTCTACTTGGAGATAAGATGCCAGAAAAATATTCTTGTTTAGAAATAAATGATAAAGTATACAATTGTCTCTCTAGAGATTTATAAGGCATGTTCTTTGTGACAAAGAACATATTTTTGATGGAGAGGACACTAACATCTAAGGGAAATGGGAGGGAATGGGAAGAGTTAATGAGGTGGGGAGGCGGATTGCAGACATTTGGAAATCAGAAGGGGAACCAATCCCAAGAGGAAACTGGAGAAGAGCAAATACAACAAAGGGAACTGTGTCATAGGAGGAGAACGACCTGGAGATATGAGGCTGAAGAAGAGAACCTTGGGAATGGCCCCTTGGTGACTTCAAGTGTTTGACAGTCTGACATGGAAGAGGAGCTAACTTTGATTCCCTTTGATTCCCAATAAATTTAGACTGGATCATTACAGATATGGCGGATAAACATGTAGAACAAAAAGTCCACATGACATCAAGAATGGTCATGTCAGGCTACCCTTATCTCCATTTTTGGACAGAATAAATGGAATACTCTGGTGCTAGAGAAATATCAGTTATTTTTATTGTAACACTGTAGAATAAATAGCTCACTTCAGCTTAGGAGCAATCCAACGGCCCCTCATGTTCATGCGGTCTCTTTCTCTTCAGAGTTTATTTAAAAGGAAATGCTATTAATTCAATCACAATTCTCCAAAATCCCCGATTAGGAAAATTCCTAACATGTGGTCAGAGGTTGTGTTCACATCTCTAGGCAACCCCTGACCCTTTGTGATTGAAGCAAGATTCAGTTTACTGGAAATGTTTATGTAATGATGTACCAGATTGTACGCTAATCTCCGGGGATAAACTGACCTTCTCCTGGGACTTCCCTCAGCCCTGGTCTTCTGTTCTGAGATGCCTAAAGTGGCACTGACCCTCCAGAGCATCTTCCTTCTCTGTCCCGGCTTATGTTCCTCAGTGATGTGCTACCAGAATACTTTGTTTACTCCAACCACTCAAATGATTCCTGGTCTCTAAATGGTTAATTTATAGATAGTTCTTGAAGTACCAGTACATCTCTTTGGTCCATCAGAACATGATTATTGCACATGATTTTTCTATATTTAATCTAATGTCTATGAATGTAAGTGATTGATTAGGTATCTTTATCACTTTACTTAAGCCAGATGGGGTTGAGGAAATCAATCACCATGCCCTTATACTATTACTAATATTGTCATCGACATTTGGTTCTTCTTCTCATTATTTTTGGTGGGCGTTAGGTAGAAAAGGCTCGGAAAAAGTTATTTTCCAGCTATTGTTCTTTTCTCATCGTGTCCTTCAGATCATTGCACAGACATAACATTTCTATTATTTGTAATTGAATAAAAGTATCCTGATGTCAGCTCATCTTCCACAGGTTCTTTGAATAATTTCATATTATGATAATTGCACAAAATCTTTCAAAGGAGTCTGATGGATGATTATGCACAGTATCATCCCAGAAAGCTGAGAGAAACAGAGGAGAGCAAAAGCAGACTGCAGGAAGTTCAAGGAGACAATGGAGGGAGCAAAGTCATTCCAAGGGTGTTCGGGGATAAACATGGGATGAGGATGGTAGAAAGAAGGAAAACGGGGGAAGAGCAAATGCATTTCTAAAACCAAGAAGCATGGAGCTGCCACTTTGGACCCTAACATCCCGGATCCTGCAGTGCTTACCAAGCAAATAGAATTGAACCAGAAAGATCAAAGACAGGGACAAGCAGCAGCCAAATTGGATTAATGTGCACATGCACACAGAGTTATATTGATCTCTCTCTCTCTATTCATATGTATCTCAACCCATACGTATACTGATGTACTTATACACATATACATATATGATGTACAAATGGTTATCCACACAAATATGTATTTATGTTCATTTATATTCACTTATATACACACGCATATATACATACAGCATGCATTAACACCTCTGGATGGCTACTTGTGGAGATGGTATATTTGGAAATAAGTATAATGTGAGAAAAAAAAAAAAACAACAAAAGAATGTAAATGAAATAGCACCTTCCCCTGCAAAAAAAAAAAGCAACATTTAAATGACAAATTATTAGCTACCCTGAACAACTTTAAATTGTTTTCTGCAGGAGAGACAGCCTGCTCTCAGCCAGGGAGCTTTTCTTAGAGCCAGGAAGATGCGGATCTATGCTGGTTATATGGCCCTCCAGGCAACCCCTGACCTTTGTGATTGAAGCAAGATTCAGTTTACTGGAAATGTTTATTTAAAGTGATTTAAAACGTTATGGCTCTAGGCAAATCTCTAAGATCATACATTTCAGAGAAGATGCAGACCTGAACTAGTGAAGGGAGTTTCCTCACTTGAGAGTTCCCCATACAAACTGGTCCAGACCATCATTTTCCAGAGTAAAATAAAAAGAAAAATATGTCTATTGTTTTTTCTCTTTCTCCCTTCCCAAAATTCAGCCTTTGAAGGGAAAGGCCCTTCGGACAGAGTAAATTTAAATAATTAAACACAGGATTGTAATCTTCCTGGCTCTTGGGCTGCACAGATGGTGATCAGTGAATAGAATCAAAAGTGGGGATTTTGATTTCAGGAATAACAGCTTAAAAAACCCCACAACAAAACAACAAAACACCCACTACCCAGTCTTTCTCTTTGGAAAGAGGCGAACAATGTTGGCAGCCGAGAGCAGCAGAGGAGGCTGAAAGGCAATCTTTTATTTCCACCCCTTTCCATTTGAATCTGTTTTCCCGTTATGACCATTGAACAGCTCCCTCTTCCATGCGGCTGGATCACTAATTGAATTCCCTACCAGGCTCCATCTCAGGGCCCAGAGAGCCCAGAGCCAGGATTAGCGGCAGGGGTCCTTCTGGCTAATGTGATTAGAAATTATTTCACCAGAGCTGAAAGTGTTTCATTATTGTGCTTTGTATTATTCAGGAGTGCTGTCAGAGCAGGGGTGCTAATGATGAGACGCTACCTCAGGACGAGCGATGGGGATGCTGAGAAAATCACCGAGACGTCTTGGCAATAAAACCTTGGACCAGATAGAGCCGACTTAACGAGCCAGTGCAGGGACCTGAGAAACCCAAGCTGTGTTCTGTCCTCAGTGGCCAAACCAGTGACGGAGCCCAGTCACTGGCTGCCCTGACCACCGGAAGAAAATCAAATAACTCCTCTGGGTATCATTCTCTGTAAAACGGGTAGAAGACCTGTTAGGTCACTCGAGTGATCTATTTGTGGGCTAGAGAAGGACTTGCTTAAAGACTAAAGCTAACACAGAGTTTTGCTCTTTGCCTGGAGCTTTACAATTGTTATCTGATCCTCATCAAAGAGAGGTAGGTGCTATGATTAGCTCCATTTTTCAGTTGAGAAAACTGAGGTAAATAGAAGTTATATGATTCACTTAGGGTCACACAACTAGAAAGTGCCTGAAGTGGGATTTGAACTTAGAGTCTCCCAGGCTCCTGAACTTCATCCACTGTGTCACCTAGCTGCCCCTGATGGGCATTAACTCTGATTCTAACCCACGTCCTAATTTTGTTGCTTTTTGTTCAGTCGCGTCCAACTTTCAGTGACTCTATTTGGAGTCAAGATACTGGAGTGGTCAGACATCTTCTCCAACCCATTTGACTCAGGAAACTGAGTGATCGTACAAGTAGTAAGTGTCTGAGGTCAGATTTGAAATCATGAGGATGAGCCTTCCTGATTCCAAGCCCAGGGCTCTATCCACTGCATCACCCTGCCTTCCTCCCCACAAGGCCAAAGGATATGAATAGACAATTCTCAGATGAAGAAATTGAAACTATTTCTAGTCATATGAAAAGATGCTCCAAGTCATTATTAATCAGAGAAATGCAAATTAAGACAACTCTAAGATACCACTACACACCTGTCAGATTGGCTAAAATGACAGGAAAAAATAATGATGATAGTTGGAGGGGATGCGGGAAAACTGGGACATTGATGCATTGTTGGTGGAGTTGTGAACGAATCCAACCATTCTGGAGAGTAGTTTGGAACTATGCTCAAAAAGTTATCAAACTGTGCATATCCTTTGATCCAGCAGTGTTACTACTGGGCTTATATCCCAAAGAGATCATAAAGAAGGGAAAGGGACCTGTATGTGCACGAATGTTTATGCCGGCCCTCTTTGTAGTGGCTAGAAACTGGAAACTGAGTGGATGTCCATCCATTGGAGAATGGCTGAATAAATTGTGGTATATGAATATTATGGAATATTATTGTTCTGTTAGAAATGACCAACAGGATGATTTCAGAAAGGTCTGGAGAGACTTACATGAACTGTTGCTGAGTGAAACGAGCAGGACCAGGAGATCATTATATACTTCAACAACAATACTATATGATGACCAGTTCTGATGGACCTGGCCACCCTCAGCAACGAGATCAACCAAACCAATTCCAATGGAGCAGAAATGAACAGAACCAGCTACACCCAGTGAAAGAACACTGGGAGATGACTAAAAACCATTACATTGAAATCCCAATCCCTATATTTTTGCCCACCTGCATTTTGGATTTCCTTCACAAACTAATTGTACAATATTTCAGAGTCTGATTCTTTTTGTACAGCAAAATAACAGTTTGGTCATGTATACTTATTGTGTATCTAATTTATATTTTAATATATTTAACATCTACTGGTAAAAAAAAAAGAAATATATACAATTTTAGAAGATGTCTGGATACTGACATGAGAATTGTTTCAGAAGTTGACATATGTGTGAGATTAGATCATCAGTGAGTTATGGCACAGGTCAAAATCTGCCTCAAATTAGGTAAAGGACTTACGATAGGAAGCAAAGACTGTAAACAATCACATGGATTCAATCTGACCTATTTAAATAAACATCCATTGTCAAAAAATGGGAAATGGAAAAAAACAAAGATATTGGTCTTGGTTGTCAACATTTCCTGCAAAGGTTTAAGTGCCATAAAGCATACACCTTAATGAAGGGGACAAGAGAGTCCAGACATCCCTTCATTTGCTTGCCAGGTGAAGTGAGATAGGGACAAATGGCAAGAGTAGTTATTTGTACAAAATTATTTGTTGTGGACCAGACTTATATTTTCAGTGGAAAAGAGAGTTCCCAGTGAGAAATCCTTTCTAGCCATGCAGGTCCTTGTCTTCTGCAATTTAGAATCTCAGAGGGTTGCATTGAGAGATTAAGTGACCTGCTCAGGGTAACACAATTATCATATTTCAAAGGAAGGATTTGAATCCAAGTTCTCCTGATTCCTAATGTGGCTCTTTAGACACATGTAAAGCATCAGGATAGAAGATGGTGAAATATTTTGGATAATGACACTTTACAAAATAATAAAAAGTAACAGAAAGATCAAGCCCATGAATTCCTTTCCGTCATTCAGTAAATATTAAGTGTTTATTATGCATGAGACTCAGTGCTTGGGTAATAGTGCAGAGGATTCAGATTCATTAGCAAAATTCCCAAGTATGACTTGAATCAGAATAAAAGATAATGGGGAAATGTTTAACAAAACAAACAATATGATATAGATAATATTAATTTGTGGTTTTTCTGTGTCAAAATAGGCCCAGAGGATTCACTTCTATTTGGGATGGACAGCACTGGACAGAGACAGCTTTGGAATCAGGAAGTGTTACAGTCCATCCTGTCTGACTCACCCAGGTTGTGTGGCCCCATACAAGCTCCTTACTTCTCAGTGCCTCAATCTTTCTGAGATTTAAGTTGGAGAACAGATCCTAATCTTTTCACTGGTGCAGTCTCTTGTGCCAATAAAACCCACAGGTTCGACTCCCAAATGACTCATATTTTTAATATAATTTTTCATGTATCATATACATAGATCTGTCATTATAATTATAAAGTAAGTCCACAGGTTATTATAGTTAGCATGCAAGTTTCTTAAGAGCTTCTTTTGTTGTTTTTTTGTTTGTTTGTTTCTGTCCTTTGTGCCCAGCACAGAGACTGTCAGAGAGTGTGGGGTCTTAATAAATAATTGTCTATCTATTGGTTATCTGCAGATGCTCCATCTACCAGATAAAAAGGGCCATGAAGGCAAGAACCAAGTCTTAGTTAATCTTTGCATTTTCCCAGGGTCTAAATTAGGACTTTGAAAACAGGGTGTTCTTCTCAACGTTTGCTTAATTTATTGGAATTGTTGTGAAATTGAGTTTGAGTTGGGAACATGCTTAATGATCAGTTAGCCAGAGCTCTAACATGGGGAAAGTGAATAAAATGTTTGACTTGAGCATACGAAACTGCAGGGGCAGAAAAATCATAAAGTATACATTTGCTATCACCAAGCATTCCATACTCTGTGGGTGTATGTGTATGTATGTATGTGATTTTATATTCTATCCTTGGGATCAAGATGGTATTGCCTAGAATATATTTTTTCGACAGCTCAAGGAAGAACCAAGGTGGATTCTCTGACTTTTCTACTAATCATGACATTCAAGAGAAACCGACCAACAATGGTGCCATATTTCTCTGATCATTCATCAGAATTTGCCCGTATCCCTATTTGCAAGTTCAAGATAGAAATATCTCCTTGGTCTGACACCACTCCCTTGAGTCACCTGTTTCCCTGTAGGGCAGATAGTTCTTTCAAACCTTCCCTGCAACAATAAATAATAATGAAGAAGGCATCCTGGCAACCTCAACCCATAACTAATCTGCTTGTTGCCATGTCATTGCTGGGTAACACAACCACAGGCTCTGGTTGCTGCTGTGCAGCTGGAGTCTCCCAAACACTCTGGAGAGCTCAAAATACAGGATTAGTTTGGGAAATAAAAGGGAGAGGAAGGAGAGGGGAGTTCACTGATCTCAGTGGCTTTTTCTGTGCTAAGATTCTAAATTCTGGCATTTTAGAATCAAAAGAAATCTATGGCTGATGTGACATGGTAGGAGACATTGTATTTTGGCAGACAACTAAAAACATACAGAGAAAGCTTTACTGAAAGTCTCCACATTATACTTACAATAGTAGCTCCTAGGATGGAAGGGTATTTTCCTCTCTATGTTACTTTGGGGATCTGAGGTCTCATTACTGTGGGTACCTTATTCAACCTTATTCAACACTCCCCCCTCCTTTCCCTCTCTTCCTTCTCCTTCCCACCCTGACTTTTCCTCATTCGATCATTTAGGTCTCTTCCAGTTCCAAATCTGTGATCTTCAAGACTACCGGGCACAGTAGAGTTGTTTCTCTGCAGGAGTGGGGCACGTTTCCACACTATGAACTCCTACTGAAATAATAATTCTGGACCCAAAGAAAGCAAATAAAGGATTCTTCCCAGAGTTGCAAAGTCATAGAGTTTTTTTTTTTTTTTGTCAATCTAAGTATAGGCTTTATTTGTTTATTTATTTTGCTTATATCCAATTTTTTTTCATATTTCCTTATGAATCACATTGAGAGAGAAAAATCAGAACCAAAGGGAAAAACCACAAGAGGAATAAAAAAAGAAGAAAAAGAAAAAAAGTGAACACAGCATGTGTTGATTTACATTTAGTCTCCATAATTTTCTCTCTGGATGCAGATGGTATTTTCCATCCAAAGTTTATTAAAGTCATTGACTTTTCACTTGGAAGGGACAGCTGTGGCCATTCAGTCCAACCCACACATGAGAAGAATCCCTGTCCATAGGCTTTCTTTCATCCTTGAACTTTTAAAGCAACATGGGTTGCTGGTGGTTGCTGGAAGTTCTACATTTCTCAGTTTTATCTATTGGTTCCTGTTTGATCCCTACCCTAGAATCAGGAATAAGGGCAACCTACAACTGCTGCTTAGAGACATTTCCTCATCAGATTTCAGTGTCCTTTCTTTGTTTTCAAGTCCATACTTATCTTCCATTCTTACTGAACAGTTAAGTCATTCTTCCAGCTCTCTCCACAGATTTAATATCTAGTTCATGATCTTCATCTTCATTCCCTGCCATTGTCCTCAAGGACTTTGAAGTTATATTGATTAACCCTTGATCAATCATATCATATAATTGCTCCCCTACTTCAACGCCAATGGGTTCCTTCCCTTTTCAGCTATATACCAATAGCCTCTTACCTTCAGGATCTCTCAGAATTGCACCATCACCAAGGTCTGAAACACTGAAAATCAACTCTTCAAGTATAAATGCCTGTCATCCTACGTCTCCCCCATTAGAGAGCAAGGCTAATGGATTGTCAAGGTCATAGGTACTAAGTCAAAGACAAATGATTTGAACTTAGGTCCTCTAACTCCAGCCAGTGCTCTGTACAATAGACAGAGCTTTCCCCCTTAAAACTGAGCTGAGAGAAATTTGATGGCTCCCTTGGATGAGATAGCTAGCACATGTCCAAGGCAAGATTTGAATTCAGATTTCTCTGATTACAAGTTAAGTCACCTAACTTGATTATCAATCAACCAACTAGAATTAAGAGATTATAAAGAAGGGAAAGGGACCTGTATGTGCACGAATGTTTGTGGCAGCCCTTTTTGTAGTGGCTAGAAACTGGCAACTGAATGGATGTCCATCAGTTGGAGAATGGCTGAATAAATTGTGGTATATGAATATTATGGAATATTACTGTTCTGTAAGAAATGACCAACAGGATAATTTCAGAAAGGCCTGGAGAGACTTACACGAATTGATGCTGAGTGAAATGAGCAGGACCAGGAGATCATTATATACTTCAACAACAATACTATATGATGACCAGTTCTGATGGACCAGGCCATCCTCAGCAACCAGATCAACCAAATCATTTCTAATGGAGCAGTAATGAACTGAACCAGCTATGCCCAGAAAAAGAACTCTGGGAGATGACTAAAAACCATTACATTGAATTCCCAATCCCTATATTTATGCCCACCTGCATTTTTGATTTCCTTCACAAGCTAATTGTACAATATTTCAGAGTCTGATTCTTTTTGTACAGCAAAATAACGTTTTGGTCATATATACTTATTGTGTATCTAATTTATATTTTAATATATTTAACATCTACTGGTCATCCTGCCATCTAGGGGAGGGGGGGGGTAAGAGGTGAAAAATTGGAACAAGAGGTTTGGCGATTGTTAATGCTGTAAAGTTACCCATGCATATATCCTGTAAATAAAAGGCTATTAAATTAAAAAAAAAATAGAATTAGCACCTTCCATATGCTATGAGCTCTTCTGGAAGTAATGACAATTACAAACTAGGTTTGCCCTCAAAGAACATATTGTGTTGAGAAGACAAAAGGTGAATATGTAAATATATACAAAGTAATCTCTTTGCAACTTTTAATACTATTGGACATTCTCTCTTAATACCGTTTCCTTGTCTTCTGAGATATCATTTTCTTCTGGTTCTCTTGCTAGCTCTTTTGCCATTCCTTCTCTGCCTTCTTTGACATCATTCTCTGTTAAGCCCTTTGATATAGTCATGCCTAAGAGATCCTTCTCAGATCTTCTTCTCTTCTACCTGTATTTGCTCAGCTAATTCATTCATTTCCACACTTTCAACTCCCATTTTGATACTAATGATTCTCGCATATTTTCCTGGCTCTTCATACATGTCCTGCTCTCTTGTCCCTTATTCTTGGCAAATAGGTAACCAACTGTTTATGAAACATGAATTGATGCAGTCATTCTGGAAGGTAATTTGGGACTATGCCTTCCAAAGCCATTGAACTAAATATATCCTTCTACCCCAGTGATATCTCTATTCCAAAGAAATCAAAGAAGAAAGAAAAGAGTCCATATGTAAAAAACATACACAACAATTTTAAATGTGTTGGCAAAGATTTGAAATGGGCAGGGGGACTATCAATTTGGAAATGAGTACAGAAATTGTGGTATGTGAATGTGATGATAGCATAGTGGTGGAAGAAGTGACCAGGGGACAGATTCAGAAAAACTATATAAGACTTACAAGTTGATGCAAAGCCAAGTGAACAGAGTCAGGAGAATATCTTATCTAATAGCATAATATTATAAAGACAAACAACTATGAAAGTTTTAAGAAGGATAAACCTAATGACTAATCATGATTCTAGAGCACTCACATTATAACATACTGTCCTCTATACTAGGAAGAAAGAAAATAAGTGATCTTAAGATGAAGAAAAAGGCTTTTTTTTTTTAACTGGCCAACACAGGTATTTGTTTTGCTCAATTATACATATTTGGGTTTTTTTCCTTTCTCAATAGGAGGAGGGATAGGAGAGAGAAAAGTCAGATTGAAGAAAATTATTTGAATTAAAAAAAATCTTTAAGAACTCCTCAAATTGCTGAGATGATTCTGATTTACTTTTCTTTTTTACTCTATTTAATCAGCTCAATTATTTGAGCTCCCACATATTAAATAATTATTTCAATTATTTCATCAGTTCCCACACATTAAATAATTCTTTGTGGGTATATGATTTCTACATTTACATATCCTACCCTTACTTCTCTTCCATTTGCCTGTTGGACATTTACACCAGAATTTCTAGAATCATTTTAGATTTGACAAGATTTGATCTCAAATCTGTGTCTCCTTCAATCTTCCTTATTGCTTTTGAGGAAATCACCATCCTTCTAAGCATATAGATCTATAAATATAGAGACATCCTAGATGCTCTCCTTCATCCTCAAATTGGGAGGCCATCAAGTCTTATTGATTCTGTTTCTTTAACCTTACCTGCATCTGGGCTCTTCCTCCACTCACAAAGCAACTACCCTGGTCTTGGTCCTTATCATCCATGGTCTAGATGACTACAATGATTGGTTTTCTTGCCTTTTTTTGCTTTCCTATTCATCTTGTATACAGCTGCCAAAATAATGTTCTTACAGCACTTGGGACACTTCCTCTTATACATGGCTCCATTGGCTACTACAGGGACAAAGTCGTTCCTAAGTCCCTCCAAAAACACACTTTTACCAGTCATGATGTGGACAGAATTACAAGCAAAGACTTTTAATGAAATAGCATCGTAAGAAAGGTTGCAGTAAAATATGCTTCTAAAAAAGCCTGAAGCATACTCTCAGAAACTGATATACCATCAGTGGGAAGTACAGATATCCGTAGAGATTCTTCATGAGTATCATATCTACAGAGAACAGCAGAGGTTGGGGAATGAAAATAAAGGTAACCCAGTGTTAAAAGCTCACTGGCAATGCATGTTGGTGATGTAATTATGCTGTTCTTGCTGAGATAAATAAATATCTGCTGAGATGTTTTCAAATATTCCGTTTGTTTATCCAGTGACTGACTCACTTCCTTCAGTGGTTCACTTTTATGTTGGCTACAATCCTTATTTTGTTCAAGCCACCTCTGGGGTTGTGGTAGAGCTAATTCATAGATGGCACTTGTTTGTCCATACCTGTAATACCTGTGTTACCTGTAAGCTGTTTATACCTTCTGGTTTTACATCATACTCGTTTTGAGATATCATTATATTGCTCTTTTTTGTCTTTCTTAATGGCTTTTTAGTTATGTATAATACTGCCATTCTCTATTGCTTTAAAATTAGCAAAATGATTTACAGATCTTGTTTCACTGGCGTCTCAGGAGAAGCCAGTGAGGTGAGGCTACAGATGTTATGACTTCCCTTTTACAGATGAAGAAAACAAGTTTCAGAAAAGGGGAGTGACTTTCCCTGAGCCATGCTACTAGACAGTTCTGGGCTTAGGATTTGAATGCAGGTGTTCCTGACTCTGGATCTATTACACTTTCTAGTAAGCTAGGTCCATGTCTCTTCCCAGTCACTCGGTGAAATAATTTCTCTTACCAAATTAGATGATCTAATAGGTGTTTTTTTTTTCCTTTTACGTGACTCATATATGTAATTCCTGAGCAAAAATTTGTTGAAAGGTGAATTTATTCTCCTTCTCAGAATTGTCTGGCTGTTCGAGGAAAGCCTCATGTAGGAGGGGTCCTTGTGGAGAGATTGGAGGCAGTGGAGGGAAGGAGGAAGTGAATTCATGCTTGGGTGACTGTCTCTCAAGGCAGGGCCCTGGATGATGCAAGATTCCAAGTGAGGGAGAGGGCCGTTTGTCTGAACCCTAGAGCATAATGGGAGGCGAAGCCAAGAAACCCAGCAAGGCGGTTTGGAGCCAAGTTGCAAAGGGCTTGGAATGCCAAACAGGTGTTTTGCTTTGATCCTGGAAGAATTCAGGAGTCACCATGGTTTGCCAGTAAACAATTGAGTCATTTCCAGGCTTAACACATTGTGGGATCAAGCAAGGTTTGCCTCCCCCAAACAAGGAAGCAGCATTTCATCTGTTCCCGCCAATGGTAGCCATGGCTGTGGAGGAGAGAATCTTCACTTTTAGGGAAGGGAGCTTACAGAAGCGAGAAGAATAAGGGAGGCAGGGAGGCCTGAGGAAGAGGCTAATGAAGTATTCCTGCCAGCTGTCTTGGGGGAAGGGGTGGTATGGACCCTGGGGATCTGGGCACTCCAGGCCAGTAACTGGAAAGCTGCAAAGATAGCTACAGCCGCTACCTATATCCTGTTTTCATATTTTGCAGCCTGTGACTGCCATCTCTCCCAGCCTCTAATTCTACTGGATTTCAATTTTACTGGCACTGGAATGGATTCGAAAAGCAATAGAAAGAGGTAGGGTAGAGAACAAGGAAGGTCAGGGTTCTATCTCCATTTGTTGGGCTTTTACCAAAAAGATGAGGGGGTGCTGCGCAGGAAGGGACCTTAGAGGCCATCTGGTCAAACTACTCATTTTCTAGAGGAGGAAGCAGTCAGAGAAATGAATGACTTATTCAAGATCACACAAATCCCAGAGAGTGATTTGGATTCAGAAACAGCTCTCCTAACTGCAAAGCTGGGAGTCTTTGCATGACGCCATGATTGCTTTCTCCAACCTACTTGCTTTGGATTAAATATAGACTCCTCGGTCTGGAACTTAAAGCCCTCCACAGTCTGCCTCCTATCTCCGATCTTATTTCATATTCCCACCGTTAAACACTCACCATTCAAATCAAATTGGCCGGCTGGCTGTTTTCTGCAGGTCGTCCCGTGGCCATACTGAAGGTGCCCCTTCTAGTTCTGATCAGAGTGGCTCAGACAGTGGGTGAGCTCCTGACTCAGTGGCCCTCTCAGAAGAAGACAGTCTCATTTCAGCTCACCTGTGTGGCAGGAAGAGCCCTCATGGGGCACACTGTAGCTCCGCCCCAGCCCCTTCGGCAGGGTCTGTAGACTCGCTCTGAGACCCTGGCTGCCATTTCTGTTCTGGACTTCCTTTCCTGCACAGGTGACTGAACGTTTAAATGTTCAGTTTGGAAGTGACTTCCCACACGTAAGAGCTCCAGAGATGGTGGGCCCTCAGAAATAGAACTGAGCCCAAGCACAGGAAGCTTCTGCATGGGAGAAGCTGATGGCCACAAGGAAGAGCCCATGGCTCTGGCCTAGTTGGTTCACCTGGGATGGGGCAGGGAGGGGATGGAGGGAGGAACAGGGCAGGGCCAAATGCCTCTTCAGCAGCCCACAAACTGCCTCATGTTTAATTGGGTTTCAAGATCAACCCGGCACAAGAAAAGAGTAATAGGAGCTAAAACTAGTGTGTGTTTGTGCTTTGTCAGACCCAAGATTTTGAGTGCTTTGGGCTTGCCTTTCTTTGTGGCTAAGAAACAACCTGATTTCTCCATATTATACAATGAGAACCATTTTACTTCCACCCTCCTCCTCCTCTTCCCTGGAGATCTAGGGAAGAGCCACTGCTTAAGCTTGTGGTGATGGAGGTGGGTTAATGAATCAGAGTCTGAGAAAAGGAAATTAGAGCTCAATCCCTCCCAGGGATGAACCCCAGACCATACTCATGGGTCCAGAGCCAAAAGGAGTCCTTTAGGTAGAGAGGCTGGGCACAGCGCCATGTGCCCTTGAGTTCATCTAAATGCTCTATGCATGGCCTCTATGCCTCTGTCCTTCTCTCCTCTACCTGGGAAGCCCTTTTCCCCTCTGCCTTTTAGGATTTATGGCTTCCCTCCAAGCATAGTTCAGGGGCCCGTGGGTACAAGAACCTTTGACTTGTTTTCCCAAATGTGAGTTCTGTCTCCTTTATGAAATCTCCTCGTCTAACTTTCTAAGCCCTTTGAATTTACTTCTCTGGTTGCAGCCTCTAAAGTGGAGTTTAAGTTTCCTAAGAACAGAGGCTAAATCTGCTTTAGTCTTAATCTCCTTGGAGCCCGTCACGGAGCAAAGGTTTGCTAGCTTGAGCTGCACAGGACTGGCCATCCCCTTCCTCTCACTGTGATGTGTATTAGCCCCTCAGGCCAGTGTTACCTGCAAAATGCCATTTGATGCTTGGCTTCCAAATGCCACTTTGAGAGAATGGGTTCAGTAATTTGAGCCAGACTTCTGAAATTCACCAAAGTGATATTTGGAGAAAATTTGGGCTCATTGCAAGCCTGGATGGTCATCCTGTCTGGGGTTTCTGCTAAACAGACACAGAATGAGTCTCAAACAGAGCTTGGGGGCAAATGTGACCCCCAAAACAACCATTTCCTTTTTTAAAATTAAAGCTTTTTATTTATAAAACAGACGTATGGGTAATTTTTCAAAACTGACTCTTGCAAAACCTTCTATTCCAAATTTTCCCCTCCTTCCCCCCATCTCTTCCTCTAGATGGCAGGTAGTCCAATACATGTTAACTATATTAAAATATATGTTAAATCCAGTATATGTATACATATTTATACAATTATCTTTCTACACAAGAAAAATTGCATCAAGAAGGGAAAAACTGAGAAAGAAAACAAAATGCAAGCAAAACAACAGAAAGAGTGAGAATGATGTGGTCCACACTCAGTCCCCTAGTCCCCTCTCTTTGGGTACAAATGGCTCTCTTTATCACATGAACCTCATTGGAACTGATCTGAATCATCTCATTGGTGGAAAGAGCCATCAGAATTGGTCATCGTATAATCTTCTTGTTGCCATACACAATGATCTCCTGGTTCTGCTCATTTCACTTAGCATCAACAACCATTTCCTAAAGGCTAAATGAAGACCAAACCAACCCTAGAGCATCACATTACAGTGAAAAAAAAATCACTTTATTATGGCCATAAATTTTCATGATTTTACAAAAGATGAAAATACTCATTTCATAAGATCACCGATTTTGAGCTTTTTTGGAGGCCATCCAGTTCAAACCATTTTTTTTAACAGAGCAGGAAACTGAGGGCTATAGAGGAGAACTGAGAGGTCTAAGGTCAGAGGAAAAAAAAGAGAGAGGAAGAGGAGGAGAAGAAAAATGTACTGCCACAAAGGGGAGAATATTCATATAATGTAATTTTTGAAAAAAATCATATAAGCTGAACCCATTTCATAAAGTACAAGATTTGCTGAGAGGGAGACCAATGGGATTTTTGTCCAGATATGGCACAGCCTAAGTCCCTTACAGTTCTGAAGGTGGGTGACTGAGTTTCTTATGGGAGCAGACTTGTGGGAAGAGTTCAGGCCAGAATTTTGTAATTCAAACAAAAAATAGAGACTCCCTCAATTCTAGCCAGTTCTTAACCATGTTACCTCATGAGTCAGCTTTTGGTCAGGAAATTAAAGATTTCTTTCTAGTAATTCCCAAGACACTGACTTGCAGAAATTTCTTTTTAAAAATCCAAACCTCAACTTTTATTTTCAAAATAAAAATTATTCGGATCACAATTTTCACTAACAGTCCAAGGTAAAAATCTTAGACTTAATTTCCTCTTTCTAAAAAATCATTTGAATTTAAAACAGGCTCAAGAATCTTCATTCTATAATGAAATTAAAAATAACACAAGATGAGCTATCGTCTACTGGTTCTTGAAAAAGAAATGAGACAGGTATGATGGTGTGTTGGGGAAAATGCCTATCAGCAAACTAATGACTTTCGCTGTGGTCAGGTCCCTTGGAAGCTTCCTATGGTTTAAAATTAAACTTAAGCCTTTCTGATTTTTGTCATATGCAATTGACAAAAAAATGAATTTCCAGCATGAATAAAGGAAAAGACCTAAAAGCTATTTTAGGACATGAAATGAATCTTCTTTAAAGCATTTTATGAAAATCACTGAATTAGAAATATGCAGATTGAAGTAATGTGTCTGAAGGTTTTAAAGAGGAATAAACTATATTCAGGTACTGGAAGAATACAAGACATTTGAAAAGTGACAGATTTCACAGGCTGTATGCATTAGCAACATCACCTAGACAGAATTCAGCAATCTGGACCATTCCCTCAAGTTCCTGATATCTCTCCTCCCACTTACAGACAAACTCTTAGAAAAATGCCTTCCCTACTAAGGTACCCACACTACCTCTGAGTTCAAAACCAGCCTCAGATACTTACTAACTGTGTGACTCTGGATTAGACACTTAAATGTGTTTGCTTCAATTTCTAATTTTTAAAATGAGCAGGATGAGATAGTTCTAATGGTCTTGTGATAGAGAGGGCCACTGCAGGCAGAGAGTGGACTGTAGGAACTGAGTTTGGATCATAACATCGTATTTTCCCTTTTTTTGTTGTTTGCTTGCATTTTGTTTTCTTTCTCATTTTTTTCCTTTTTGATCTGATTTTTCTTGTGCAGCAAGAGAATTGTGGAAATATGTATAGAAAAATTGCACATTTAACCTCTATTAGATTACTTGCCATTTAGGGGAGGAAATGGGGAAAAGGGAGAGAAAAAAATTGGAACACAAGGTTTTGCAAGAGTGAATGTTGAAAACGATGCATATGTTTAAAAACAAACAAAAAACAACTTTGAAAAAGGAAAAGAAAAGAAAAAAGAGAAGAGAAAAGAAAAGAAAATGAGCTGGAAAAGGAAATGGCAAAACACCCCAGTATATTTTCCACTAAATCCCCAATGGGGTCATGAAGACTTGGATACAACTAATATGACCAAACAGCAGCAGCAACAAGTGCTCCTTCTCTCACTCCTTAAACCTTTGCAATCTGATTCCTTATCTCATCCCCTCCTTCCTCTCTACATTGAAATAGCACTATCCAAGTTCACCTACAAAATAAGTGGGGGGGGTAGAAAAAAAAGTAAAAGAAAAGGAAAATAAGTGGCAGCAGAATAGCATGATGTCATTGGGGGGCATGTTGAGTTTAAAGACACATCTACGTAGAACTATCTTTGAGCCATGTTGAAATTATCATTGGAATACACCATATAAGAGAGCAGACACATAGTGTAATATACGTTAGCAAGATTTCCAATAAAAATGGTTGCAATAAAAAGAAAATATCATGGATTACAATATCTTAGTCCTGAAGGGTTCTAGTTGGCCACACATTTGATCAAACTGATGGATGTGTTGATGGAAGCTTTCCATCTCCAGCCTCTTTGCTTTTGCCCAATTGCTTCCCAGTCTCACTCTATCTTGGATGCTCTCTTGTTCCTCCTTACAGATAATTGATTTCCCACCCCTTTAGTCCCCTTACTTGAGTCTCCACGTTTGAAGATATTACAAATTTGCAAAGAGATAGTGAATATTTTATATATTCTATGCACATCTATTTAACAAAAGCTTTCTGAAAGTAGGAACTGTTGGGGAGTTTTTGCCTTTGTATCTTTGGCACACAGACTCTGGCAGAGTCTGGCATAGATGCTTCATAAACATGTGTCATGTTGAATTGAATCCAATCTTTGAACCTCAGAATTGTATTCTGTGAACTTTCCCCTCTTCTCTCCAACTGACGCTGTCACAATAGGGAACGGATGGCAATGGGACAAGGATAGACAAGAGGGACCAAGGGCAAAAATTAAGCTAAATGGGAGAGGATTGACAGATACTACCATTCAAAAAAAAAAAGGCAAAGAAGGTCAAAACCAGAGAAATCAGCAAATGCAGAAGGTTTAAGAAGGATAAAAAGTCTTAAGAGTTCAGAGCATCAGCATCACAGCCCTAGAGAGTGAGAATGACTGCTGAACTCGGAGCAGAGGGCATATGCAATTTTCCACTGCCAGCTGGGCATGGGCAGTCCAGGGACCCCAAGTGTTAATTAGTCCAACAGAAGTCAGAGGACTTGGCCAATGGAGGCAAGAATATAAAAGCCAGTTCTTTCACACAGAGGTTAAAAATGAAAATGTTTGTAATTGTATTTTCTGTACTCTCAGGGTAAGGTTGTGGCTATAATTTAGAAAGGCAATGTAAAAAGACTCATAATGAAAGATGATATTTTGACACTTCTTCATCCTATTCAGCAAGCATTTAAGTGCCTATGTGCCAAACACTGTGCTTGATATTATATATAAATATATATTATATAAAGGAATATAAACTATAAAACTCAATATAAAATACTAAATATAAAAAATCAAAAATAAAAGAGTTCTTTCTTTCAGTAATGGTCAATTGAATTTCTTTGTAAAACGATAAAAGTCACTACTGAACTCAAAGAACTAGGATGCTATCCCCTCTCCTTCTCCATGAATAGGCTATTCCCTCTCCCTCTCTATGAATGGGCTATCCTCTCTCCTGTCCATGAATGGGCTATCCTCTCTCCTGTCCATGAATGGGCTATCCCCTCTCCCTCTCTATGAATGGGCTATCCCCTCTCCCTGTCCATGAATGGGCTATCCCCTCTCCTTCTCCATGAATGGGCTATCCCCTCTCCCTCTCCATGAATGGGCTATCCCTGCCCTCTCTCCATGAATGGGCTATCCCCCTCCCTCTTGATGAACGGATTCCCTCTCTCAATTATGAAACTATGCACACACACACAGTATAAACAGGTTTAATCCTAGTGAGTCCCTGTCCTTGAATGACAGGGATTAGGATAATTTTCTTGTTTTTGTTCATTATGATTCCACCCACATTGCCACCCTGGGGACAGTTTACTTATAGCTTATGTTTTGGCTCATATGTAGAGTTTCCACAAAGGTATTTAATGTACAACATGAATCAGGCATGGGACAGCTATTTATTTCCTTTACATAAAAGAAATGCTAACACAAAACATTCACAAATATCCATTGACAGAAAAACTTAAAATAGGACTCAGTAACTTACTTTATAATTATAGTTATTCTCTCTGGAGGTTGAGACTTAAAATCTCACCAGAGAATAAAACTCTTTGTGGGACTGCCACATAGGAGTGGTTACATTTCACCTTGATTCTGCATTGTCCCTCTAGGTTCACACCTTCTGGGCAGATGGTCTAGGAGCTTAGGTTCTCATGAACCGTCATTTTTTGTGGTGAGGAACTTTCTTTGCTGTTTCTCTCTGTGGCTGATGGATCTCAGCCATTGTCTCAAACTCACAAGGGCACTTCCCAGCTCATACCCATCCATCTCAAGATTAGTGTTAGGAAGGAAAGAAAATAGCAGCAGAGGTAGGCAGGAAAGCGTGCTCTTGCTTACCTAGGAGAGGTTCCTTTCTCTAGAGGCACATGGCAGCAGGTGCCATCATGCTGGGAGGAGGAACCTAGCGCTTTGCAGAGTTCCCTAGGGCACATCTAGCACACACAAGCATGGATTCAGTTCTCTACTTCCCTGCCACAAGGAGAGCTCCTTCTGCTCCCTCGCTCTCCCTCCCTGCCCCCTTCTCCTGAACCTGTTTCTCAGCATCTGGCTGGGAGTTTATAGCCCCCTTGCCACAGCCCTGTCTGACTTTTCTTCCAACCTACCTCCTTACTCACCCTTTCTCGAAGGACTGGGGAATAATAAAATCCGATCCAATTGTTCCCTTTTGGCAGCCTCAGTATATGGCTTTCAGTGATGAGTTGTCGTCCTAACCTTGCAAAGTTTTCCCTTCCCTTCCCCCTGCCTTATCTCATTCCTTCTCAAGGCCCTTCAACCACCTTCCTTTTGTTCTGAAGGATGACAGAAATCTCCGTCTTAGACAGTGATTACATGTTGGCACTTGTTGGCACTATATATTGGCCCATGTGTTCAGGTGACCTTGGAACTAGGCTCTTATTGCAGTGAAGTCTTGCTGAGGGCAGTTACTCTCCATCTCCCCCAGTATATAAAAGGTCCTTTTAAATTTTTGTTTTTCTATAATGTTTCTGGCATATGGCAAGTACTTAATAAATGTAGATTGACTGAGAGTCAACCAGGCAACAGCCTCTCTATAATCCTGTGTAGCTTCTACCAAGTTATGGGACCAAACAGGCCTTTCTAACTGATTAGCCTAGTTAGGAAGAGGGTCATTTCCCCATTTCCAGTCAAGGAGGGATACATCCTACTGCATGGATCTTTGGGCCAGATGGTCAGGCCCACCCCACTAAGACCATAAAACCTGATTCCATGTCTGTCGATCCCACTAGAGTTCCTAGGAATTATTATTAGTTAATTTTGAGGTTCTCCATTTAATTACTTTGGGGTACTCTCAGCCAGCACGTCTGTCTACACTAAGATGTATCTCTGGAGCAGAACTCATTACTGCCTATGTGTGACACCCTGACATTCAGCAAACCATAAAATGCAAGCTCTTGTGATGATGTCCTGACATAATGAGGGATATGACACAGACTTAAATGGCTGATAATCCCCCAGCACAGAGCACTGCCCAACTGAGTACAGATTTTAAGAGCTTTTCAGGTGTTTTAAGTCCACACCAGGGGAGCAGCTTTCTCCTACTTGGCCCAGAGGGCAGAACCAGGAGAATTAGGGGGAAGCTTCCAAGAGCCCAGTTTACATTGGCCATCAGGGAAGTCTTTCCAACAATGAGCACTGTCCCAAAACGGACCGGATGCCACAGGACATCATGATCCTTCTTTCCCAGAGGCTTTTGAGAAAAGCTATATGGCCACTTGTTGGGTGTGTAGAAGAGAGAATTTTGTATCCCTTAGTCATAGATTGGACTAGATGGACTCAGGTGAATTCTGACTCAAAAATTATCAGGTCCTGTGATGAAGCCGTGGCGGTGAGCAGACACTGCCCAATAGTGCTGACAATTACCATCATCCCCCAGGGGAACCAGCGTTGTTGCTTCTTCTGTCTCCATTGTGTTTATTATTTCATGATTTATTTATTCTTCATTCTTGAAGAGGACCAGGACATCAGGGAGGTGACGCCATGACGTGCAAGTGAATTGGACTGAAGTGAGAGTGGGCCGTGCAAAGTCACCAGCTTGACTGTCTCCTCTGGAGACCAGATACAGTGGCCGGATACAGATCAGGACGCCTGGAGATGGCCCTGGATGGAATGGGAGACTTGGCCTTTTTAAGCTAAGGTTTGACTGAAACAATGTCCAATCATAGATGAAGGCTAGATGATAAGTGAGGCAGAGAATGACCTTTTTTTAAACCTAGTAAAAAAAAAATCAATCTGGGAGGGAAAAATCATCAGCCTTTTTGGCCAAACAGAAACAATTGCAATTTATGTTTGCTCTGAGCCAATCAGGGTCCAAACAGTGGTCCTGATGTGCATCTGGGTATCCGATGGGTATGTGCCCAACTGCAGTGGAAGGCAAGCGTGGAACGTAAACTTTCATGTTGAGCTCAGGTCAACCTTTCTACTGTGACAGCTGATCCCCCAAGATTTTATTTTTATTTTTTATTATTATAGCTTTTTATTGACAAAACATAAGCATAGGTAATTTTTCAAAATTGACCCTTGCAAACACTTCTGTTCCAACTTTTCCCTCCTTCCCCTCACCCCCTCCCCTAGATGGCAGGTAGTCCCATACATGTTAAGTATGTTAAAGTATATGTTAAGTCCAATATATGTATACATATTTATACAGTTCTCTTGTTATACAAGAAAAATCAGATTTAGAAAGGTAAAAATAACCTGGGAAGGAAAAAAAATGTTGCAAACAATAACAGAAAGAGTACAAATGCTATGTTGCGGTCCACACTCATTTCCCAAGTGTTCTTTCAGTGGGTGTAGCTGGTTCTGTTCATCACTGATCGATTGGAACTAAATTGTAATCCCCCAAGCTTTGCAATGTCCTCCCGACCAGACCATCCAGTATGATGAGCAAAGAAGGAACAAATGACATTATCTACTGCTCTCTCTGTCTGGGTGATGCAGCTTAAGAAAGGGCACAGAAAATGGCGTCAAGAGCAGCAACGATGATAATCTTGTGCCATCGAGTCATCATTCTCTGCTCCAGAGAACTCCACTATCTTTCAAAGTGACTCAAAGCCCGGCACCCGCCCCTAGAGATGCATATAACACGACATGTAAAAGCAGATGGGCTGAGAAAGCCATCTAGAAACTCGGGCTCCTCGGTACCAAGTGCTTTTCATCTTCGTTCTTTCTAAATTAATATATTGTCCATACCTCAGTGGGGTGGGAATGGGGCAGGAGGGACAAAGACAACACAAAGTATAGTGTATAGAGATAACAACAAATACAGGCCCAACATCAGGGTCACTGGTCACACCTTTTGCCTTAGGATTGCCTAGGATTTAGAGAAAATCACGTTAGATCTCCTGGATTAACAAGGATATGCCAAAAGCTTTACCTTTCTGCCCTCCTGCCCAGCTTAGAGCTTTGAACATAAGAGTCATATCTGTGTGTTAAGGTGAGGGCCAATTAAAAACCTTCATAATTGCTAACAAAGACATTTAGTGTTTGAGCCCCTTCTTCCTGGTCCTTTCTGACTGGGCTCTCCAACTTTCTAAGTTATTTTGAAAAATAAAGGGAGAAAGGAAATCATTCTAGGGTTGGCTATTCATTTGGTATCCACCATTTTTTATGTTTAACCATAGGTTATTCTAAAGTATTATAAAAATTATTTTAAATACTAAAATTATTCTAAAATAGTATTCTAAGTATTCTAAAATTAAATACCCATAGACAGTTGAAGTTTCTGGATGGAATGGAAGACTTTTAGTCCGTGTAAATATCTGGAATGACGGAAAAATTACTTATGCTCCACATTAAAGAAACTGGGTATGTTAGAAGCATAAAGCATCTGACTGGGTTAGGAAGTGCATCTTTTCTCAGACCCCAGATGTGTGCCATATGCAAATCAAGATCTGTCTGCCTCGGTTCCCTCTTCTGTAAAATAGGGATAGTGATAGCCCCCCCAAGGCCAGGATTGTTGTGAGGATCAAAGGAGATAATAATCAAATAGCACTTTAGAAATCTTGAATATATAAAATATATAAAAATATGAGCTATTATGTGAAAACTGGATAGAAATCATTGTGATCAGATAGTGTAGCCCCAGTGTTCTTTGGATGACAAGACAGAAACTCAGAGAGATGTCCTGAGCCGTCTGAAACAACAATGGCAATGACAATGCCCATGATCACAATGGTCACAGCAGCAACAATAGCAATGACAACGATGGCCACAGTGGCAATGACGACAGTGGACACAGGACTCTGCAAGCTTCTGGGCTCCCTCGGGTAACATCTCCTGATTTCCAGGAATATTTCACAGCCACGGCAAGCTGGATTCAGCAGAAGAATCTGGGTCGCTTCGTGGAGCCGGTTGCCATGGGATCCGGAGTGGATTGCAAAGTTCCTGGAGTTCCAGGATGTCTCCCAAAGTGCTTTGTGCTGGGGCTCTGACCTTGAGAATTAAGGCAAAAGGTAGCAAGTTTTAGGAAGCACTGAGGGTGCCAGGCCCCGTGCCAGGCTTTCTGGAGCTGGTGACCAAGGTGAAGTCCCTCCTGCCCTCAGGGAGCTTGTTCTTTATATTGTAAGGAATAAAGAGAACGATGAGCCCACATCAAGCAACAAGCACTTATTAATCTTCTGCTGTGAGTTGTAGGAAAATTTTCCCGGCTTTGATAATGATTTTAGTTTAGTCAAGTTAAGTGAGTGTGAGCGAAGGTCCTTTCTGAATAGGAGGTAGCTGAACAACCTGCCCAAATTCTGGGCTCGTTGCCCGGGGTACAACATCCCACAAGTCCTGCTGTGAGTCTTCAATATTCCAGAGATCTGGGATGGTTCCAGGTCGAGTCCTCCCTGAGCCAACATGAAACATGTACGTCAGTGCCTTTGGTGATGGTCACTCAGAGTCAATGTGGCAGAAATGCTGCGATCCTGTGTTCAGCTGAGCTTCCTTGAACTTGGCACCTGACACGGAGCCTGGCACAAGCAGGCACTACAAAAGTAGCAAGGCTGGTTTTCAGATGCCAGATACTGCTGGTCCCACACTTGCAAGTCTGTCCACCTTGGTAGAAGCTATAAGGGGTTGTAGCGAGGGCTGTTGTCCAGTGGAAAGAGTGCTGGACCTGGCATCTGAGGCAGACCTGGATCCAAAGCCTGTCACCTACTATTTGCATTACTCTAGGAAAGTCACTATATCTCTCACTTCCTTGGATTTTCTATCTGTAAAATGGGGATAATAACACTGTTCTGAAAAGTAAAAACTCCCTGAAGGTAAGGATCTTTTTATTTTTGTCTTTGTAATCCTGGCTTCTGCTACACAGTAGGTGCTTAATAAATTATTTTTGAACAAACCAATAGAATAAAAGATCCTTGATGGCAGGATTTTTTTTTAAAATTACATAACTTTTTAAATTAAATATTTAAAACTATCATTGTAAGAGTCACCATGTTTCATTTACACTACAAATTGAATAGATTGAGGCTCAGTAGTAGTAACTTTACCAAAAAATCACTCAGCTATATCGTCATTAATCTTTCTGAGCACAGTATGGAGACTTTCAATCTTTACTTTTTTATGACTTAGATTTCTGTCAAGCACCTGCCAAAATTTTGATTGTGAATAGTTCCCTAATGGCAGAGATTATTACATTTTTATCCCTTTTTTCTTTAATATCCAGCCCAAAGTAAATCCTTAATAAACATTTGTTGACTGGAGATAGTGAAAGATTATGGTCATTAGTTGTGTATATATATATATATATATATATATATATATATATAGCATTAGTGTAAGACTTTTTCAATGGGTTAGCTTTGCTGGATTCTGTTCCTTCTTTTAGATTTTTATTATAAGGAATACCTTTCTGTGAGACTGTGAAGGAGATTGAGTGTGGTAATCTAGACAAAAAACAAACATTATAACTAATGCCTTACTTAGGATAAATTTTTCCTAAATGTCTGTTGAATTAAGTTAAATTCAACTAAATTGGATTTCATAAAGTATTCTTCTGTCTGTGTAAAAATCTTGGTTTCACTGACAAAAAAGCTTGTTTTCACGGACTCCTGAAAGAGTCTAACTAAACAAAATAATATCAAAACAAAGTTTCAAATAATATGTATGCGATTTTTTTTTCAATCAATAGCACTTATTATGCACCTACTCAGATCTAGGTGCCATGAATGCAAAGACAAAACTTAACTAGTTCTCCTTGAATCCAAGTGGCTCACATTCTATTGGCATAGAGAGTGTATACCCATATAAGGATGTACAAAATATACATCTTTTAGAAACTTTAATCCATTGTTGAAAAAAAAAAAAGTGGTGCTTATTAAAGCTTTCAGGAGTCTAAGAGCCCTTCTACACCATAATAAGACTTCAGTGTAAAATCCCTGGAAGCATGTTACAGTGGAAGCTGGAAGAGAACATAATTTACTGAGCTAATTTGACCCCATGACCCTACTTTTTGTCAGTGAAACCAAGCTTTTTACATAGATAGAAGAATACTTTATGAAATCCAATTTAGTTGAATTTAACTTAATTCAATTCAACAGACATTTAGTAAAAATTTACCCTAAATAAGGCATTTTGCTAGTCTCTGAAAATATAAAGAAACTAACAATTCCTGTCTTCAAGGAACTAACAATTCAACAAACTAGAAATATTAGAAAAAATATTAGAAAAATTAGAAATATTCATAAACAAGAAAAAATGATTTTTCCCCATTGGATGATCAAAGGATTAACTTTTCCTGGTGATGATCTAATTTTTGTGGAAAAATCAACTAACTCACCAAAATGATATTGGAGCAACAACCACTTTAATGTTGGGGGAAACACATCAAATGGGAGCTCATGAATATTAGAACACACCACATAGCCCTTCGGTAATACCCTTAGAAGCCTGAAAAGAGAGGGATCAGTAACTTTGCTGCTACTGTCTGGAGAATGGACCCACCAATGCTGCTGCAGGGATGTGTGTGAAGGCAGTAAGTCAAATCAGAACCTATAAGTGCTACAGTATTCAAAGTAATCCCTTTCATTATAATGAGAAATATCGAGTTATAGTATATGGAGTTTATCTTCAGCTTTCCAGGAAGACCTGAGTTCAAAAAATAGTAGAAAAGTCAGGGAACCTCTCAGAATCTTAGGCAACTCCCTCAAAATCCAAGTTGCGGTGGAGGGAGGTTGAAGATGGAATTTCTCCATCTGAGAGTTCCCTGTAACAGTGAATCCCTTTCCTTCCCCTTTTCCAGTCCTTAATTACTGACACACAGAACTTTTATTATTCTAAAATGCTTTATGGACTTTATCTCCTTGGAACCTCACATCCACCATAACAAGAAGATGCTTTTTGTTGGTGTTCTGTTGTCTGCATCTGAGTTTCTGTGTGCCAATTTGGGCTTTTCTTGGCAAAGATACTGGAGAGTTTTTCTTCTCCAGCTCATTTTGCAAGTAAGGAAACTGAGGCAAACAGAGTTATGTGACTTGCCCAGGATCACACAGTTAGTAAATACCTGAGGCTGGATTTCAGCTCATGAAGATGAGTCTTTCTGACTCCAGACTTGGCACACTAGTCATTGTACCACCTAACTGCTCCAAGGAAAGTGCTACAAATATTTTACAAATGAGAAAACTGGGATGTGACATCAGAGGTGGGATTTGAACAAAGGTTCTCTTTCCCCTATCCAATGCTCTGAGATCTGTTAGTGACTAATGGGTAGAGCAAAACATATTAATCAAAGCCTTGTCATGTGTGCTATCTTATTTAAGCACCCCAATCCCAGTGAAAGTGGCAGGGCATATTGTCCCATTTTGCAGATGAAGAAACTGAGATACCCAGAAGAAAAACACCTTGCTCCAAATTGCTAATGAGTAACAAACCCTACATGAACACACAGATGTCAGCTAGGACTTTGCACTCCAAGGTTACCTCCAAGGTCCATGGTTACCTTCCAGGTTTGGAAAGGGAGAGGGTGTTTGTAAGTGTGTGTGTGTGTGTGTGTGTGTGTGTGTGTGTAAATCAGCTCTTCACTGCCATATCTTAGTGTCATTCATTCACCTGACAAATGATCATGAAGCACTTACTGTGTGTTGGGACCTGGGCTACAGGGAGAAAAATGACCCAATTCTTTCCCTCAGGGAGCTTCTGTTCTACTGGAGAAGCCAACTGATGCCCTTAAAATGAATCCCAGATAAGCACAAAGTAGACGCCCCACATTATTCAGGGGAAGCCATCAGCAATGAATTGGGGTGGGGGAATGAGGGTGGGCTGGTGTCCATGAATTTTGGTTTCCTCTATAGCTTGATCTAACTCTAAATGATGATAACGACAATAATAATGATAAAAGCATTTCTCAGAATGATTAGTTTTACAAACAGTTTTCCTCAAATTAACTTTGTGGGGAGATGGGTCTTTTCATTTCTTATTCATAAGACCTAGAAGCTAGAGAGGATGTCAAAGAGCATCTAGTTCAAGCATCTTGTTTCCCAGATAAGGAAACTGAGACCCCCAGGGGAAAAGAGGTATTGAAAAGTTCTTAGTGTCAGACGTGACTCAAACTTTTTTTCCCTTTGCAAATCCAGGGTGTTTCCCTCAACATTATACTGATGAAAATAATGACTATTGGAGAAACTAAATAATTTGTCCAGGATAATGTAGCTAATGTCAAAGTCAGGGCTTATTTTTGGGTCTTCTAAGTCTGGGCTTCCATTCATCTTTTTAATAAGACTGGGCTCTGGAAAGAGTGATAATGAGGGGAAATTCTCATGTGGAAAACTCTAATATAGCATATTTTCTGAGGGAACTTTAGTTTTAAAGTTTTGTTTAAACCTAGAAGGGTTTCATGTAGGAAGTGGTACATGAGCTTAGTGATAAAAGGGGCCTAAGTCAAAGGTAAGGAGGGAGAACATTCCAAGCATGGAAGCCAGGTGATGCAAAGGTGTGAAGGCGGGAGTTGGAATATCGTAGGATCCTAAATTTACAGTCGGACCAGGTCTTAGGTTCATTTTACCAATAAAGAGCTGAAGTCCAAAGACCTATGGGAGTATCCCAAGATCACACAAGAGATTAGATGATAAAGCTCAGCTATAAACCCAAGTCCTTGTGCTCTGAATTCAGCATTCTTTCCACTGTGTCATGTTCATGTGAGAAATAATTAAGTAGATTGGTTTGACTGGAATGCAGAGTGCATCACAGAAGAGCTGCAATCTGTCGGGGAGGATGTAGGGCCATGGACCCCATCACTGGTTGTTGAAGTCTTGAAGCATTGGAAGCCTTATTAAACACAGCTGGCGACACAGTTTGTTTCTGGGAAGAAAATGTAACTTGCCCCAACCTCCAGAGCCTGAGCAAGTCCACTTCCTGACTGTGCAAAGAAGCAAGGCTGTTTGAAGAATGTCATGGTCATAAACATCGGGAGATTTATGGGACAGATGAAGAGGTTTTGCTCTGAGAGCTTGAAGGGAATCAAGCAATTCAATCGGCGGTGAAGAGGAAATCTCAAGGCATTGCTTTAAACAGCTGGATGCTAGCATGTCACTCTTTTAAAGAAATGAAGAGAGGAATGGACATAAATGATGAAGAGAAATCTAAAGCTGCTAAAAGATGTTAATTATGGAGATAGATTAAGCAAAGAGAAGAAAAAAGAACTCGAGGACGTAAACTCCTCCCAAATGCACCAAGATTCAAGTGTTTGAAGGGACTTCAGAAAACACATCCTCCAAAACCCCTGTAATACAGAACAGGAAACTGAGGCTCAGATAAAGTAATGTTCCCAAGGTCATACAGTTACTGATTAACACAGAACAAAGTTACAGCCTAGAACTCCAACTCCAAATCCAGTGCCATTTTGACTAGCTGCTTCCTGCTTTTAATCCACAATTCAGTGATGGATGGCAGACCCACTGGTACGTTAGTTACCCTGAGAGCCATAAGTGTGTATGATGAAGGGTCATGGATTCTGAGCCAGAGAGAGCGTTAAATGCTGAGAAATTACAAGAATCCATAATCTAACGTCCTTGACAAGGGGTGAGTCAGCTCTTTATTTTTAAGGGCTCAGATAAGAGGGACTTCCCCACCTTCAAGGCAGCTGATTCCCTTCTGGGACCACACCAGTTGGTGGGAAGTTTTTCATGATGTCCAGCTGAAATTGGTCTCCCACTTGTTTTATTTCTGATCTTAAGCCCCAAGTAGCATGATTCTAATCTCTCTTCTTTGGGATATCTTTTCAAGTTCTTGGAGAAAGTATGGTCTCACCCTCCATCATTGTCTTCTCTTCAAGCTCAGAATACTCAGTCTCTTTAATCAGTCTTCAAACGGAGTGATCTCAAAGCACTTTACTGCATTAGTTGCTCTCCAGCACACCCTAAAATGCCTCCTAAAATGTGCGAGAATAAAACTCAATACTTCAAATGTGGTCTGATTGGAGGAGAAAATGTAAGACTACTGCCCCCTCCCTAATCCTGGACATTTTCACTTTTAAAGTGATCTAAAATGATGTTACCTTATTATCACTTTCTTATCACCTTGTCAGTTTACTTTCCTCTGGTAGTCCATTATCTTTTCCATATGAGTTGAGGTTTAGCCATGCTTCTCCTATCTTGCCATTGTAATGTCAATATGTATGAAAATAAGTTTAGGACTTGATATTTATTCCTGTTCGATTTCAGCTTCTTAGATCTGGTCCAATGTTCCCTCTAAGCATGATTTGGAAGGATCCAGATTCCACCAACTGGGTTTAGTTCCCTTCTCAGTCTTGTATCATCTGCAAATTTGATGATAAGCTCATTGTCAATGCCTTTCGTTGAGTCACTGATCCACATGATTAACAGAGCAGGTTTCTGAGGCACATCTCTGGAGTGATGACCAGAGTGAAAGACCTCTGAGCTGATCCTGAATCTTTAATAGGAAGTCACCCATGTATCTTCCAATTCAACTGATTCCAAACTCACCTAATTAGACTTTCATCTAGCTCACATTTTTCTAATTTTTCCAATAGCATGGAAAATTATTAAACACTGTGCTAAAATTGAGATAGACTGAATTCCCCTGTTTTATCCATTAAGAAGTCATGTCAGCTAGGTAAAGGAAGTTTTTCTTGCACAATCTGTTTTTGCCAAGTCTCTGTGATCATTGCTTCCTTTTCTAGATGCTTACTAGCCATCCTTCTAATACATGCCAGAATCAAAATTAATATACCATGAATCTGAATCTATGTGTCTGTCTGTCTCTTTCATTCATATATATATATATATATGAATATATTCATATTTTTTTCTTTTTCAGGTTTTCAGATTTAATTCTTTTATTTTTGTTAAAATTGCAAACAAATTGCATTTTTTCAGTCCATAGCACCTCTCTCACTCTCCAGTCTTCCAGAGATCACCAACAGTGGCAATCACATCTGCTCGCTCCAACTTCCTCTGGTGAGATGACTTCAAAGGCAGCTCAGGGCTTTCTGACCATCTCCTTACCTAACTCCTATATCTACTTTGCATTTACCATGTCTGCCCTGTCCTTTCCTATTCAAGGATCATTTTCCTTGCCTGAGAAGTCAGATATAAACTAAGAATTGAGCAACTCAGTCTTTCTTCTATTCAAGAATACAGCAACTATGATGTGTTGAGTCCCTGCTATGTACTGGTACTGGGCTACTTGCTGAAGACACAAAAACAAAAGATGCCTTTGATATCCCTATTTTTCAGGATAGGGGAGGAAGTGACTTAATATCTGGATAAGTGTTTAAGGCAAGATTTGAACTCAGAGATGTTCCTGACCATGTCCAGTACTCTCTTCTCTATCTATTATGTCACCCACCTGCAAGAAACCTTTTTTGGTTGGGGGAGAAAAGGAGCTTTTCCTTAGCTTTATCAGCCTCATCTCATTCTGAGCCTCAACACATCTGACATTACTATTATAGTATTGTTTTATGACATATTCATTGTATATTATTATTTATGCTTCTATGGACATTAAAAATAAAAGTCACATTTATTTAAACAAAAATATACACATAGTAGGCAATGAATATGGCTTATATGGAACAAAACAAAAAAAAATAATAGTTTCTAAACTATCAATAAGAAGAAACTAGCCTAAAAATCTGTGCAGTATTCTCTAAAGAAGAAATATGTCAACTGTTGATGGATTTGAACAGAATTTGAACAGAAATACTGTTCAATTGGAATAAATACTGCACCCAAAAGGATAACAAGGGCCAAAGAAACCTTTTAAAAAGTAGCACAAGAATCAGAAAAATGGATTTTATAGAAATATTTTTTAAAAATATAAGTTGGTTGATAAATTATGAGCATCTCACCCAGTCTGTTTAAATAACTTTCCTTTTTTCCTCATCAGAATTGCTTATTTTTATATCTTTAATGTTTTATTATTGAGAGCTCCTATCCCATCTGAGGTAACTTTCTTTGCAGAATTTAGGGATCCTACCTAACTGACTCTGAACCTTTGGACATCTGCTCATCTAGTATCTTAGCTGGGTGCCAGATTATGAAATGTTTTCCTTTTCTTTCTCAAAAATTCAAAAATGGAATGATCATCTCCTCCCAACAGTCCTAATTTTTTCCATCAAGTTCATCCCTTTTTGGGATATTCAAATTAAAGATAACATTTTCTCTCATCGCTTCATCCACATTTTGAAGGATGAAAATATCACAAAAGGAAGATGGGAAGTTGGTAGCTTTCTTTTTTAGCATTTGGAGAGAATTCCAGATGATGATTGTCCAATTCCAGTAGGATTCTCGTGCCTTGGTGTCAGGCTGCTGACATTTCCCAAATGCTTCATCCATTGCCCCCCTTTCCATCTGTGGTCTGTAGTTTCCTCTGCTTCTCCTCTTTCTGACTCTCCTGACCTTCCTCCATATACTCTCCATCCTGAGAAGTCAATGGCCAAGCTACCAACGAACAACGAGCACACCCTCCATTATCAATCACACGCTCAGAGCTTTCCCAGCCTACACAGACCTTACACATGCTTCCCTGACATTGCTGCCCTGCGTATCATGAGGAGGCACCGGAGGAAGATGGTGGCTTCCTTCTGCACTGGTTCCAGGAAAATCCTCATCTTACAACACAGCGCAAAGAAGGTATTTCACTCAAACTGATGGGGAAAATGCCAAAGAACAGACTGAAAAGTGCTGTGTCTTTCTCTAAGTCCTCCTCTCCCCATGCTCCTCTCCTGAGGGATTCTTGGCAAGCTGTGTTGGCCCACCGGGCCAACATGACAACGCAAAACAAGCTCTGCAGAGAAGATGAGATTCTTGAGAGGGAAAAAGCAGTTTTAGAAGGATCTTCTCTCTTCTGAGAAATTATAGGTCTGTTGTCATCTCATGGGGAGTGATTGGAAGCAACCCCTGCCAAGTCTGTGCCTCTGGATCTGGAGACATCTGCAGGAGGACCAAATTGCCTGGAGGAGAAGCCTGAGAAATCAAAAGAGTGATAGTGATGGGAATGATGAGTCAGTCCCAAACCCTGGTAAACAGCCGGCTAATGCTGGAGAGAGGCACAAGAAATGTCCTGACATGCAACACGCTTCCTGTTTATTCCCCCTGAGCCTAACCATGGCCGCCCTTGGATTCCGTGTCTCGGTGTTGTTGGGGAATTCGTTAGAAAGGGAGCAGGACGGAGCCCTTTTAAAAATCAAAAGCATTAATGCACCAAAGTCAGTGTGGGAGGGGCAGGGAGTCGTTCATTCGTGGCCATGACCTGTAAAACATGGTGTAATTTCGTTTTTATGAGAGCAAAGTATGAAACATTCAACTCACCTGCTCTTTAAGAGCAAGAAGCATGAAATTTTTAAAATGAATACAAGAAATAACAAAAATGTGGATATTGGTTCCACTTTGGGTCCAGATAAGGGAAATAGAGAGAGACAGACAGAGACAGAGACAGAGACAGAGACAGAGACAGACAGAAAGAGACACAAAGACAGCCACAGACAAAGTCAGAGAAAAAGAGACAGAGAAAGAAAAGGCAGAAAGAACAGACAGCCAGAGAAACAGAGAGAGACAGAAACGAGACAAGAAAGAGAGACAGAGAGATATAGAGAAAGAGACACAGAGAGACAGAGAAAGAAAAATAATTTAGAGACAGAGGGGAGAGGGGAAAGAAGGATGGAAAGACAGAACCAGAGAGGGAGAAAAAGCTAGAAGAGAGATAGAGTGATAGCTAAAGAAAGAAGGAGAAAGATAGACATAGAGAAAGAGAGAATGAAAAAGAGACAAATAGAGACAGAAAGAAAGGGGAGAAGAAAAAGTGAGATAGAAAAAAAGGGATCATTTTTTAATTAAATTGGCATTACATTGAATTTATGAATTTTAAATTTGTAGTGCAGAAGTATGGTTCAAACATTGATGCTAAGTAGTATACAAATGGGAGAGAAAAATTAGAAAATTCTTTATAAAATTAATGAATGATGTCTAGTCAGTAAACAATTATTAAGTCCCTACTATGTGTCAGGCATGTGCTAAACACTGGGGATATGAAGAAAGACAAAAGCAGTTGCTGTCATCAAATCTCTCTCATCCTAATGGGGAACACAACTGTTTTGAAAAGAAAAGTTGTGGTAAGAGTATATAGAAGAGAATATTGATACATCCCATCCAGGAACAATGTTGAAATAGATTTGATTATGATTCATGATTTAAAAAATAAACATTTGGGGGAGAAAATAAAAAGGTATATTTGTGGCAATGATGCATACAAGAGAATAGGGGGGAAAGTAAAGTATGGTTGAGACTTTGCTGAAACAGTGGACCAGGAGAGACAGTCAAGGAGTATAAGGATAGTAGGGACCCAGTGTAGAAATTTCTGGTTAAATCTTTAGTGTGAGCAAAACAGGTAGTTTGGGAAGACTGTGGAGGAGATGGCTGTGGAGAAGCAAGTGTATCATGATAGATAATCCATTAGCATGGATGTAGTGATAATCCATAGCATGTCTTTAAACATATACACACACACATATACACATACATATGCACGTATGTATATATATACACATACATATATGTAGTATTTAAAAACATCCTATATATGTGTATGTACAATTCTGTCCCAATTACAAGTTAAAACAATTTTAAATTAAAAAAAAAGCCTTGAGCTTCAAATTCTGTCCCTCTCTCTCTCACGCCTGAGATGGTAAGCAAAAAAATATAGATTATACATGTGCAATCATATAAAACATTTCCATATAAGTCACTTTGTATAAGACTCATATAAAAAATAAAATAAAGAAAATGAAAAATAGCATGCTTCAGTCTGTATTCAAACATTAGTTCTTTCTCTGAAGACAGATTGTAGGTTTCATCATTGATCCTTTGGTATTGTCTTGGATCATTATATTGCTGAGAATAGCTAGATCATTCATGGTTCTCCATTAGATACTACTACTGTTAGTGTACAATCTTGGTTCTGTTCACTTTGCATCAGTTCATATGTCTTTCCAGGTTTTTCTGAAATCATTCTGCTTGTCATTTCTTACAGCATGTAGTATTCCATAATAACCATGTCCCATAGCTTGTTTAGCTGTTACCCAAATTGATGGATAATTTCCAATTCTTAGCCACCACAAAAATAGCTGCTATAAATATTTTTGTACCTTTTTAATGCCGCTGGGAGGCAGATCTAGTAGTGATATTGCTGGACCAAAGATTGTGCAGTTTTATAGCCTTTGGGGAATTGTTCCAAATTCCCTCCAGAATGGTTGGATCAGTTCACAGTTTCAGCAACAATGTATTAGTGTCCCAGGTTTCCCAGATCTCCTCTGTCATCCACCATTTTCCTTTTTTGCCACTTTGATAGATGTGAAGTGGTATCTCAGAGTTGTTTTAATTTGCATTTCTCAAAATTATAGTGGTTTAGAACATTTTTTCATACCTCGATAGATAGCTTTGATTTCTTTGTCTGAAAGCTATCTATTTGTATCCTTTGACCATTTATCAATTGAGGAATGACTTATATGTTTTATAAATTTGACTCAGTTCTCTATATAATTGAAAAAAGAGGCCTTTGTCATAGATATTTGTTGCAAAAAATTTCTCCCATTTTTCTGCTTTCCTTGTAATTTTGGTTATATTGGTTTTGTTTGTGCAAAAACTTTTCAATTTTATTTAATCAAAATTATCAGTTTTACATTTTGTAATGCTCCCTATATTTTCTTTTATCTTAAAGTCTTTCTTTATCCATAGATCTGACAGATAAACTATTCAGTGTTCTCTTAATTTGCTATCACCTTTTATGTGTAAATTACATGCCTATTTTGATTTTATCTTGATACCCAGTAGACTAAGATGGCCAGATTTCTCAATCTCACAAGAGCTCCTCCAAGTCTAGAAATGTTCATCTCGACATAATTATTTGTTGATTGAAGATTAAACAAAGAAGAAATAGTCCTAATCTAGGGTCAGGCCTTCCTAGGCATGATATGTACTTGGTGATTAATGTGGAGGGTTAGTATCTCCTCCCTTTTTCCCCAATAAGAGGAGAATTACCTCCTTCACAGCCAAGTCCCTCACCTCCCAGCCTTAGACTTCTCATGTGAAAATTGAGGAAGTCAAATCTATGAGCTCTAAGGGCTCTTCCAGTTCTAGATGTGTGTTCCTTTGTACCAATGATGGCAAGAAGTATGTTATAGAGACAGTGACATTTGTGTTCAAGGTTTTTGGATTTTTCAGAAACCCCAAAGCACACATGAATCTGTCATCACTGTTTCCAGCTATTGAGGCAATGAATTAATCATTCAATCACTCAAGGATTTATTAAATGCCTAATATGTCCCCAGGGCTGTTAGATTCTGTGAGGGCATATAAAAGGATAACAATGACATTTCTCTAGCATTTTTAAAACTTTGCAAAGTGCTGAATATTCACTCATGATCTCATTTGGACCTCCCAATGATGCTGGGAGGGGAGTACATATGGATATTGTTAATTATCTTACAGATGAGGAACCTGAGGTTTGGAGTAGTCGAAGTTGGGCTATTACAAAGCAAACACAAATATTAAGGATCTATCGCTCTACCTATAGGTATTTATTAGGCATTTACCATGTGCCAAGTACTGTGCTCCCAGCTAGAAGGGACATTAAGCATTATTATGCCAAACTCCCCTCATTTTTCCAGATGAGAAAAGTGATCCAGAGAAGAACATGTCCCTTCTGTGTTCATCTCATGTCACGCAGGTAGTAAGAAAGTGGCCATAATGGGACTTGATACCAGATGTATTTCCTGTGACTCAGAAATATTCTGGTCAAGGAAGCCCAACGAGTGCTTTGAGTCCAAGTTTGCTGGACTCTAGACCATAAAAGTTCATCCTATTCTCTTGAAATAGAAAACATGGCCCCTCATCAGCTGTTACAATCTCTTTGGGAAAATGAGATGTATATACACAGTTTTTATGGATGTGAAATTTAATTAGTATCGGGACCTCCTGATATAAAACTGCATTTACCAAGAAGCATGAGAACTAATTAGACCAAAAGAAGCTCTGCTCATTATTTGCTGTATTATTCCTGAAGAGGGGATAGGACACAAATGGTAGAGAGCCAGTCCCTAGTCAAGATAGCCTGAGGTCAAGTTCTGTCTCTGACAAACCTCAGCTGTGTGCCCTCCGATTCAGACCACCCTCCTAATTTGAGGTCTTTGGGAAAGAATCTTAGCTGCTGCCTCTGGAAACACCATGGGCGCTGACAGGTGAATTTTCACTTTTTATTGCTTGGAAGCTGGCCTTCCCCTTACTTCCCAGCCATCAATCCCAAACTATGCTGACTCTTGTCCACTTTTCAGTTGCCCTTTAGGACTGTCTTCCCTCATATAATGAAGATTTCTTACAGGCAGGAATCATTTGGCTGCACTTCCAGAGCTTAGCACCACGCTCAGAACATAGCAGATTCATCTTTCATTTAGGGAAACTCAATACTGGAAACAAATGCTACAAAATGGCCAAATAAAATGAATATTGGACAGTTTGGATGACAGAATGATCTGGATATGGATTGGGCAGAAGAAGATGCAGGATCTGTAGGTACCTTGGAGAATTACTCAACTGTTCTGAGCAAAGGAAAAGGTGGAGGTGAATGGAGAAGGAAAAGGCCCGGAGAAGAGGAAAACGACTTCTGAAGTCCCTGAATCCCACCCCCCATTTTTTGAAGAGAGACAAGCAGGATGGACCAAAGGCAAGGGAAAACCAATTCTAGGCTGTAACCTGGATTGGTCTAAAGCAGATTTAGGACACTGTCCTGGATTTTCTTGTCTGAAATGTGAGGGAAGTGTTCTGGATCTAGAAGGCTTTTTTGGGTTTTAGATCTATGGCTGTAGATATCCTAGATAATGATGATCAGATCATTTCATCTCCTTGCTCCTAAGTACTCTCATTTTCAATATCAAAGATAGCAATATCTTGTGCACAGCAGTATTTTTATAAAAATAAATGTGTGTATATTTTAACATATTTAACATGTATTGTTACCTGCCATTTAGGGGAGAGGGTGGGGGGAAGGAGGGGAAAAGTTAGAACAGAAGGTTTTGCAAGGGTCAGTGTTGTAAAATTACCCATGCATTTATTTTGTAAATAAAAAGCTATAATAATATATATATATATATGTAAAAATAAAGTGAAAAAAATAAATGTATGCCAGCATTTGAATTTATGAGTCCCAAATTGAGGGAACAGTCACTTCACAGTTCAAGATTCTGGGCTCTCTATGAGATCTGCCAAACGCTTGCAAATGTGACAGGAGGTGACCAGAAATTACCTTCCTCTTCCCTCTTCAGAAATTGTATTATTGTTATTATGTTTAAATTATTGGACAATTGTAAAACTGATTAGAAGATTTGGGAAGCTTCCTCCCTGGGTTGAGGGTGGGACAGGCAGGAAACTCTTGCATAAACTTTTGCAATAGCTTCCTAATACGTCTCTTGCCTCTAGGTTTTCCCATCTCTAATCCTCCCAATATACTGCCAGAGTGTCATAACCAAGAGCGAAGCTCTGATTCTCTCGTTTTTCTGCTTGAGAAGCTTCAGTGGCTCCCTGTCCCCTAGGATGAAACACAAAATGTACTGTTTGACATATCAAAACATTCACTAAAGAACTCCTCCGTGCTGGTTCTACATTACTCCTCCCATGAAGTCTACTACATAGAGAAACAAATGTATTAATGGCTTGCATTCATTGGTCTTGAGAGAAATAGTTCTGATATGGATACGTGATGTTATTGGTGTTTTTCATTAGTTTTGGTATTTGAAGGTGAGAAAGATCTATATCTTTGTTGTTGGATTAGGAGTATATTAGTTCAAAGAGCCAAATTATAAAAACTAAAAAATGACTTCTAAGAGTTGGGGTTCTGGTTCCATATAAAATACCCTCATAATATGATTTTTGTGTACCTTCAGGTGTTAGAATGTACAGGTAATTAACACCTGGTCCAGACCTCATGAAGCTATAACAGTGATTTGCTTCCCACAGATGTCTTTGGGAGGTTGCAGTGACCTGTGCTTACATCTAGCTGGCTGCTAGGGCATTAGCAATTCTTTTTCTAATCACTCTCTTTGATTTCTATTGTTTGTAGTATCTAATGAAGAGATCCAAGAAAATATACTTTAAAATTATTTTCCCTTATATTTGGAAAAAGAGTGATCTAAAATGAAATAGAACAGAAAAATATGTGCCATCAAAAAGGTAAAGTCATCCTTCCTAGTGGGACTCACAATTTTGGAAATACATCAGGGGTTTCACCCATTCTGAAAGAAAATAAAGATGATGAAGCTTCTTCACTTTCTGTGTAAGCAATGTAGAATGTTAAGAAGAAAATGGAACCAAAAAAATCTAAATTTCTCAGTCCAGTGAACAGGTTGAAGCCTCAGTCTCCCTAATATGGAATCTTTTCTCTTCACAACTTGCCAAAATGTTGAGAAAGCAGCATTTGGATCAGAAGTTGAGATCAGATCAATTTAAGATCACCATGAAGACCAGTGCCTCATAAAAAACTAGGTATATATTCTTGCTGGTGCTTCTATGAAGTGATTTAGGATCTGTCTGTGGGGCTTAGGGTATTTTCCTTGCCTCCTTTCTATGTGATTATAGCTAAGTCCCTGGCAGGTTGTTAATCTATTTCTTTATTAAATTGCTTACCCATAAGTCTTGCTGAATCTTATGAGGGATTTGACTAAGATAACTTACAACTTTGTTTTTGCAGAGAATTGTGAAGTTGGTTGAGCTGTGTTCCCCCATAAATCCATCCTCCTAATGTAGCTGTTTCATAGGGTAGCTTCCTAGGGTTCACTAGGTTTGCTTGGATAGCCCTAGTTTTATCCTGTGACTTTTTCTTCATAAAAAACAAACAAACAGAAAATCTGTCCAAAATCCAGGTGTTCAAGGTACCTGAGGTGCTCACCAAGGTGAAGAAATTCTTTTTTGAGGCAGGCTCATCATGGTGCCCTTTAAAGGACTCCAAAGTCAGGAACTATCAACAAATAAAAGAACAATAAATATACTGCCCCCAAATTTCAGAAGCCTACAAAATAGTCCAATCTGTTTTAGAGGATGCCCAAATAGTTCTGGGAAATAGAAGAAGGGACAATTTCACTTCTCCAGGGAACCAAGAACTGATTTCTTTTTTCTATTCCATCTGACTACCCCTTTGCAATGGAGCTGGGAGAAATGTCAGTGACTTATTTTAATGAACTACTAGTGTGGATTGAAACTGAATTTTGGGAGTTTTGTGAATATTGGGTTTTACCTGGGTTTGAATCCTATAATGTTTTAACAGAACAAGACGGTGATGTGGGCCTCTGGGATGTCTTTTTCCTTTAACTCCACTGTAAGTAAACACGTATGAAACAAGGTAAAACTATTACAGAGCTTGAATTGTGTGTATTCAAAATGTATGTGGTGAATTTGTACTTGTTAAAAATTAGAAGTATTTATATCTGGGTATTAAAGGTAGTAAAGGATTCATTGCTTCATGGAGAATTCCCATTTTGTGGCTAATCAGGTTCATGAAATGCTCTTTTTTGGTGTTAAAGGGGAATAAAAAGTAAATTTGTTTTTAAAAAAAGGAGTATATTTTTATCTCTACATTACTAAAATGCAGCTCATTAGCATGTGAATAGGAAAACTTCATAGATATATGTGCATCCACATTTTATGTGATCTTAAAAATCCTACTCTCTCTTTTCAGAATGTTTGCAACTTTAGTGGATTTGTAGTTCCTCGTTGTCTTTGCTTGCTAAAACAGGTGTAAGAAATGAGTATACACTCAGTGTGATCAGCTTAATTTTCCATCTGAGTTCTTTATTTCCCTATTCCTGAATCACTTGATCAAAATATTTGATTATGTATAAATTTCTTAGTGCATCTCTCTAGACTTTCATTTTTTCATCAGCAAAATGGCTATAACTATACTCTTGGAACTTTCCTCCACATGGTTATTATGAGTTTTTTTTTAAAAATATACTACACTTTCAAAATTTTCTCTTCAGTTTTTCTTGCCATCTTTTATTTATCACTTCTATTTTTTGATATATTCTAATATCACTAAAAGTGATCTGAAAATAGTAAATAATTTCATGGGAGCAGATTTCAATTTAAAAAAGAACTTAAAAGTCATCTAGACCAAATGGCTCATCCTGTAATATAACTGACAAGTGGCCATACAGCCTTTTCTTGGGACAATTCTCTCCTCCCAAAGGAGATCATTCCTCTTTGGGACATCATCAATAGGCAGCTTCTTCACCCCTTTCCTCATCGCTCCTATTTCTGCCCTTTAGAGCCAAGCAGAAAAAGTCTGATCCTTCTTCTCTTTGAAAATGCTTCTCATGTTCCCACTCAGTATCTCTCCTCCAGATTAAATATCACAGTTCCATCAGTCAATTTTAATGTAAGAGGAATGGAGGGCCCCTTGTCACTCTGGGTAACATCCTCTGGAAGCCCTCCAGGAATGGATGGATGCCCTTCCTAAAATGTGGTCCTCAGAGTGAGGGCAACACTCTTGATGTCAGTCTGACCAGGGGAGGACATAGCAAAGATGATCGCCTCATGATTCCTTATCCATCATTGCCATCCATCTTTTTTCTTTTAAAAACAGATAAAACTTCTTATGCTTTACAAACCTTGTTGAATTCACATATTTTCTCATGAACCACATCCAGCATTTTACTGAAAAGAGCATTGGCTTTGATCTCAGACAACAGTTTCTACTCTGCTTTTCATTAGTTTTATGACTAGAGGCAAGTCATTCTCCCCACCAAATTTGTTTGCAAAATGAGGGGGTTGGGATGGGGTCCAATGACCCCAAAGACTGGCCCTGGCAGCATCCTGGACCTTGTTCCCTCACCTGCACTTTCTGTCTCTGAGTGCCAAGAAGACTCACAAGGTGAGTTTCCAAAGTGAATCACCTGGGCTACTGTGAAGGGAAAAGCTCAGGAGCTCTGGGGGAATTTTTGGAACATACTGAGATCATTCTTTCCCTCTCTCATACACACTTTCTCTTAGTCTCCCTCTTTCTCAATTTTATTCCTTTTTTCTCCTGGGTTTTTTCTTAGTCTTCCTCTCTCTATCTCAGGTTTATTTTTTCTCTGTCTTTTTTCTTTATTTATTCTCACTCTTCCCTTTTTTTCCCCCGACTTTCCACATGTCTGTATGGTTCTGTCACTGTCTCCGACTCCCTCTCTGTCTCTTTCTCTCTCCTTCCCTTCCTTCCTCCCTTCCTTCCCTTTAGCCCCAGGCTGGCAGTGTGTATTTGGCGAGTAGCCACTCTTTTATTCTGACCGGAGTTGTCACAGGGAGAAGACAGTGAGAAAGCTTTGGACCGTATATTCTCCTGGCTACTTACCAACAGTTAGCAAAGGAAATTCCCACGGGACCAACCAGATAGTGAGAGCTGATGATGGAGAGACAGCTTCCTCCTCTCCTTCCCTCCCCCCATTATGAAACTAAGCCAGCCTTTCTCAAGGCTGACCTAATAAACTAGTGTTTGATAAATCCAAAGAGCTCAGCTCCTGGATTGGGCCAAGACTTCTGGGAAAACTGGAAGTGTGTGTGGCAGGAGCTAGTTATGGACCAGGATCTCACAATGCATACCAAGGCAATCTCTATTGGATATATGACTTCAACATCAAGGGGCTGCTAGGTGGCACAGTGGAGTCAGGAGAACCTGAGATCAAATCCAGAGTCAGGCACTTTACACTTACTGTGTGGCTCTGGGCAGGTCACCTAACCCCAATTGCCTCCCCAAACAAAAACAAATCAAAATATCATAAGCAAATCAAAGAAAGGAGAAAATTATTTTTCATAGGAAAAGAGTTCCTGACCAAACAGGGGATAAAGAACATTACAGAAGATAAAATAAACAATTATAATTACATAATTTCAAAAAAGTTTTTTTCCACAAGCAAAATCAATGTGAATAAAATTAGAAGGAAAACAAATAATTATGAAAAAAAAACTTGGAAGCAATTTTCATTGATAAAAGTCTCATTTCCAAGATACTACACCTAAGGAAATGATTCAAATCAATAAGAACAAGAGTCATTCTCTAATTGGTGATGGCCAAAGTTAGGAACAGGCAGTTTTCTAGGGAAGAAATTCAAGCTACCAATAGTAATATGAAAAAAAATGCTCTAAATTATCAATACTTATCGAAATGCAAATTAAAGCAACTCTGAAGTTCTGAATCACATATATCCTTTTGGCAAAGTTGATAAACAAAGAAAATGACAACTGTTGGTGATACACTCTGAACTGTCCAGCCATTCTGGAGAGCAATTTGGATCTATGGCCCCAAAGTTATGAACGTATCTTTCTATCCAGCAATACCAGGGCAGCAATACTCACTACTAGATGTGGACCCCACAGAGATTTTTTTAAGAGGAAAAGGATCTATATGCAGAAGAGTATTTAGAGAATCTTTTTGTTGTAATAAGACCTGGAAATCAGGGAAGAGGAGAAAAATCAAATGAAATGGCTTGAGAAATTATTGTCTATGAACATAATGGATTACTTCTGTGCCTTAAGAAATGATGAAGGAAACAGCTTCCCTAACATCTGGGAAGACTAATATGAAATGATGCTAAAGTGGGACAACCCAGGAGAGTAATTTATACTATAACCACACATACATTCTAGATTTTTGATTGTATGATCTGTTGCCCCAACCCTGGCATTGAGTTGATCCTAAAATGGGACTCCAGTTGCGAGCATCAGTTTTAGAGGGAGTTTCCATGATGGGGGACTTGATTAAATAACATGGTGTCTTTTATCTACATAAATAGCCAGTTCCAGAGAGAAGACTGTGTGCAATGTTCAGGCCTCTTTAGCAAAGAGCCATCTCGGCAATCTAGGCTAATCAAGCCTAGTCTAAGAAGAGAGAATGTGTTTTCCAGGTTTTCCAGCTCATAATCAGTCCAGGAGCAGAATAGTTTTTCAAGTTTTAAACTGAAGTTGAACAAAGCTTTCAGAAGTAACTTCGCAGAAGGAAGAAACCCTGTCCAGAATATCCTTCTCACCACCCCCCACATCTAATTTCTCCAAAGAAAAAGAAAAAAATCTCACCACCACAAACACAAGGCTGCTTCCTTTCCTTGGCCAACTTCCCAAGACAGAGGCAGATTTGCAAACAGCAAAATAGGAAATTTACATAAAAGTTTCAAAACCTTCCCAAACCATGAATAAGACTGATGTCCCCTTTCATTCCATCCCATCTGAATTCAGCTTTGCTAAAATGGTGGACATGAAGCCAAGAGGACGCGGACCATTTCTACACCTTTGCAAACTGCCGTGTCTATATCTATAGCAAAGATTTTCTTTATATTTCCCTACTGGTCACCTCCTGGATACATTTTGCAAAGAAACATTTCTCTAAAAAACAAACAGGGAAGGCTACACTTTTGAAAAGCAAGATTAAAGCCAGAGAATGTACAGAATAAGCAAAACAACATTAGGAAGTCATATAAGACGAGTTACAGAGAAACTTTGAAGTTTTAGGAGAGAAGGGAAACATAAAACGTAAACATGAATGAACAACATTTATTTTTCTTTCTAGGTCTGATTTTTCTTGTACAGCAAGATAACTATATACATATGTATACATATATTGGATTTAACATATAATTTAACATATTTAATATGTATGGGGCTACCTGCCATCTAGGGGAGGGGGTGAGGGGAAGGAGGGGAAAATTTGGAACAGAAGGCTTTGTATGGGTCAGTGTTGAAAAAATTACCCATGCATATATTTTTAAATAAAAAGATAATAATACAAATATAATTAAAAAAACAATAAAAAGATACCAGTTCAGTTTTCTCTAATTACCAGAAAAGCAAGGGATGCTATTGGATAGTGAGCGATATAATGGGGACAGTACGCCATCTAAAGTCAGAGGATCTGGGGTCCAAGCCCCACGGGGACATATACCGGGAATAACACTGGACGAGCCACTTCACTAAGTGGATAAGACAAACTTTAAGGGACTTTCTTGTCCCGAATTGAACCTGTCCAGCTCCCTATTGCTTCATCCTTCCAATGTGCGCCCCTGAAAGTGCCCTGCGTAGGGTCGGCCCTTCCCCAGATGCTGGTGCCGGTTCAGTGGCTGGTATCAAGAACATTAGGAAGCCCAAGCAGCAGCTGCTCCGTGACTCAGCAGCCTACTCAGCCCAGTGAGAGGCAGAGAAACTTTCCCATTCACACTTAGACAGGGCAGCTGCCTCTCACTCAGACCAGTGACTGAAATAGGGCAATGTGGTCCGGGCTGTGGATTCCCAAGAGGACCCGAGTTCCAACTTCAACTCTGCAATTTGTGTTACCTCCCAGGACTCAGCTTTCTTCATCTGTAAAATGAAGGCCCTGAATCACCTAATATATATATATATATATATATATATATATATATATATATATATATATATATATATAATTTTATTATTTTATATTATATATGTATAATATAAAATAATAAAATTATAAGCTCTTGCCTCCTGTGGCTAAGCCCTACCTTCTGGCCCAGATCCAGTAGTCGGTCTCTGTCTGGTTCCTGTCTGGCCCATTTCAGGGATGCAGACAATACCTCAGTTCCTCTAGAACCAAAGTTCTGGCCCTTCTTCTCCTCAGCTCTCCAAGGATGGGCCTATGGAGGGCGAGGCTGCCACTGATTGGGTGTGGGGGCAGGAAGCAGGTGAGGCAGAGGGATGGATCAGGAAACAAACAGCTTGCCAACGCAAGAGAAGAGTGCAGAGAGAGAGCACCAAAAATAGTCTGAAAACCCCAGCTGGATGTTCGCTGATCATTGAATTAACTCAGCCAAGGAGATGTTCGAAGGCCGGGTATTAAGGCGACTCACAGAAATAGGAAGCCCTTTGAGTCTAAATGAGGATAAAGAGGGCCAGCTGGTGGGTAGAGTGGGGGCGAGAAGCTGCCAGGCTGCTGAGGTTCCTTCTCGGGGCAAGAGCTGGGGTGGGGGAAACCTGAGCTTGGAGCGGAGCCTGCCCACACCCATGGCTTCTTCTTTCAAAGATATTCCCAGAGTCCGACCTTCATTTTCAGAAAAACTAAAGCAAACAAAAGAAATCCGCTGAAGCTCGGGCCAGGGATTCCTGGAGGGTGAGCAGCATCTCCCCACAATGGAACCGAATCCTGTAAATAAAGATGCCCCCCTAACCCCAGGGAGAGTGAGGCAGGAAGCTTGTGCGGCCGGTGTAGGGCTTTTGTTGCAAACAAACCGTCTGGGGTGGGCTAGTCATGGAGCATCCAAACTCAACAATTGTGGTGAGGAAACACAGAGATGGAGAGGGAAAGAGGGAGAGACAGAGACAGAGACACAGAGAGAGAGAGAGAAAAAGAGAGGGAGAGAGATTCAGAAACAGAAGGGGGAGGGGAAATGAGACAGACAGACACAGAGAAAAGGGGAGAGCGAGAAAGAGAGAGAGGGAGAGAGAGGGAGAGAGAGAGAGAGAGAGAGAGAGAGAGAGAGAGAGAGAGAGAGAGAGAGAGAGAGAAAGAGAGAGAGAGAGAGGAGAGAGAGAAAGGAGAGGGAGAGGGACAGAAAGAGGGCCTCTGCCTCTCTTCCTTTGCCTTTGCCTCCCTCTCTCTCTGTCTCTGTCTCTTTTTCTCTCTCCCTCTTTCTGTCTCTCTGTCTCTATCTCTGTTTGTCTTGGTGTGTCTCTCTCTCTTCCTTCCCTCTCTGTCATTCTCTCAATATAGATAGTTCCCCTTGTCTCTATTTACACAATCACTACCATCCTAAGGGACAGGCTCCTCATCACCTCAGTCTGGCTGTTAGAGTCTGGCCTTCTCATGGGTTTCCCTGCCTCCCCTTTCTCCTTTGTCTCTCCTTCTCTCTTTCTGTCTCTTTCCTCTCTTCCCTCCCCTTTCTCCCCTCCAGTTCATCTGCCACTCAGCTGCCAAAGTGATTTTCCTAAGGACCAGTCAGCTCATAGCACCCCCTTATCCAATAAATTCCAGTGACCCACTATTACTTCCTGGACCAAGTATAAATCTCCGCTTGATCCTTAAATCTGTCACAGCCTGACCCCGTCCTGCCATTCCAGGCTCCTCATGTACTCCTCCCCTTCCCGTCCCCCATCGTTCAGAGCCATGAGCCTCCTTTCAGTTCCTCCCACAGGACACGTCATCTCCATCTCTTTGCCTTAGCACTGAACGTTCTCCCTGCCTGGAATGTCCAGCTCCTCATCACTGCCTAACTCTCGACTTCCTTCAAGGCTCACTTCAGAATCAATCTTCAAGCCTTTCTCCTGTTCCCCCTCAGCCAGTTTTGCCCCCCCCAAATTACCTGTGATCTATTCTGCATTTTGTTATTATTCAGTCACTTAAGTCACATCTGACTGTGATCCCCTCTGGTATTTTCCTAAAGGGCCTGTCGGCCGGCCCAAATCCAAAGCTTTTTCTTAGGATTTGTGTTTGTAGTAGTCAGGCTTGATATTTGGGCTCATGGCTCACACACACACACACACACGACATGATGGAGTGTGAGGGTGACAACAGTCTGTGTCTGGCACAAGTGCATGTTTTGCCCACGTGTGTATCGTCCAGGATTCCATGTTTCTTCCTGCTCACCTGTCAGCCTGAGTTTCCCGTTGGTGCGTTCACTGTACGTGTGCCCACGAGCGTTTGTGTGCAGGTCACGGGACTGTGGGGGACGCAGCCCCCCTTGGTACCTGTGTCCACGTCCATCCATAATGACTAGATTTCAGCTATGACCCTGTTGCGATGTCAGAAGACGCCCACAGGGGAGGAGCCAGTGAGCATAATTGAGGGGCTGAGGGCTTTCTCAGGGCCCTCATGCATATTCATGGAATTCGAGAGAAAGCCCCCTGTGTGGAGTGAGCATGGGGGTGACCTGTCCCGCACCGGCCCGTTTGTGGACACCAGATTCTAGGTTTGTGTGTGTTTTGTTGCTTGTCCTTGGCTCGTGTCTGTGCATTCATGTCTGAGTTGTTGTGTGGCTCTCGGTGTGCTTGTGAGTTACAGGTGTGTCAGTGTGTTAGTGTGTGTGTCGTGGCACTGATCACACTTTCCTTCTTCCGCAGCCAGTCCCCTCTTCCCTGTGAAAATTCACCCCTTTTGAGCCCCTTGCTCTGGGCTCCTGGAAGAGCCTCTGAGTCTGTGTGTTTGCCTCCGTGCACAGGCCCCGTCTCCATGGGAACGGCACGCTCTCTCCATCCCTCTCTGGGCAGTCCTCGGTCTCTGTCTCAGTCAGGCCCCTGACACACCAGCTCCCCCCCCCCCAGCCTGTGCCTTCCCCCTGCCGGTGTCTCCTGGCAGGGGGCCACCGCCTGTCACATCCATCCCCGGGGGTCCCCAGCGAGAGCCTAACGTTTCACCATCCAGGTTTCCCCTGAGAAACAGCCATTATCTCCTCGGGGCTCGGCTTCAGGAGAAACTTGCCTTGGGAGAACGACCTGCCTTGTTGGGGAAGTGAGGAACCCAGGGCTGCCAGCGTGTGCCCGGGCCCCCCAAAGCTTGTGTCAGGAGCAGCTAGAAAAAGTGCCCCACTTGGTTGCCAATCCCCTCTACAAGGGACCTGACACATTATTAGTGTTTTGTGGCTAACCAAGCATGAGAAGTCCAGCACCTCCATGGCAGCTCATGCCATTCTGGGGCATTTTTTCATCATTAGAAATGGATTTTCCAACATCGAGCTTAAATTTTCAGCACGGTGGCTTCCCCTCATTGAGCCCAGTCGTCACTCAGGGTTTAAGCTAGACACATCTAATCCCTTCTTCACATGACAGTCCTTCAAATACTTCAAGAAAGCTGTCATTTCCCCTTCCCCCGTCTGGTTCCTTCTTCCAAAAGACACTCCCAGTTTCTTCATCCTCATCCTCATCCTCATATGGTATGGATGGATACTTTACAGCATTTTGTGTGTTTGATTCTCTGGCTCTCTGGCTAAGAATCATGAGGAACTCATTTGGGGATGAGAAGGATGAGGGTGAGGATATCAAGGACCATTCATGGCAGAAGTGACTTTAGACAGTTTTTTTTTAATCTATAGAAAGTTGTTGAAAGGTCACAACATGTCTGCTTCGCACCCACTAGAAAACCTGAGTTTCATAACACCCAACTAGGGAAAGCTGCAAGAACATGCAGAAAGTAATCAAGAAAGAAAAACCATGTCAGAAATGCTAAATTCCCTTAAGCCCTGGGCATATCAAAAGGCACTTTCTCTGCTTTCTGGGGGCACATATTTCTCTGGGAGAGATGAAGTATAAGTGACTGGCTATGTCCAGATATAGACAGAGGAGTGATGTACCTGGGGGACCTGGAGAAGCCTTCTGCAGAAGGTAGGACTTGAAACAAATTAGAAAAAAATAGGCTTGAGTGAGAAGGCAGAGGATGGAATTGGGAAATGAAGTCAGGCCCCTCTGGCTAGAGAAATCAGGAATACATGAGTTTCTGAGGGCAGGGATTGTTCTGAATTTTTTTCTTTGTATCTTCAGAGTTTAGCATAGAGTTCTAGTATACAGTAGGAGCTTAATAAATGCTGATTGATGTACCTCCCCCAATTTAATAAGATCACTTCTAGAAAGTGGAGGGGATTTTTCAGTTTAATTTTATTTCGCATTTGGACTTATTCCCTGCTGCCAGTGGTTTGTCATGGGTCTAAAACCACGGTTCCTGATTTTCCTTTGTGCTGTATCTGGGCATTTCCCACACGACTGCATGAAACAGAACCTATTCAGAAGCTTATTTTAAGATGATCCAAGCTGCAGGTAGGCCTTCTTGCATCCCTTCCTTATTCCCCATCCTTTTCCTTCCCCAATCTACACAAAACGCTTTGCCTTGAAATCGATGGCGTTCTTTCCATTTTCTCCTATTTCCTTCAGCCTTGAAACGCCAGGCTTATTTATGAGCCCAGTCAGAGCTGAAATTCCAGCACGTCTCTCGTTGCCACGTCTGTGCCATGCTAGGCACGGATACTCAAAAGGCATTTACATCCTGCCTGAGAGACAAAAATGCTGGGCTCTCTTAACAGATGAGATTTCTAGCTCTGAACAAGGAAACGGAGTCTGCAGTCGCTGAGTTTGAACAGTTCATGGAGTAGCTCCTGAGCAAATGTGTGCCATGGGCTGAATGATGATGGTAATGAGTCCCTTGATCCTTGGTTCCTGCCTCTCTTGGCTGGCTTGCTTCACACTGGGGATAGTCAGCTTGGAGCTGTTAGTGGGATGAAGTAAGTGGGACATTGTCCCAGGGAGCCAGCCTCTGGCTGGGAGCAGGCTTCCTCCACTTTGGTCCTCGCCAACAGCCTTCCAAGCCCAGAATCCCGTTGCTATGGCGCTGCTCCCTCAGGTCCTTCCTTCCTCTAATCCCCTGTAAACCCCTTCTCTCAACATGACTGGTCAATCTTATTTACCATCCCTTTCTTCCCTCCCCCATCCCAGCCAAGCCACATATGGCTTTAGTCTACATGAAACACGTTCTCCTGACTTCAGTGGAGCAATGACTGGTCAGACCCGAGAGAAAGCCTCACATTTCAGACTGCAGGAGCACCTAGGAAGGTGGTCTCAGGGTAGGGAAGGAAGGGGGTTCCATTTGGTCACTTCCCCCAGGCATGTTCAAGATCACAATAATCCCCAAAAAGCCATCGTATTGTTATGGAAAGAGCACCAGGTTTGAAGGCTGAAAACCCCATTCAAATCCCACCTACAAAATCCTGGGTCAGTAATTTCATTGCTCTGATTCAGCCATAAAGTGAGAAAATTCTCACCAGACCTGGGAAGACCCAAGTTCAAATCCATCCTTGGGTACTTAGTGGGGCTGTGGCCCTGAGTAAGCACAGAATAGCCAGTCTCTGGGTCCAGTGACAAGATATAGATCAGGATGACTGGAGATGAAGCTGCTTTTTAAAAAAGAGGTTGAACTTGTATAATTCTTCTAAATGTATTTGCCTATTCATAATGCTGAGCAAGAAAAATCAGATCAAAAGGGAAAAATGAGAAAAAAACAAGCAAACAAACAACAACAGAAAAGATAGATATACAATGCTTTGGGGTTCATTCTCCGTAGTTCTCTCTCTGGATGCAGATGGCTCTTCCCAACTCAAAACTATTGAAATTGCTGTTGAAAAGAGCCAAGTCCATCACAGTGGATCATCATCCTGCTGATTTCTTGTGGAACGATAATATTCCACCACATTCATGTACCATAATTTATTCAGCCATTCTCCAACTGATGAGCATCCACTCAGTTTCCAGTTCCTTGCCATTACAAAAAGGGCTGCTATAACATTTTTGCACACATGGGTCCTTTTCTCTTTTTTACAGTCTCTTTGGGATATAGACCTGCATGCCTAAGAGCTGAAGATTCTCATCTGGTTTTTAGCTCCTTGAAGTACTGGGTGCCATAGGCTCATCCCTCTCTCCCACTATATAGTTTCATTCCCTCTAAATCCTTAGCTAATGAATGCCTTCCAGAGAGTATTCTTGGGATTAAAATTAAATTTTCACTTCTCCGTTCGGTAAAATGTCTACCTGATTATTTTCATTCCACAGAGAGACAGATCCAGCCATCAGGCAGATTTTGTTCCCAGCTGGCGCCTGGGAATATCTAATGGATGTTTCCAGATTCTAGGTATGGGTTTACTGCATCTTCAACAGCCACTATGCTGTTCTTTAAGTGTTATGAAGGCATTTAAAGTCTCTCTGATAGTAGACAGAAAAAATAGAAAACGATAAGAAAAGACAGAAAATACTGTATCTGAATGTGAAATCTAGAGAAATCATGCAATGGAAAGGATAATTGATATGCAGGCAGAAACTTGGGTTTGAATCATAAATACTGGAAGGGAAAGGGATCTCAGAGGCATTGTGTCCAATCCGTAAGTGATTAGAATTTTCTTCTTCCATATCCCAGCTGGACTTGGATATTCTCTCCATGGATTTCTCTCAAATGCCATTCCCCCATTTCTGATTTTCTTTATATGAGGATATTTTAACATACAGCGTATCTCTACTAAGCTTTTTACTTTTATGACAATTGTAGAATCACAGTCTTAGAAATCTGAGATATGAGAAATCTTACTCTTTATAACTGATAAAACAGGCTGAAAAAGGTCAATGCTGATGACCTCTCTTTTACTTTCCTCTCCCCTCAGTTTATCCTATCTAAATTTTGTTTGATCCTATATTATATACACATATATGTGTATGTATGTGTTTGATCTTTATTAAGATCAAAACATATACACAGTATGTGTGTTCACACACACAGTACATATACACATGCAGTTATATATAATGTTTTGTGTTTATATTAAGGGAAGTAAGAGGTAGGAAAGACCAGAAAAGAAGCATGGATACCCCCACCCTTCTCATCTTATCAAGTAAGGCAGGTTGCATGCTGCCTTTCCCGTTAGACTTTGAGCCCTTCGAGGGAAGGCACTGTCTTTTGCTGTTGCTTCTATCCCTAGTGCTCAGAACAGCACCAATAAGTGCTTTTTGATTTTACTGGTTAAGTGGCTCAAGATCCCTGTGAATGGAAAGGAAGAAGAGCCTAGTGTGAGAAGGCAGTTACTTCCCATTGAGGAAGGAGCAGAATTTTTCTTTCTGCAGAGTCAAAAGGGAATAAACTTTGGCAATCAGGGATTGAGCATTTGAGAGAAGCAGGTCCAGGTAGTTCACTAGAGTGACATGCTCCATAGAGTTGCAGGGAAGTAACATGAGAAATACAATGAGAAGAGAAAGGACATTAGGGGCCTACAGTATCATGAGTATGAAACGTGAGCATTCCGTGTGCCATATGTATTCATGCCTCTGGTGGAAGATTCTATGTATGGATCTATTCTTGCTGCTAGCGTGTAGTGTACCTCAAGATCATAATGGAGAATGTTTTGCTGCTACTCTTTTTATGACGCCATCTCAGTAATTTCATTTTTGCTTTAAGCTAACTGTGGTCTCTGACTTATTATTAAAAATGGATGCTCCAGTGGGAGCTCACAAACTATAACTTTAGGAGTATAGACTCAAGAGTAAATTGAATCTGGAATAGTTTGTCCTCTGGGGAGCCAATTGGAAGGATGAAAGTGCCAAATTGAGAGAGGTAGACCCAGCAGACAAGATACAACATTAATATTCCCCTTTCTTTGCCCCCTCTCATGAAATTATTTTGGACTTGCTTTGCCTGTTTATTGTATTTTTTGTATATAGCACAGAACATAAAATCCTTGGAGGCACAGGTGGGTGGGTCTGTTTTGGTTTTGATCTTTTTTATCTTCAACCTATAACTCAGGACCTGGCATAGAGTAGACCATTAAAATTATTATGGAGTTGAATTAAATTAAATTACTTGCTTGACATTTGTTAAAAGAAATTCCACAACTCTGATTTCATCTATAAGATAAATTAACTGGCTTGGAAACTTCCTCCACTAATGCAGATTGCTAACTTCTACTGTGTTTCAAGTATGTGGAGAGATGTAGCTTATTTGTCAGCAAATCCATTTGGGTTAGGGTTCATTTCTGGTCACTAGTTTTTAATGTTGGGGAATAGAAACAGACTAAACACCCTGAAAAAATGGAGGTTGACTAAGGGAACAGAAAGCTGTCTCTTTGGAGGAATTGGTCTTTTGTGTCAGATTCTCAATGGGGCCCAGTGTCACTATCCCAGAAGAATGTCATGTGAAATTAGATGAGTTCATGGTGACCACAGCTGTCCCCAAGTCCAGAATTCATCCTTTATCACAATGCAGTCAATCATTGAAAGATAAGGAAAGAGTTCAGAAAGTTTCCTTGAAAATTCCTCAGAGAACATTGTGTACCAGTACTCCAGTAGCTTCTGACACACCCCATTCCCCTGGGGGTGAATTAATCACTTGAGGATATCTTGTTGAGTAGTTCTTCCCTGAAAGTGACCTAACAATCTGTTCGGCAAGAGGCCTAAAGGAACATTGGAGTGGAAGGTTCGCAATGAGATTGGTGATCACAGAAAGAGTCTGGATCTCAAAGTATAAAGGCAGCATCTATTGAGCTGGGACATCATCTGCCTCTTTGCATTAAACTAAGATGAAATCAATTTATTCATTCATTCAGCACTGCTCATGATGTGCCAAGCAGTGTGTTAGACATAGGACAAAAATGAAACAATACTTTTCCTCAAAAAGTTTACATTCTACTGGAAGAAAAAGATAAAATATGGGCAGAGATAATTATAGTCAAAATAGATGGGAAATAAAATTCAAATTATTGTCTTTTTAGAAAGGGGAATAGGGACACTAGTATAGACCTTATACAGGAGGTTGCAATTTCACTGAGCCTTGAAGGAAACTGATGATGAAAAGGCCAAGTCAGGCAGGTGTCAGTGTGTGCAAACATAAAGGGACAGGAGATGGAAAACAGCACGTCTATCAGTTTGGTGGAATCATAGAGGATGTGAAGGGGAGTATTTATCACCAGCCTACAAAATAGACTGAAGTCAAATTGGGTAGAATTGAACATGTCAGAGGGAAGAGATGACATTCTACTTTTGTCAGCAAAGGTTGGTCACTGGTGTTTCTTGAGGAGAGTGATCTGTGCTTTAGGATTATCAGTTTGGCAGTTTGATGGAATACAGATGGAGAGATATGTGGAGCCAAGAGAGTAAATAAGAAGTTCCTGCAATAGTTCAAGCTTGATGAGATAAAAGGTCTGATTGTGGTAATGGTATAAATGGATAAAAAATTTAGGTGAGTATATTTTGTAGAGGTAAAATTGACCAGACTTAGCAGCTGCTTGGATATGGTAGATGAAGGAGAGAGAGAGAGAAGCTGCTGATGAATCAGACTGGGGACTTGATTGCCAAGGATGGTTGGGTCTTCTAATAGAACTAGGGGAACGCCGAAGAGTGAAGGATCAAAGTGGAAGTGTTTTTTTTTAAGTGGGGAGGGATGATGTGCTTTGGGGGGGTAGACATGTCTAATTGAAAATCCATCCAGCACAGCTGGCTAGAGATGTCTGCAAGGCAGCAAAACATGCAGGATTTTAGTTCAGAAGAGAACAGGACAAGACAGCCAAATGGGACATCAGGATTCTCAGACTCAATGGGAGATTCAGTTTCTTGTAAAATTGGAAACTGTTCCCTATCCCAGAAATTCTAATGCATTCACTGTTGGATTCCCCTTAATTACTATTGTGCTGATAATTGCTGTATGATTAATATGCAATTACACTGTCATGAGTACAGTGTGATTGTGGAGATGGAGATTCATGAAATGGAGAATGGATTTGAAGAAAATGAGGTCTCTTCTCCCCCCCTCCCCAGGCTCTGAGACCCTCTTAGCTGCAGCTGTTCTGGGCAGCTTTCCAACACCATCTTCCTTGTCACATTTTTAAAGGTCTGTTGTACCAATATCATTTTCTCATCCGCTTGTGATTGTTGAAAACATCAGGCCTGCTTACAATGGGTTACTCAATTATTGCTATGTTTGGGAAATGGATAATGACTAGTTGGGGTTTCCACAACACTTTCTGCTTCAAGGATCTCAGAGCACTGTCATAATTCCCCAGAGACATGATCCTGCCTTCCAGACATCTGCTTTACCCACCAAGCACCAGCTGTCCCCAGAAAAATTGGATAAGAGGAAGACAGCTTAGCCTAGGGGTAAGGAGGACAGCACATAGGAATCTTGGAAGCACCTCCTCCATTTGTTGGTAGTCCCACCCAGAAGGCTCTTATAAGAAATTTTTTTCCTATACATAAAATTCTATCTCCTGCCTGTGTGTCTTTGCACTGACTGCCTCTATATCGTCAGAATGTGTCCTCTACTCAACCATTTCTAGATCTAAATTAAGGTTGAACTCAAGTGCTAAGTGATCCTTCCCATATAGGGTCTTTCCTATTCTCCCCCACTAGATGCTGATGTCTACACTCAATTACTCTGTGTTTACTTTGCAATATATATTTGTTTTCACTTCCCTGTGTAAATGCAGTTTTCTCTCAAGAATGTAAGCTCAGGGAGACAAGATGATAGAACAAGTAATGAGTCACTCCCATGTTTAGCCATAAGATAGCATCCCAAGACAGATCCTGGAACAATAGAACTAGAAAGGGGAAGGGGTCAAAAGTCTTTTTTAGCCCAGAAAGCTTAGAACATTGGCAGGAGTCTTTCTCACTCCAGGTAGGGGCACAGTCCAAGACAGGAAGCTTCTCTGCTAGCGAGCAGCAAGCCCCACCTCAGCAAACCAACAGAAGTTTAAAATACCCCATGGGAAACAATAATAACAACAACTGACTTGGAAAATAGATCCAGGAGAGTCAATATTAAAATCGTTGGACTACCTGAAAATTGTAATCAAAAGGGAGAACTGGATGGTACCTGTCAAGAAATTATCAAAGAAAACTGAACTGATGTCCTGGAACCAGAAGGCAAAATAGGTATTGAAGAATCTAACAATCACTTTGGGAAAGGTATCCCAAAATCAAAACTCCAAGGAACATTAAAGCAAAATTTCAGAACTATCAGATCAAGAAAAAAAATACTACAAGTGACCAGAAAGAAACAATCCAAATGTCAGGGAGTCACAATCAGGATTACTCAGGACTTGGCAGCTGCAACATTAAAGGATCAGAAGTCATGGAACACGACATTCTGTAAGTCAAAGGAGCTTAGACTACAACCAAGAATCAATTACCTCGCATGACATCAAGGGATGTCTTCCATTTCCAAAGAAATGGAAGAATTTCAAGTTTTCATAAAGAGAAGAAATGTTAGCTATGGCAATGAAAAGAAAAATGTAATGTACTTATTCATTGCCATTTCAATCAAACTACCAAAATATTATTTGATAGAACCAGAAAAATTAGCAATAAAGTCCCTCTGAAAAAACAAAAGGTCAAGAATATCAAGGAAATTAATGTAAACAATAACAAAAGTAGCCTAATAATATCAAATCTCAAATTCTATTATAAAGCAGCAATCATCAAAACCATCTGGTACTAAGAAATAGTGTGATGAATCAATGTTACACAAGACATAATAGTCAATAACCACAGTAATCTAGTATTTCATAAACTCAAAGTTTGAGGGATCATAACTCGCCATTTGACAAAAATTCCTGGGAAATTAGAAAAACAATAAGACACAAATTAGTTATAGACCAACATCTCATACTGGGTACCAAGGTAAGATCAAAATGGGTGCACGTTTAGACACAAAGGATGACACTACAATCAGATAAGAAGAACAAGGAATGCTCTACCTGTCAGATCTATGGGGGAGGGAAGAATTTACTACCAAACAAGACATATAGAATATAACAAAATGCAAAATAGATAATTTTGATTATATTAAATTAAAAAGCTTTTGCACAAACAAAACCAATGCAACTACAATTAGAAGGAAAGCAGGAAGCCGGGGAATAATCTTTATAGCAAATTTCTCTGATAAAGACGTCAGTTCTCAAATACATAGAGAACTGAGTCAAATTTATAGGAATATAAGCCATTCCTTTACCAAACATTTGAAGAACAATGAACTCCAATACTATATAAGCTATTTGAAAAAATAGGGAGTAAAGAACTCCTACCAAATTCCTTTTATGACACAGACATGGTACTGATGATAACTAAACCAGGTGGAATGAAAACAGAGAAAGAAAATTATAGAGCAATCTCCTTAATGAATATTGATGCAAAAATTTTGAATAAAATATTATCAAAGAGATTATAGAAAATCATCCCCTAGATAATACACTATGACCAAGTAGGATTTATATCAGAATTGCAGGGCTGATTCAATATTAGGAAAACTATTAGCATAATTGACCATATGATTATCTCAATAGATTCAGAAAAAAGTATTTGATAAAATTCAACATTCATTCCTATTAAAAACATTAGAGAGTATAGGAATAAATGGACTTTTCCTTAAAATAGTCAGTAGCATCTATTTAAAACCACCAGTAAGCATCATATATAATGGGGATAAACTGGAACCGTTTCCAATAAGATCAGGGGTGAAACAAGGTTGGCACTATCACCATTTCTATTCAGTATCGTATTAGAAATGCTAGCTTTGGCAATAAGAGATGAAAAAGATATTAAAGGAATTAGAATAGGTAATGAGGAAACCAAATTATCACTCTTTGTAGATGATATGATGGTATACTTAGAGAACTCCAGAGAATCAACTAAAAAGTTGTTAGAAATAATCTACAACTTTAGCAAAGTTTCAGGATACAAAATAAAGCTACATGAATCATCAGCATTTTTATACATCACTAACAAAATCCAATAGCAAGAGAAATTCCATTTAAAGTAACTGCCAATAGTATAAAATATTAGGGAATCTATCTGTCAAGGAAAAGTCAGGAACTATGTAAGCAAAAGTATAAAACACTTTCCACACAAATAAAGTCAGATTTAAACAACTGGAAAAATATCAAGTGCTCTTGGATAGGTCAAGCAAATATAATAAAAATGACAATACAACCTAATCTATTTATTTAGTGCTATACCAATTAAACTCCCAAGAAACTATTTCACTGACCTAGAAAAAAATAACAACAAAATTCATCTGAAAGAACAAAAGGTCAATAATTTTAAGAGAACTAATGAAAAAACAAAAACAAAAACAAAAAACAAATGAAGGTGGCCTAGCTGTACCAGATTTAAAACTATATTATAAAGCAGCAGTCATCAAAACCATTTTGTACTGACTAAAAAACAGACTAGTTGATCAATGGAATAGGTTAGGTTCACAGGATAAAATAGTTAATTACTATAGCAATATAGTTTTTGACAAACCTAAAGACCCCAGCTTTTGGTATAAGACTTCACTATTTGACAAAAACTGCTGGGAAAATTGGAAACTAGTATGGCAGAAACTAGGCATTGACCCACACTTAACACTGTATACTAAGATAAGTTCATAATCTAGACATAAAGAATGATATTATAAATAAATTAGAACAACATAGGATGGTTTACTTCTCATACCTGTGGAGGAGGAAGGAATTTGTGACCAAAGAAGAACTAGAGATCATTATTGATCATAAAATAGATAATTTGGATTACACTAATTTAAAAAGTTTTTGTACAAACAAAACTAATACAGACAAGATTAGAAGGGAAGCAATAAACTGGGAAAATATTTTTACATTCAAATCAGAACCTTTTACATCCAAAGGATCTGATAAAGACCTTATTTCCAAATATCTAGAGAGAAATGACTCAAATTTATAAGAAAACAAGATATTCTCCCATTGATAAATGATCAAAGGATATGAAGAGACAATTTTCAGATGAAAAAATTGAAACTATTTCTAGTCATATGAAAAGGTGCTCCAAATCACTATTGATCAGAGAAATGCAAATTAAGACAACTCTGAGATACCATTACACACCTCTCAGATTGGCTAAGATGACAGGAAAAGATAATGCTGAATGTTGGATGGAATGTAGGAAAACTGGGACACTGATACATTGTGGGTGGAACTGTGAACAAATCCAATCATTCTGGAGAGCAATTTGGAACTATGCTCAAAAAGTTATCAAACTGTGCATACCTTTGACCCAGAAGTGTTTCTACTGGACTTATATCACAAAGAGATCTTTAAAAAGGGAAAGGGACTTGTATGTGCAAAATATGCTTGTGGCAGCCCTTTTTGTAATAACTAGAAATTGGAAACTGGATGGATGCCCATCAATTGGAAAATGGCTGAATAAATTGTGGTATATGAATGTTATGGAATATTATTTTTCTATAAGAAATGACCAACAGAATGATTTTTAGAGAGGCCTGGAGAGACTTATATGAATTGATGCTAAGTGAAATGAGCAGAACCAGGAGATCATTATACACAACAACAAAAAGACTATACAATAATCAATTCTGATGGACATGGTTCTCTTCAACAATGAGATGATTCAAACCAGTTCCAGCTGTTCTGTGATGAAGAGAGACATCTACACCCAGAGAGAGGACTATGGGAACTAAGTGTGGATAACAACATAGCATTTTCACTTTTTCTGTTATTGTTTGCTTGCAGTTTTGTTTTCCTTCTCAGGTTTTTTTTCTTTCTAGATCCGATTTTTCTTGTGCAACAAGATAATTATAAATATGTATACATATATTGGATTTAACATATATTTCAACATATTTAACATGACTACTTGTCATCTAGGGTAGGAGGTGGGGAGAAGGAGAGAAAATTTTGGAACAGGTTTTACAAGGGTCAGTGTTGAAAAAAATCACCCATGCATTTATTTTGTAAATAAAAAGCTATAATAAAAAAAAAAGAATATAAGTCATTCCCTGATTGATAAATGGCCAAAGGATATAAACAAGCAGTTTGCAAATGACAAATTAAATCTATAGGCATATGAAGAAGTACTATAGATCTTTTCTGATTAAAGAAATTCAAATTCAAAAAAAAAAAGAAATTCAAATTCAAATGAGTGTTATCTCACAGCACCTCATACCTATCAGATTAGCTAATGTGATACACACACAAAAAAAGAAAGTGATAATGTTGGAAGGGATGTGGGAAAATTGTTGGTGGAATTGTGAACTGCTCAAATCATTCTGGAGAGCAATTTGGAACTATGAGTAAAAGGCAATCAAACTTTGATCTAGCAATACCACTACTAGATTTGTATCCCAAAGAGATCATAAAGAAGGAAAAGGACCTACATTTGCAAAAAAAAAAAATTATAGCAGTCCTTTTTTTGATGGAATGATATTGGAAATTGGGGGAGTGCTTATCAATTGGCGAATGACTAAACAAGTTGTAGTATGTGGATGTAATGGAATACTATTGTGCAATAAGAAATGAGAGCAGGCAGATTTTAAGAAAAACCTGGGAAGACATTTACAAACTGGTAGAAAGTGAAATGAGCAGAACCAGGAAAACATTGTACATAGCATCAGCAATATTATGTGATGAACAGAACAACTCAGCTCTTCTCAGCAACTCAACGATCCAAAACAAGTACAAAGGCCTCACAAAATAAAATGCTATCCATATGCAGATAAAGAACTGCTGAACTCTGAATTCAGGTTAAATCAGATTCTTTTCACTTACCTTATTCTTTCTCATGTTTTTTTCCCTTTTGTTTTTTTTCTTCTTTCACTGTGACTAATACAGAAACATGGATTACATGATAACACATGTATGAACTATATCAAACTGCCTTCCATCTTTGGAAAAAAGGAAAATAGGAAGGGAGAAAAATTTGGAACTCAAAATCTTGTAGAAATGAATGCTAAAAATTTTCTTGGCATGTAACTGGGGAAAAATAAATTACTATTTAAAAAGTGTATGCTGCTTGAGGGAGGGATGATTCTACTTTTATTTGTATGTTCCCAGTGCCCAGAATAAAGCTATCCACTCAGTTAATCAGGCTCTGTACTGTTCTTAATAGGAATGATTTCCTTTACATCTCCCAAAGCTTCTAAGATATCATTATTCCCAATTTACTTCAATCAGCCTGTGATCTCGTAGAAGCAGCTATTCACCACAATAATAATGACCATAGACCATTTGTGCCTTTCTGCCTTGTGACACTCTTGTCCATGTTCTCCCCAATTAACAGATAAAAAAAAATTCAAGGATCAGATATCTAGTCCATGTTGTTTATTTGACATGAGCAAAGCACAGCCCAGAGAGAGTGACAGCTCATAAGTAATAATGATAGTGACCACTGACACTTATTAGCATTTAAGGTCATACCAAGTATATCATACCCATTGCCTTTGGCATTAATGACAACTACACGAGGTAGGTGATTCTTTCTATTTTACAGATGAGGAAAGTAAGCAGCTAAGATGAGAAGTTCCTTCCCCATGATTGAACAAAGTCTGTGTCATAAATGAGATTGCAACTCGGGAGGAATGATGGCTACCAGTAATAAGTAGAAGAGTCTGTGAATGCCCTTCATATTGGTGGAAATTCAAACGTATAAAAGCACTGCATTATTATCCATGAGTACATATGTCAGCATCTCTCTGCAATGATCTGGAAGATGGTTACAGTACAATCTCATCATCACAACTCAGATGTTTCGAACAAGTAGGCCCACTTTCACATGAATACCTGGAAAAACAAGGAGAATTTCTTCACAAATATGGAAAAGCCCAGGGAATGATGGGTTTCCAAGAGATGAATTTCTGGTGTTTTGGGATGCCATGCTCTTGATTTGTAATAAGTTTATAATCCATTAGGTCACTGAAACTCACAGATCTTTGCCAGATAGTCTTGTAAAATCATGTCCCTTCTTGTTCACTGCTGAAGTTAGTATTTTGAATCCAATGATAAGAAATTATATTAATCTTTATTGAATTTCATCTTATTAGATAAAACCTAGCCTGTCAAAATCCTTTTAGAAACTGGTTTGTCATTCATTTGTTATCTAGGTCAGACAGATTCATATTATCTGCAAAAATTTGAGAACCATACCATCTCGGTCTTTATACAAGATAATGATTTAAAAAAAATAAAAGTCACTGGACTGTGTACAAATCCCCAGGAATCCCAACGAAGACCTCTGCCAAGGTAACACTAAAGCATTAATGGCCAATTTTTGAGTCTGTCTAGTCAGTTCTTAATTTAATTGTTCCAAAGATTTGAGCAGCTCTGTCTTATGTTTATTTTCATTTATCATTATCTAATTTATATCTCCATCTCTTCTCCAAGAGTATTAGATGTTTTATCAAGGCTTTGCTAAAATCTAGGTAAACCATATCTCTCTAACATCTTTGATTTAGTAGTTCTGTAACTTTGTCAAAAAAGAAATTAACATTAGGTCATCATGACCTGCTCCTTATGTTCACAACTTTTCTTTCCATGTGTTCATTACCCATCTCATTAACAATTAGTTCTAAAATTTTTCCAGAAATAAGAAACAAACTTGTATCTCCTGGTTAACAGACGTTATTCTCTTCCCTCTTAAAAACTCACAAAACTTGTCCTACTCTTTTCTTGCAGTATCTCTCCTATTCTCCATGATCTTTCAAATATCTCTGGCAAGGACTCTAAAAAGTTCGAGATGGAAGTTCTTTCAATATGCAAGGTCATAATTTACTTGGGACAGATCATTTGAATTCATTGAGAGCAGTTAGGCATTCGTTTACCATTTCCTTACTTATCTAAGATTCCAATTATTTGTCAATCTCTTATTCAGTCTTTTCTAGCTCAAAATCTCCTTGATGGAGGAAACAGAAGGAAAGCAAGCAGAGAGGCATTTTTTTCTTCTCTATTGTCTCATTTACTCCTCAAAGAACTATCCTGTTCTTATTTTATTTTCTTCTTTTCCCCCAATAAAACTTTCATATATATTTTACAGGGTTTTTTTTTTAAGTTTTGAGTTCTGAATTTTCTCCATTTCTCCCATTGGTCCTTTTTGAGAAAGTGAGAAATATGATATCACTTGTACATTTAAAATATAACATATACTTTATATATTAAAGCATATGCAAAACATTTTCATATTAGCCATGTTGCAAAAAGAACAAACAAGAAACTTAGAGCGAAAAAATTACGTTTCAATTTACACTCAGAATTTATTAATTTTCTCTCTGAAGGTGAAGAACATTTTTCATCATGAAATCCTTTGGAATTGTCTTGGATCACTGCCTTGATCTAAGTAGCCAAGTGTTTCACAGCTGATTATTGTTACAATACTGCTGTTACTGTGTACAAGGTTCTTTAGGTTCTTCTCACTTCACTTTGCATCAATTCAGATAATTTTCTTTCCTATTTCAGCAGAGATAAACTGGAGGCATTTATACTTCAAACTTATCAAAATTCCATGCTGGGCTCTTTCTTCTCTTCTTTGTGGGTTTCCCAGGAGGACCTCTGTTCTGTTCCAACACATTTACCATGAGGTACAATTTTGTTTTGTTTGTGGGAGAAATCTGGAGCTCTTGCAATTTTCTGACCTCTTCAGCCATCTTCCCAGAATTTTCCTCCCTAAAATATTTTTATAGGATTGAAGATAGTTTCAATTTCTTCTAAAAAGTACCTGTTCATATTATTTAGCCATTTTTCAGTGGGGCAATAGCTAGTATTTTTATATTTTTTGGCTCAGTTCCCTAAATATTAGAGAAATAAGGTCTATGTATGTGCACGAATGTTTGTGGCAGCCCTCTTTGTAGTGGCTAGAAACTGGAAACTGAATGGATGCCCATCAATTGGAGAATGGCTGAATAAATTGTGGTATATAAATATTATGGAATATTATTGTTCTGTAAGAAATGACCAACAGGATGATTTCAGAAAGGCCTGGAGAGACTTACACGAACTGATGTTGAGTGAAATGAGCAGGGCCAGGAGATCATTATATACTTCAACAACAATACTATATGATGACCAGTTCTGATGGACCTGGCCATCCTCAGCAAGGAGATCAACCAAATCATTTCCAATGGAACAATAATGAACTGAACCAGCTACGCCCAGAGAAAGAACTCTGGGAGATGACTAAAAACCATTACATTGAATTCCCAATCCCTATATTTATGCCCACCTGCATTTTTGATTTCCTTCACAAGCTAATTGTGCAATATTTCAGAGTCTGATTCTTTTTGTACAGCAAAATAACGGTTTGGTCATGTATACTTATTGTGTATCTAATTTATATTTTAATATATTTAACATCTACTGGTCATCCTGCCATCTGGGGAGGGGGTGGGGGGTAAGAGGTGAAAAATTGGAACAAGAGGTTTGGCAATTGTTAATGCTGTAAAGTTACCCATGCATATAACCTGTAAATAAAAGGCTATTAAAAAAAAGAGAGAGAAATAAGGTCTATCAGAGAAACTTACTATAAAAAATCCTCCCTTCCCCAGTTTCTTGCTTTCTTTCTAATTTTGGCTGCATTGGTTTTATTCAGGCAAATACCTTTTAAATTTCATATAATTAAAAGTATCCATTTTATTTCCTATGATTCCCTAATATATATATTTCATTTTTATCTTTCCTTGATTATTTCTGCCTATTCTGAGCTTTTTTCTGACATTTTTAGAGGACATTGCCAGGCTTCTATTTTCCCCCCACTATTGCCTTTCTTTGCTCCTATATTCTATGTGTTTTTAAAAAATATCTAACCAGTAGGATGAATACAGAGAGGATTGGTGAGACCTACATGAACTGATGCTGAGCGAAATGAGCAGAACCAGGAGATCATTACATACCTCAACAACGATACTGTATGAGGATGTATTCTGATGGAAGTGGATTTCTTCAACAAAGACAAGATCTAACTTAGTTTTAATTGATCAAGGATGGACAGAAGCAGCTACACCCAAAGAAAGAACACTAGGAAATGAATGTAAACTGCTTGCATTTTTGTTCTTCTTCCCAGGTTATTTATACCTTCTAAATCAAATTCTCCCTGAGCAACAAGAAAACTGTTCGGTTCTGCACACATATATTGTATCCAAGATCTACTGTAATCTATTTAACATGTATAGGACTGCTTGCCATCTTGGGGAGAGGGTGGAGGGAGGGAGGGGAAAAATCGGAACAGAAGTGAGTGCAAGGGATAATGTTATAAAAAATTACCCTGGCATGGGTTCTGTCAATAAAAAGTTATTTAATAAAACAAAAAAATCAAAAAATAAAATAAAATAAAAAATATCTAAGTTGATTGATGAGTTCCTTGTTCATCCATATTGTTTTCTTCAGACATCTTCAATCTCCTCCTCATTGCAATTGTTTGTCTTTTCAGAATTTCATTCTTAGAAATTTTTCATCTTTCTTAAGTTGACATTTCTTAGTGGGATTCTACACAGCTATCTCCTGAAGCCTTGGAAATGTGCTTTTCCCAATTAAGGACACTTGTCCAATTATGTCTGGATTTCTGTTCCTTTTCAGACAAAAACTCAAGTAGATAATCATCAATTTTGCTCAAAGATCCTATTATTTCTACCTGAATGACCAGTTCTTCCATGTTAAGGAGAAGCAAGAACAGAATGTTATTTCCACTGCTTAGTTGTAAGACCTTTTGGATGATTAAAGAAACAATCAACAAGGAAAGTCAAGAAGCTATTGGCTATTTTGCTTTACCAGAGAGATGTTCCATTAAATGACTGGAAAATGGAAATTCCTTATTTCTATTTTATTATGCCTCTGAGTCTAATGGGTTTTTTTTGAATGTCATATTTATTTCTGCTTTCTGTTTAAGTGGTTTGTAGCACACTTGATGACAAAAATCACTTCCATTTCTCCTCCTATTGATTGTTGCTGGGCTTATCATATGAGTATGTATTTTTACATACTCTTCCTAGAAAGTTAGTCTGTCACAGAACTAATACCAGAAAAGAATACAGGTATCAGAAAAAGTATGAAGCATGCAGTCATGTTAGTTTTTTTTTCTTTTAAAGGTGCTGAATGTATCAGAAAAGAAGCAACATAAAAAAATGAACACTTTTCAGACCTTTAAAAGTGGATTGTTTTGATGTCAGTACATAGAATTAAAAGGAGTGTGGTTTCTGATGAGATGTATAGGAAATGACGAAAACTGAAGAACTGATGAAGGGAGAAGAGAGAAGACACAAAGGAGAAGACAAGAAGGGCACATGAGTATCTGGGAAAGTGAAGACAAGACAAGGAAAGTATCGGAGTAAAGCAATATGGACCAATCATATACAAGGAGTAATGGGACCAAAGCTGTGTTGTTCAAAGTTGGCAGCTAAAATCCTCATGGACATCAAGGCTATAATCTTATATCTCCTTATTTTATTTGGGTCTTTCATGAAAGCTTGAGCCTTTTATATTCGGCAAAGGAGAATGTATTAATTTCTTTGTATTAAATGTTTACTTTGTCTTTAGACACAATATTAACCATAGTCCTTTGAAAATCAGGGTATACTTGTGGGAAATAAGAAGGCAGTTCAGCTGTTTTGCCAGATCACAGTATTTAGCTGGAGAGGAAGAGATATAAGAAATGGAGAAAATTACGGGTTACTTGTCAGAGCAGGGAAGGGAAATTTATACCAGGAATTCTATCTGGGCAACAAGCCAGAAGTAGAGTGAGCATGGCAAGTATGAAGGGTTGAACAAAAGGGTAGAACAACCCTGCTCATCACACCACCCAGTGATGACTACATTACACAGTGATGCTCTGTGTCTTTCCCTGTACTGTTTATTTCACATAAACGTACCCATTCAAATTATGGACGAGTCATAGGTTTCATCTCACTAAGTCATATCTAATAGGTCAAATTTTCTCCTTATATCAAGATAATTTGTTCCTCCTGAGTTTTGTCTAAACTTTGAACATTTATATTTAAATATTTGAGGTCTTAAGAGCTTTACTAGTAGTCAATATTTGGATACTGTCATTTACAAATTTCTCTGTTTCATAACTGCCTTTCTTCTTCATTTAGTGTCTTCATTTTCCATAGTATTGCTCTTTGTGCCTTCCCCCTGTTAATTATTTCCTATTCTTCCTGCATATAATTTGCTTTGCATGTATTTGTTTATATGTTGTTTCCCCCATTAGATTGTAAGCTTCTTTAATATATATATATATATATATATAATATATATATTATATATTATAACATATATTATATATATTATATATTATATATATATATATATATTATATATATATATATATCTTATTTTCACAATACATGCAAAGAGAGTTTTCAACATTTACCCCTGCAAATCCTTGTGTTCCAAATTTTTCTCCTTCCTTTTCTTCCACCTCCTCCACTAAACAGCAAGCAATCCATTATAGGTTAAACACATGCAATTCTTCTAAACATATTTCCACATTTATTTTGCTGCACAAGAAAAATCAGATCAACAAGGAAAAAAAGTGAGAAAGAAAAAACAACAACAAGCAAACAACAAAAAAGTGAAAACACTATGTTGTGATCTGCATTCAGTCCCCATGGCTCTCTTTCTGGATGCAGATGACTCTCCCCATCACAAGTCTATTATAATTGGCCTGAATCGCCTCATTGATGAAAAGAGTCAACATAGTTGATCCTCTCATGGTCTTGTTGTTATGTACAATGATCTCCTGATTCTGCTCATTTCACTTAGCATCAGTTCATGTAAATCTCTCTAGGCCTCTCTGAAGTCATCTGCTGATCAATTCTTATAGAATAATAATGTTCCAAAACATTTATAGATCACAATTTTTCAGCCATTCCCCAACTGATGAGCATTCACTCCAACTATAAACTTTTTAAGGGCAAGAACTATCCTTTGTGGCTTTTCTTGTCCCCAATGTTTGGCACAGTGCTGGCACACAATAGGTGCTTAATAAATGTTTATTGATTTATTGATAGATTCATGAAATCCCAAGCATATACATTGTAATTCATCAACAATCTATCACACTCGTGTAACATTTTCATTATTACTGGATTTGCTTTATACTAAGTAGCTGACATAATTTTCCTTGCTTTTGTCTTATCATTAGATAAATGTTTGAGATTTATCATGGTGACTAATGCATAAATGGGAAACATGATGGTAGAGGCTCAGAAGCTACCATGGGGAGTGACAGGAGGCTTTTTGATCCTGTTACCAAATGACTCTCTGAATACTAAGAGAAATTGAGCCATGGACCAGCTGATCCAGCTCTGGGAACCTCAATCTGATAGTAGGAGGTTTTCTTGATGCAAGTAAAGCAGCCCAAAGAAAGAGAAAGAGAAGATGATCCCATCTGAGACAGGTGCTACATTTCTATTTTAAGCTATGGTACAAAAATCCAAATCTCTTCTTCAGGTACCATCATCTTAACTAAGTCTTCTTTTTCAAAATCATATTTTCTCTTCTTTATCCATTGCCTTTCAGTGGATATGGTGAGGTAAGCTCTACCTGTATTCCTCTCATCTTCAGTCTCTTGTTTGAGACTTCATTGTCTTTGTCAGTATGCTCTAGCTTCCTTCTGGCAGGATAATTTATTCCATGTCAATTATGAGAAGTAGATGTGAGTCCTCTCCTCTTTTCCACATCAAAGTCTTTTTCATTTTTGTGGATGGTGGAAGTGATGGTAATGGTTTGGACTAATCACCTTTTTAAACATTTGATTCTGGTAATTTTGAGAGTAGAGGGGAATTTTATGTTTTCTTCCAAAGAGAGAACAGCCTGTACTTGGAACATGAATACCAGCTCATTTTTTCTGCTGTTGTTCAGTCTTTCAGTCGTGTCCAACTCTCTGTGACCCCATTTGGTGTTTTCTTGGCAAAGATATTGGAGTGTTTTGCCATTTCCTCCTCCAGCTTATTCTATAGATGAAGAATTGAGACAAATAGGTTAAGAAGTTTGCTCAGAATCACATAGATAGTAAATGTCTGAGGCTGGATTTGAATTCAGGTTCTTCTGACTCTAGGACCTGTGCTCTATCACTGCACCGTCTTGCTGCCATTGTTAAAATATGAGCAGAACTTACTCTATATTTGTCACTGAAACAGTCACCAAGCTCTTTATATTTCAGGAACCAAGATTCCTCAGTCTTCATTATTCTTGACCAAGATTCCTCAGCCTTCATTATTCTTGACCATGTCTACCTTCGAGAATTGTTCTGGCAAACTCTTTGTGAAGGGTCTTCTGCTCAAAAGCTGTCCTCCTAAGCTCCCTTCGACCTTGTTAAGGCCTTGATAGCCTCAAGCAACTTCTTTCTCTTCTCTAATTAGCCTACACACCTGCCTTCTCTTGAGATCTTCCTGTTATTCTTTTCTTCAATGTCTTTTCCTATTGTCTGAATCTTCTTCCTCATCTTCTCAAATCTACCCATATTAATTGTGATCTTCAAATTCAATTCTCACCTTCTTAATAATTTCAGGATCCTCCAAATTGCCCTCTCAAAGATCTTCTCGTTCAGCTTAAGCCCCTTTTATGCTGTTTTTAGTATGCTGTCTTCTTCACACAGAGTCCTGCACTGCATCTGTGAAGTAGGGCACCATATTTTTAGCTTGGAAATTGGTTGCTGTCCCTGGTCCTCTGCAAATGTCATTCTGCAGCCTGGATTAAGCCAAGTGTCAGAACTGATATGATTTTCTTCCAAGGTCTCTACCAGGAAATCTGCAGCAAGGGCAATGTGCTTATTATCAGCCTGGAAACTTCAGCTCTTTTCAGGGCTCATCACTCTTCTGAAATGGTGCCTGAGCATGAAGGGAGCCTCTGGCACAGAGTCCATGTGCCTGGCTTTCCAGTTTCCATAGCAATTGCTCAAAAACAAAAGACACATCCCCACCCCCTACTCCTTGATACAATTCAACCATCCTGACAAAGTGAAAGTTGACAAGAATTGGAGGTGAAAAAATTGGAAAATAAGTCAGTTCTCAAAGGGATGCTCCCACAAATGCTGAAAGTGCCTTGGCTTTTTCAGCTGTAGGAGATGGTCAGATCTCAAAAATCAGAGCCAAGGGATTCAGGGAGATGATTAATGGGCAAAAGACTCTTGCTCAGGATACCCACATACCACATGTAGAGAAAACCATTGGTGAAAACCATTGGAATGAAAACCATACTATTGGGATGAGAGCCCATACTATGGGAGTGAAAGCCATTCTGAAGGGGGGAGAAAGCTTTTACAAGAACACTGTACTATAAAACACCTTGTGTGTTTGGGGGAACCCAGTGTACTGACCAACACCCTCCATGATTGGGAAGTGTGACGAGAAATTAATAACAATTAACAATTGGATTAACAAAACGTTTTATGAACGACATTTCAATTCAAGGAACGTTTCACCAATCTTGCTGAGATTGTATAGAAAGAACAGAGATTTGGAGTCAGAGCTTCTAAATTCAAATTCTACCTTGGATGTTCATCAGCTGTTTGACATGAGCAAGTTGCTTGATCTCCCTGATTTATGGGCCCAGGGAATCCCACAGGGTCTGGTGCATAATAGGTGACTGGCATTTGTGAGATCATGATGGCATTATAGACTTAATGCTGGAAAGGAACTCAGGAAGGTACCTAGTCTAAATCCTTCTTTTTACAGAGGGGGGAATTGAGGATCAGGCAGAGTAACTGACATTCCCTCAGTTTTATAGCTCATTAGTAGCACACACATGTTCTGCCCTGAATGATTATACCCTGAATAAAATTATTATAGCCCCCCCTCCCTTTTCCCTTGCCATTAAGACTGGGAGAATTGAGTCAGGGAAATCCTTGGCAGACCATTGAGTCATAAAATCCAGGTGCATTATCTTGACCCTTGCTAGGATAATTCCCCTTCCTTTGAGTGTTGCCCCTGGCTGTCTCCTGTCCTCAATGTTTTTATCTTGACCCTTATCCTGTCAGGATTAAGTTATGATCCTTTCCTGGAACTATGGCTTGTCTGCTCACCCAGTGTCCTCACCCCCCCCTTATCTGCCTTTGTTTGCCCTATAACCAAAACCCTATAAAAGGTCCCTGCCTCAGTTCCTGGCTGCTGAATGCTTTGGACAAGAGTCCCATTACATCCTGCTAGTCAAAAACTAGCCTAAAACTTGGCTAGCCTAAATTCTCCACATTAAAAGGATTAAAAACCAATCTCTGTCTTGCCTTAGTTTCTCTGGCATTACACACACACACACACACACACACACACACAGAGTTGCCTAAACTCTAATGCCTTGAAATTATTCACATGTTTTCCAGAAATGACTTGAGAAATGAGATCTGACCAGGGATCTGAATGTGTTAGTGAAAATACTGACTCAACTAGTTTCCACTCATCATTTATGGTTTGGTTTTATCTGGTGACTGGAACCACTGATGCTGGAATCAGGTCAGTTCTGCCACTCATTTCCACTGATGTTGAAGGGAAATCAACATATCCACATACACCAAGTATTACTTTTAAAAAAAAGCCTGTCTATAAAATACAAAGCTAATTAAGGATTTGTTTTGTAAAATAAAATAAAATAAAAAAATAGGAATATTCTTCTCTCCAGAGATCCACCCACCTAATGAAGGATGGAGAAATCAAACTGAGCTGCAGCCTAGGAAAACCAGGAAGTAGATGTGTGAGAGTATTTCAGCAGCCTGAGGGAGGCATTCAGAGGGCTTATTCAAATGCAAAGTTGGGAAAGAGTACAAAGAGCCTAAAGAGAGCATAAAGTGAGCACCCCAGAGTTACAAACCCGCAGTTACAAACCTAAGTGGTGGAAGGACCTCAGCAGCTCTCTGGAGCTACAGGAACCTGAAAGAACTTCCACTATAGCTCAGTCTAAGATGCCTGACAAGAAGTCATCCGATCCCATCTCGTTAAGCCTGCTGGGCAGGGCAGAAGGCTTTGCTGGGTCTCAGGTGGCTTTTCTGGTGCCCGCTTCCAGTGCCACCAGGAGCAAGGTCATGGGATTTACCTGGAGTTGTTGATCTTTGAATAGGAGCCTCAGTGTCCATGGGTCTGTAGTTGAGAGCTTCCAAAGATGGTGGAGAGAAATTGTGGTGAGTTAGAAAGAAATATAGTCTGGAGAGTTAGGTGCAAATGCTGTTCATTTCAGTTGGCATCTACCTACAGTATGGTAACACTGGCCACCCTTTCATTTAATAGATCAGAGACTTGTCTTAAGAGAGCCAAAAGGGAATTTATTGCTTCCTCGTGAGAAAGGGTGCACCCAGTGTCTGCCTATATGTGTCAGCAAGGCAAGGCGAAGGTGAGCAGTTCCCAGTGAATTTATATAGATCCTAAAACAGAGTCCCCACCCACCATCTGGCTCTTCCTCACATTGCCTGGGCTCCAGAGCTTACGGGAAAATTTTCTTCATTGACAAAAGAACAGAAAAAAAGATAGCTTGCAGGGTCTAAGTAAATAGGATTTTTGCTGGAGACGGGTAGCCTTTCCCGTGCCTTGAGTCTCAACAGGAGTTGTGGTGAAAAAAAAATGTGATTGTACTAAGGGGGCTTCAACAGTGGAAAACTAGGGGCCAAAAACAAAAGATTCTTTTCAAATCTTAATCCCCCCATCATAAAACCCCATCTCTGCCCTTAAGGAGCTTACATTCTTTGGGGGGAGATAATCTTCACCCTGACCACCCACTAATGTCCCAGTGGGTTTCAACCCCAATTCAATCTTCCCAATTGTGGGATTTTCCCACATCCATTCCTCACATTTCCATCCATTGTTCATCAGACATGGTGCTCAGCACAGGAAGTATAGTGACAAATTAAACAGTCCCTGCCTTCAAGGAGTCCACTCTTCACTGGGGGATACAATTTGTTCACAGATAAGTAAATTCAAAGGAAACACAATAAGGACACAATGTGTCCTTACAAGAAAAGCTCTCTGTGTTTGGGTATTTCTGTTTTCTCACGCAGAAGAAAGTGCACCGATGTTTTGGGTACTCTTGCTTGGGGAAGCTCATCTAGGCTTTCTCTCCCTGTGTATCACCTCTTTATGTCCTCTTAGAAATCCTCCAAAAAGCTCCTTCCAGTCACCATGCAAGGTGGGATGATGCTTTAGGTCTCCTGACATTACATAGATTATAATGGAATGGTGGATTTTGCATTAGATATCTCTCTGTCTGTCTATCTGTCTCTCTCCTGTAATTCTCTCAAAATGATAACCACAATAATCATCTTAACTCTTATTTATATGGCATTCTACAGTTTACAAAGTGTTTCTAATGTATGGTATTAAAGTAGGATATAAATCACACAAAGATCAAGGGCGTGGGGAAAAACTGAAGAGAAATTGAGAATATCAATGAGGAGGTCATTGGTCATGGGCAAGGGGGATAATGGCAGGTGGGCTGAGTCTTATGGAAGCAAGATCACTTGCACTGAGGCACTGAGGAAGAAGCAAATAGCAAGCAAGCAGAGACAAATATAGATTTTTTTTTTCAGAACTCTAATGAGGAAGAGTAGGAAAGAGATAGGACAATAACTGAGAAGGTAGAAGAGTCTGGGAAGAAAACATTTTGAAGATATGGGAGCACTAAGCACATTTGTCACCAAAGGGAAAAGAGGATATAAAGAAGGAGAAATGGCCAATCAGGAGCAGCCAGATCAATGAGTGATGGAGCAACTCATGGGATATGGCAGGGAGTGGAGAAATGGAATCAAGGACATACCGAGATTGACTGTGGTAACCTCACCCTCTGAGGGCAATAGAAGAGGAAGAAGGAGATGCAGAGGACAAGAAATGAGCAATCTCACGCAAGAGCCCAAGTGGAACCTGGGGTTCAAACCTGGGAATGTGCCTAAGACTTACATTGGTGGAGAGTGATTTCTCAAGCTCAGTTCCAGGCCTATAGTCTCACTTGCCTGCTCCTCTCCAGGAAGGAATAAAAGTTTCCTTTGGAGACTATTGAGTGAAATTGCAGAATTATTTACTTATACTTACTGCTCCAAGTCTTTGTGAACATATTTATAACTTACATGAATAAGGAAGAAATGGCATTGTGGGTATGGTGGGTCTACAGGGAGTTGGGGCTTGAGGACCAAGTTCTGAACCTCTTGGGAAAGTGACAAGGAATGAAAAGGACTGAAAAATGGAGGAATTATTTTTGTTTTCTTGGCTCCAGAAGCACAGCCAGGGCTTAATGGGGAGAAGTTACCAAAAGGTAGATTGAGGTTTGAGAATGGGAAAATAGCCCATCAATGAGAGCTGTCCAAAATTGCAATTTCTTGAGAAGGGGTGGCTCTCTCGTTGGATGACTTTATGCTGCCGCTAGATGATCATTTATTAGGTCATTTTGGTGGAGATTCCTCTGGATGTGGATTAGACCAAATGGCCTAAGGTCCCATCGTTGAATCTTACTCTCATTCTGTGAATCACTAGGAAATTAATAAAAGAATTGTTGTGCAGCAGAGGACAAGCTGAGGACCAGGTCCTGCAGGGTAACTCCAAGATAGATCCAGGTATTATGCTCAAAAGGCTATCAAACTGCATGCTCTTTGACCCAGCAATGTTTCTACCAGGCTTATATCCCAGAGAGATCTTAAAGGAGGGAAAGGGACCCACATGTGCAAAAGTGTTTGTGGCAGCCTTCTTGGTAGTGGCCAGAAACTGGAAACTAAGTGGATGCTCATCAGCTGGAGAATGGCTAAATAAATTGTGGTCTATGAGTGTTATGGAATATTATTGTTCTGTAAGAAATGACCAGCAGGAGGATTTCAGAGAGACCTGGAGAGACTGACAGGAACTGATGCTGAGGAAAATGAGCAGGACCAGGAGGTCATTATACACGGCAACAACAAGACTATACAAAGATCAATTCTGATGGCCGTGGCCATCTCCAGCAATGAATGATTCAAATCAGTTCCAATTGTTCAGTGACAAAGAGAGCCATCACACCCACAGAGAGAACTGTGGGAACTAAGTGTGGTTCACAACATAGCATTTTCACTCTTTTTGTTGTTGTTTGCTTGCATTTTATTTTGCTTCTCTTTTTCTTGTGTGACACGATAATTGTATGTGTGTGTGTGTGTGTGTGTGTGTGTATGATTTAATGTATATTTCTACTATGTTTAATATACATTAGACTACTTGCTATCTAGGGGATGGTGCAGGGGAAGGAGGGAAAAATTGGAACACAGGGTTTTGCAAGGGCTAATGTTGAAGACTTGTTCATGCATGTTTTAAAAAATAAAAAGCTTTAATTAAAAAAAAAAAAGATAGATCCAGGTAGGATCATCTCATGTGCTCCAATGGAGAGGACAAGCAGAAAAGAGGGATAGAAGTGAGTCTTGAGGATCATACTGCTAGTAACTGCCAGATCCAAGACTTGAATCCAGGGCTTCCTATGTCACTAGCATTCAATAATCAAGATATTTTTTAAATTAAATTGAATCGACTCTGGGGAATACACTTTCAGTTGTTTCATTTTGTTTTTTCCTCTAGTCGTCTAAAATATACATGAGAAAATTAAAAAAACTAAGAGCTGTTAACAATATAATTGTGATCCTGATTTATTGGAAAGAATTCGTGGCTTGCCTTTCACTTTTCTGCCTTTACACTGTCCAACTCCATCTATTTTCTTTTGACTCATAGATGTGCCAGCTTCCTTCAGAGCTCAGCTGCTGCCTCCTAGTCATCCCTCTCCTGCTCCCTTCAGTCACTAGAAGGCTCTCTTTCTTTTAAAATTACTGTATGTGAAAAGTTTTTGTACAAACAAAACTAATGCAGACAAGATTAGAAGGGAAGCAATAAACTGGGAAAATATTTTTACAGTCAAAGGTTCTGATAAAGGCCTCATTTCCAAAATATATAGAGAATTAACTCTAATTTATAAAAAATCAAGCCATTCTCCAATTGAAAAATGGTCAAAGGATATGAACAGACAATTCTCAGATGAAGAAATTGAAACTATTTCTAGTCATATGAAAAGATGCTCCAAGTCATTATTAATCAGAGAAATGCAAATTAAGACAACTCTAAGATACCACTACACACCTGTCAGATTGGCTAAGATGACAGGAAAAAATAATGATGATTGTTGGAGGGGATGCGGGAAAACTGGGACATTGATGCATTGTTGGTGGAGTTGTGAACGAATCCAACCATTTTGGAGAGTAGTTTGGAACTATGCTCAAAAAGTTATCAAACTGTGCATACCCTTTGATCCAGCAGTGTTACTACTGGGATTATATCCCAAAGAGATTATAAAGAAGGGAAAGGGACCTGTATGTGCACGAATGTTTGTGGCAGCCCTTTTTGTAGTGGCTAGAAACTGGAAACTGAATGGATGTCCATCAGTTGGAGAATGGCTGAATAAATTGTGGTATATGAAAATTATGGAATATTACTGTTCTGTAAGAAATGACCAACAGGATAATTTCAGAAAGGCCTGGAGAGACTTACACGAACTGATGCTGAGTGAAATGAGCAGGACCAGGAGATCATTATATACTTCAACAACAATACTAGATGATGACCAGTTCTGATGGACCAGGCCATCCTCAGCAACGAGATCAACCAAATCATTTCTAATGGAGCAGTAATGAACTGAACTAGCTATGCCCAGAAAAAGAACTCTGGGAGATGACTAAAAACCATTACATTGAATTCCTAATCCCTATATTTATGCACACCTGCATTTTTGATTTCCTTCACAAGCTAATTGTACAATAATTCAGAGCCTGATTCTTTTTGTACAGCAAAATAACGTTTTGGTCATGTATACTTATTGTGTATCTAATTTATATTTTAATATATTTAACATCTACTGGTCATCCTGCCATCTAGGAGAGGGGGTGTGGGGGGGTAAGAGGTGAAAAATTGGAACAAGAGGTTTGGCAATTGTTAATGCTGTAAAGTTACCCATGTATATATCCTGTAAATAAAAGGCTATTAAATAAAAAAAAAATTTACTGTATGTGCACTTTATTTACATCAGTAAGTGGAATGGAAGCCTCCTGCAATCAGGGATTACTTCTTTGTTCTCCAGCCTTTGCCTTTGTATTCTCAGAATTAACACGGTACAATACTTGGAAAACAGCAGGCGCTAAATAATTTTCCTTAGTGCAATGGGAGTTTGGTCCATACCTAGACCACTTAGGATAGCACCATCTATATGGAATGGAAGACTGGAGTAAATGTGAACATTCTATGTTGACCTACCATGTGGTAGATACCACGAGACCAGACACAAATGTGCCATTTGTTCTCATTTTGAACTTAGTTTTTGATTTGTTTCCATCATTTCCCTTTTCAAATAAACCATAAGAAAGTACATAGAGGAAACAGGAAGGGTGCAATTTGGGTAATGACTAAGAAAGCCAAATGAGACAGAAAAGAAGAAACAGGAAAATCTCTCCCAAGTCTTCTTTTCCATGTCACTCCATCTTTTCCTTTGCTTCTTTCTCCCCATCTGAAAACACAGATTCCCACAAAACTATGCCTAAGTTAAATCTGTCTAAGGCAAGATAAAGTTTTATGGGAGATCTCCTGGCACCCACCTCCAATGTTGCTATGGTAACAGAGATGCTTTCTTCCCTTTCTTCCTCCCTCAGTGTGCTATGTAGAATACTTTGCTGAAAGGGATATGTTCTCTTTCTTGCCTTATTCTGTTTATGGAAGGTAGCTATAGACTTCTCCTGGCTTTTCCCATCTGACTGTTTGCCCCTTAAAAGAAATGTTGAAAGTTTCTGATGACTGAAGAGGGGTGGAGGGTTAAGGGGACAGTTTGAAGGGATCCAACAGAAGGGCAACCACTTTGCTTCTAAGAGCATATCTATTCTTCCATGTTGGAGGGCCCTTTAAGGAAATCAATGAATTTGACCATTTAATTAGGTTTCCTAAAGTTTCAACCAGTGATGAATTAGGAAAGTCTTTCCCCACTGCCTCAGAATTAGAAGGGGCTGAATGCAAAAGGGTTAAGACTAAGGCTTTATTTCTCTGGGACACTTGAAAGCAAGAGACCTGGAGAACCATTATAAATTAGACTTCCATTCTGTTAGGAGCTGTCAAAAGATGAATGAGAATGTCCATGACAGACAGCTCCTTTGGGGCTTCTCTTTGGAAGCTCATTTGCCAAAAAGAAAGTGGAGCAAGGAGAAGGAAAATCGGGGTTGTTTTCAATGCCCTGAGTTGTTTTTCCTGTCTATCATCCCCAATCTGGGAAAAATATGTCAAAGGAAAAGGAATGCCTTGGAGTCTGTTTCTGTCACTATATAAACATGTATTTACTTATATATTACTCATTGGAATATTTATTATAAGTAACATGTTTAAATATTTAAATGTGTATTTGTATGTACATGTGTACATATAGTGCACATACATGTATATGTACATATGCACACATTTCTTTCTTTTCATCCTTTATCTGGTTGTATTACTCTAAGATTACTCTGACTGCCTTTTCCTCCATACCCCAGGAAGCTCCTTATTGAGAAACCCCATCATTTTTCAAGATCCCATTATTCTTGGGACTCCACCTCATCATCACCCTCTGACCCTTTGATTGAAAGTGAAACCATGAACTCCAAAGGAGGGAGCTCAGCTCGGGCTATCTCTTTTCTCATCTAACTTCTCTTCTGTGGGACTTGTCTGATTTCCCCATGATACCAATGGATCCTTCCATGCCCTACACATCCCCTTGCTTTTCAGCTTTTTGGAAATAATTTTCCCTTATTCAAATGTGATCTCCTTGAGGGAAAGGTCTCCTTCCCTCCCTCCCTCTTTCCCTCCCTTCCTTCCTTCCTTCCTTCCTTCCTTCTTTCCTTCTTTCCATACTACTGGGAGAGGGGGCAACATCTACACAGGTGCATATATATATAAATGAAAGCAAAAGATAGCATACTTCAGTGCCATATATATACACATATATATGTATGTATGTACACACATATTTATATAGACACATATCTGCATAAATATAGATAAACGTATGTGTACGTGTGTGTATATATACATACACAGACAGATGGAAACAGAAAAAAGATTTTGGGGGAAAGAGTGAGCAAACCAAAAATTTGTGGGAATCAGGAAACGCTTAGGAGGCAGAACTTGAGCTGAGTCTTAAAGTTAGCTCACAGTTCCCCAAAGGTGAAGGTGAGGAAAGGGAGCTCCCCAGGTGCTGAGCCTGGCGAAGGCAAAATGTCAGGGAAATAGAAGGTCGTAAGGAAGAACAAGTAAGTCGGTTTGATTGCTGTAGAGAGTATATGAAGAACATTAATGTGTAATTAGCCTAGAAAGATGGGTTGGGACTGGATAGTGAAGGGCTCTTAGTCCAAAACAAGGAATTGTTTGCCTAAAGGCAATAAGGATCCACTAAAGTTTTTTGAGTTAGGGAGTAACATGGCAATAGCAGCAGTATAATTTTTGATATATGTTAATATGTCTATATGGATATATTCAGGTTTATATACAACATATACTGCCTCTCTTTCACACACACTCACACTTCCTCTTTTTGCTCCATACCTGTAGTATGAAGTTCCTCACCTACTTTGTGATTTCCTATGTAAGAAAATTTCCTGAAGCTTTGGAAAGTTAAGAGGCTGACTTGGGGAGTCATAGCCAAGAGGGAGCCAAGTTGAACTTGAACTCAGGTCTTTGGCATTTTATCTATTACATCTACATTTAAATCTATACACTTGCCTGTACTTATATCTGGACCTCTGAGGGTAGGGATTAGGAGAGGAAAAGGAAGCGAATCCTTAATTTCATTTCTACAGGGAGCTCAAGGTAATGAACCTCCCTCGGCTGAATATGGTACAGATACATTAGACTTTGAGGTTGTCTCCCTAGTACTCCCTGTTCCCTCCTTCCTGTCATGGGACCCTTGGTTCAGTTGGGAGCTTCCCTTGACTTCATAAAATAAGATGCTAGGACTGCTCTTTGTTGTTCCTTTGGCCAGTTTTTAAGACAAGCTATATTAATACCTCAGTGGGAACTGGTCTCCTTCTGTGGTTTGGCCACATATTCCTGGCATCCCTCCATTGCCATAGGAATGGAACTTAACAAGAGTTTTAGGAGCAGAAAGACTATTTCCCAGCCTGTGAATCTCTTAGGTGGATCAATTTTCCTCACAACAGCCTTCTCTAAATTCCGTTGGTCAGAATTATTGCTGGGTGTGAGTTACTCAGCTTTTACCTTTAGATTGCTCTGTCTCAATGGGATGGCCATACTCTGAATATCAGGCTTATAATATGGGGACCTAATGAAATCCAGGACACTGAGCAGATGCTTGGAGCCTGAAGAAGTGTTAATAGCTTGAAGGGCAGGAAACTTCCAGCAAGGGCCAGAGCACTTCCCCTTGCCCAGTAGGATCCCTCGTTTTTGTCCAAGCCTAGCTCAAGTAGCATCTCCTACATAAAATGTCTACTGATAATGACTTTTCCACCCAAGTCTTTTCATCTTCTCTACTTCCCTATTAATGCTGAGAGTGCCATTGTCCTCAAGTAGTTAATTCCATTTACAGAAAGTACAAAAGGTATCTTTGCCTCCTGCCGAACAAATTTTTTCCTCATTTTCTCCCAAAGAAAATCCAACTTTTTTTCAATTTTTTTAATGTTTTGAGTTTCAAATTCCATCCCTTCTCCCCTTCCCTCTTCCCTTAAGACAGTAAGTAATCAGATATAGGTTATACTTATGCAATTATGTAAAACATTTCCATATTAGCCATTTTGTACAAATCTACTTAAATAAGAAAAAAATGAAAGAAAGTGAGAGATAGTATACTTCAGTCTGTATTCAGTCAATATCTGTTCTTTCTCTGGAGGTAGATAATATGTTTTCTCATTAGTACTTTGGGATTGTCTTGAATCATTATATGGTTCTTCATTCAGTCATTCATGGTTCTTCATTGTACAATGTTACTGTGGTTGTGTCCAATATTCTCCTGGTTCTTCTCATTTCATTTTGCATCAGTTTATTTAACTCTTTCTAGGCTTTTTGGAAACCATCCTGCTTATCATTTCTTCTAGTACAATAATATTCCATCACAATCATATATCATGGTTATTTAGTCATTCTCCAGTTGATGGGCATCCCTTTGCAAATCCCATAAGAAAAGGACAGCACGGCTTCACTGCCTTGGAATTATCTCCCAGGTCAACAAAGATATTTCTACTTAAATTCTCTAAGTCATTTTCTTATTTGGTGAGCTGGGAAATCTTTTTTTCTTTTTTAATATTTGCTTGACTTAGTGTCTTGCTCGAAAACTATCCTGACCTTATCTTTATTGAATTTTGCTCATCATCCACACACTTTAGATTTTGGCTGCTTGGTTTCCCCATAAAATAAGACTTATACATGTGAATGGGTTTACAGTTGGAGGTGGAGTCTTAACCTGTGATTTCATTGGTCTAAGTTAACAATATTGGAAACTTTCAAAGGAAAAACAACTCATTTTGAACTCATTTTCCAAGTGCTTTCCCTGGGCACTGATTGCATAGTCAGTCACATAAGTAAAAGTGTCCCAATCAGGATCTGAATGTGAGTCCTTTGTCTGAAAAGGCAATGTTTCCCTTTCCTGTGCTGAGATCTTACATCGTGATCTTATGCTCAGATCTGCTACTACCATCTTGCACAACAGTCTTGTGCTGTGATTCTGTGCCCTCATCTTGTGCCATGATCCTTAAGGAAGACTTGGAGAAAACCCTGGAGAGACACGATGATTGTCTTCAGATATCTTCAGGACTTGTCAGGTGAAAGTGAGATTAGTCTTGTTCTTCTCGACCCCAAAGGCAAGGACCAAGAACAATAGTTGGAAACTGAAAATAAGTCAACTTCTTCAGGATCACAGGAAAACAAGTTTCTTCTCTCTGGAGCTGTCCAAAAATACAATGGGACTCACTGGAGGGTCATAGAGTTCTTTGACTGCAGAATAGAGCAAAAGCTGCATGGCCATTTGTGAGGTAGTCTTAGTTCAGATTCCTATTTGGAACAGTTCACCAGCATCATTTCTGAGTTCTTTTCCATCTCGGGATACTTTGAGTCTGCTCTTTCCTCCCTACATTCTTGATGCTGTCCCAATATGCAGCTGTCACCTCTTTGAGGGTGAAGACCTCCAAATCTTACCCTGTGACATCCCTTGAGGGGTCAGTGCTTCCTGATTTTATTCCTACCTTTTCCCATGACTCCTGCCCAGCTCTAATTACTTTTGGATCTTTTTCTTTCTTTCTTTGCTCCAACCCAACCTGGATTTTATAGGATCATGAGTTAGAATTGAGTGGGAGCTTAGAGATGCTTTGCTTCTTTTCAGCATCTTTTCAGCACCGACCTTTCTTTTCAGCATCGACCTTCTTTTTATTGCTGAGGAATGAGGAAATTGAGGACCAATGAGGTTAAGAGCCTTGTTATACAGATTGTGACCAGACCCCTGACTCCCATCCTATGGTCTCCTCACTTCCTACCCTATCTGTGCCTCTGGTTTATATAGAGCCTTACAGTTCTAGGACTTTCAAGTCCATTCTTATCATGGTTCCTCTCACAACAAGAAAGCTGGGAGAGCCTCCAATAAAACTGCCCAAGGCTGGAGGGGATCACTATGGTCTGTTCCTTGCATTGGCAGAGGGTCTCAGCCTTTCTGCTGCCTGTAGCCAAAGTGCTTAAACAAGAAAGGCAACACAATCCTTGGTGGGGAGTGTGAAAATGAACCCAGAGCAAGGGAAGGAGACAGGTGGGACAGGAGTGAAGCAAGCCAGGGCACCTGGGATGGATCCAGAGCCATGATGGCTGGAACTTTCCATAGGTGAGTGTGTGTTCCATCATGGGCCGCCTTTTCTGACATGCAAGGCAGGGATGTCTCTGCCCTTCATCTCTTCAAGGATCTTGTCACTCCACTGACACATCAGCATTTTCCCTCAGAACACCTGATAAGAACCTCTGGAAAGAATACAACATAATTTTCTGCCCTCAAGACCAGGAAAATCTATGAACCTAATGTATCGTATCTGGAGTGAGTCTCACAGTCAGTGTGATCTGATAGGGGTTCAGGGCAGGATGTGAGTGGGGGGCAGGGCAGTAGGGATTGTTAATAGCACATGTTGCAAATGGCAGAGCTCAGAAAAGAAGTAAACAAATTAAACAATCCTCTCTAGAATAGGGGTTCTCGATAACCTGGGTTCTAAGAACCTGTTTTAAAATATATATAATGATATTTCAACATAATTGGCTCTTTAATAATATATATTTTCATTTATGCAATTAAAACATTATTTGGAAAAGGGAGTCTATAGACTTTACTGGAAAGTAAAAGGGGCCAGTTCTCTCTGTTTCTGTCTCTCTGTGTGTGTCTGTCTCCCTTTCTCTGTGTGTGTATCTCTTTCTCACATACATATACACAAATAAGTGTAGATTAATAAAACATTGCTCTAGAAGAGCTGGTATTGGAAAACTTGAATTTAGAAATTTCCAAAATTAAGTATTGTTGCTGAATCATTTTTCAGTCATGTCTGATTCTCCATGACCCCATTTGGGGTTTTCCTGGCAAAGATACTGGAGCAATTTGCCATTTCCTTCTACAACTTATTTTATGAGGAATAAGTAAACTGAGGCAAACAGGGTGAAGTGATTTACCTAGGCTCACAAAGCTAGGAAGGATCCGAAGCTGGATTTGAACTCAGGAAGAGGACTCCAGACTTAGCTCGCCATGCACTATGGTGACCTAGATGCCCTTAAGATTGAGCATAGTGGTACTGCCCCAGGACCTTCTCTGTCAGAAGAAACCATGATATCCAAGACTAGGGATCAGGACCCGAATTTCCTTCTCAGGCTGCACATAAGTAAACTTCCTCTAGGGTCATGTGGCTCTTGAAGGCTCCATTGCTGATGGATGTGAGAAGAAGAGAAAGAGGTACCCTCTATCTCCCGGCTGCTCCCCCCACTCTCCAAGAGGCACAAGAAAAAATATTGAAGAATTAATTCTCTTCTCAGAGATGAATTTTGATTTCTAAAGACCACCTAAGACCGAGGAGAGTCAATCAGTCTCCTCAGTTGCCTTCCTCCAATGACTGACATCCTGTAATTCCACAAGATTGACTGAGATCTTTCTTCATTTCAATCAGTGACTTGAAATGTTCCATATTCTTTTAGGTCATTAGACCTAAATCTGATCATCGGACTGATTCCTTTAGGAAAACTGCTAAACATCTCTTCTGTAGGTCTATCACCCTTGTCTTTTTAGGGAAAGAAAATGAAGACTAGGTAAGTGTCTCGCCCTGTGTTGTACACTGACTCTGGGACCAGCACCCCTTTCACCCTGCCACAGTTTCCCAGTTCTACCTTGACTCTCTCCACTAAATCTGTACCTCCTTTCCACCCTGACTAGGCTCCCATTCTCTCTCACTTGGATTATTGTGAAAGCTTTTTCTCTTTAACCCATTCCTTCACTCAGGGGCCAAGATATTCTGTAAGCTCGAGCTCAACCAGCTCCGATTCATGGACGTACTGACAGCTTGCAAACCTTAGAATGCAGCTGGAGTCCCAAAGAGCCTGTTCTAGAGCCTTCCTCTGTCACTCACTGGCTGGGTGACTCTGGAAAAATCATTTAATTTTCTCGGATCAGTTTATTCATCTGGAAAATGGGGGTGAGAATAGCACTTCCCTCATGGGGTCAATTGAAAGTATCTCATAAGAAAAAAGCTTTTCTGCAGAACTTCAAGTGCCAGATAATTGTCATCAACCTAAACTTAGAACCTTAATTGGGAACTTTGAGGAGCCTCAGAAGCAACCTCTCATTTTATAGATGGGGAAGTCATGAGGGTCCCACAGTGATTAAGGGTCAGAGTCAAGATTTGAACACAAGTCTTCCTAGCACTGACTACTGGACTACACAGCTCTCCTTATTTTGAATGAGAGAGTTACCAAGTCAGCCCATGGAGCAGGGATAAGGCTTCGCACAGAATATGGTGCCTCTGCCTGGTTTCAGTTATGTTGTCATTTGGATGGATGCCAACAAGCCCTTTTAACCAAAATGTCCTGCGGGGACAGATCCCCCTCGTCTTCCTTTCTCCCCATCTCTCCCTTCCGGCATTTTTCTGCTTCAGCAACTCACTCTTTGGGAAATAATTTTTGTGTTGTTGTCCTAAATATTCAAATTTTAAAATCCCCACCAAAAGGCAAGGCTTCAATCCACAAAGAACCCCCCAAAATGATTTTTTCTAGGAGTCCAAGTCCAGTTAAAATGCGCCTTCTGCCCTAGGGAGATTTCAGGCTCACAGAGAAGGGAGAAGGGATGTCAGCGACCGTCCGGTCCAGGAATGGCCTGGGTGGCCCAAAGAATCCCGCCTGCTGATCTCATTGATTTGGCTTTCCTTCTGCTCTTCCAAGGATAGAAAAAGGTTGGCTGAGCAGGGAGAGACTGTAAATGTCTTCACTTGTGAGCAGCAATAAAGAGGGACTTGTTCCTCCAGAGCGGGCCTGGCGTGTCCAGAGTTGGCAGCTGCCCGTTCACTGAGACTGCCAGGAAGCCTCCATCCCCCTGGCCTTGGGCTGGGCCGGGGATTTTTGTTCCCTCCGCTCCTGGGATGAAGGCCCAGGAATAGGGGTCCTGCACCTTTCTGTTTGTGTTTCTGGACCCCTTGGCCAATCTGCTAACTCTTAAATACACAGAAGACTTTTGATTACAGAGGAGATCAATTATTTCAAAATTAAATTATCAAAAGAGTAAAAACAAACAAACCAAAATTCATGTTTCCCAGGTTAAGACTCCTGGAAGGTTCCAAGTCTCTGGCAGAGACTCCATGGATTAGCTTGTATTTTATTGCCCTCAGTAGGACATGAGCTCCATGAAAGCGGAGGGTGTTGCTGTTGCTATTGTTGCTGTTGGAGGAGGAGGAGTATGTGGGGGAGAGTAGGAAGGCTTTGGCTTTGTATGTTCTCAGCACCCAGCACAATATCTTGTCAATGGTAGCCACTTATACGCTTGCTGAATTGAATTAATTTGCATTTAATTGAATTAAATGAAACAAGCCCAGGATGTAAGATGGAATAAGGAAAGATCTGGGTCTGGTTTGTTTACAATTTTAGGAGCTGTTGACCACAGGCCTCATGAGGGAATAGTACACTTGTTCTTGGGGAAAATCCTATGAATTGTATAAGAAAAGGGATTAGCAGGCCTTAGAACCCTAAGGAAAAATCAGCAGGGCCCACCATTGAGCCAGATGAAGGCCAGATGAAAATCCTACTTCTGCCATTTTTTATTTGTGTGCTTTTATATAAATCACTTAAATGGACTTCAGCGAGTATACGACATTAGGTGAATTACCTAATCCTGGAGCCCTACTTCCCCTCTGTAAAATGAAGATGTTGGATGAAATGTCCTTAAAATCTCCTCCAGCTCTCACCCTGTGACACGATCTGGGGAAAGGTTAATCTTCTGCTGTTGTCAGTCATGGATCCCTCGCCCTCCATCCCTGTCCGGAGGATGGACATTTACTCCTCATCCAGGGAAGAACCCTCAGAGCCCTCTTGAGAGAGACCTGCCTTAGAGCCCAAACTCTCCCCCATATTTCGTGGGACCTAGCCAAGCCGCTGCCTTTCTGGGTCTCCTTGGGATGCTGCCCTAGGGCTCATCCAACTTTAACCTGTTATTCTATTATCCTCAGGAGAATTAATCCATCAGACTGACTGCTCACTGGAGGCCCAAAGGAATACCCCCACATTTTTTAAAGAAATAAACTCAAACAAACAGAACCAACATATGAAACTACATTTGTTTTTAGTCTCTATCTGAATTTGTTCAAAGACCCATCATTCAACATTCTTTCTTTAAAATATTTCATTAACATATACTTAATATATTCATGTATAATTGGTTATTAATTGACTTTTTATTGATTCAGCTCTAAGAAAAAAGTCTGCCCTACAAAGGGGCAGGGAAAGGGGGTAGGAGTAATGAAGAAGAAAAATCTAGTCTAAGTAACCTTTAGAACTGGATATTATGGACCATTGCTGTTGACCAGTCAGAGCTAGGGGAAGAACAAATTCCTCAGACCTGGGGATGTTTTTTGGAGACTTGAAGATCTCTGAGCACAAGAGTCTTGCTTGTACATGATGCAGCTCTAACCAACAAACCATTGGGAGCCAACATCTTGAGAGCAGCAGGGTCTCCGCCACCTGCTCTTGATTATTTCTGGAAGTTGTCTCTACACAGTCCATTAAAATCCTATTTTAAACATACCTGACATGGGATAAGCATGTCACATGATAAGATTGTGTGCGGCAAAGCCAAAGAGCCTTGTAGACACCGGCTTCCCATTTGCTTTTTCAGATAAAAGCCTTCTCCACTGCAGGGCCACACCAGGTGGAGATGCAAATACACAGGGAACCTGCTCCTCCCGGCCAGAGAGGGACCAACACCTGCCACGTTCTCTGTAGATTTTTCAGGTTTTTCCATTTGGCCTTTTAGCTCTCCTGACGGCTCAACCAGGCTTCAGTTTATGTGCTCAGATGTGTTTTATTTCTGGGATTAAATGTACCACAAAGGACAGCACTTTTTTTTCTGGAACAGTCAGGGATGATGAATCTTGAAAGCATCAGCCACTTGAGACATATTATTCATGCCTTAGAATGGATCTTGGAGTGATGAAATAAATGCTGGAAGGGACCTTAGGGTCATTAAATCCAAGAAGAAGATGGACTCTCAGTCCCCTGGTCTCACCATTGGACCACAATACCCCACAGCCTCTCCATACAATTTTTTAAAGACTAGTTTCCCTACTTTGCCCAAGGTGCAATTGTAAGGACCATTCATGATCCCAGTCCCAGAACTGATCAGCTCGGAAGTTTTGACTCGCTTTGTTTCTGAGCTACAGTGATTTGTAAGACAATCTGGCACCCCATCTTTTCTGGGAGCCCGTCAAATGTAAGTATCTGCTTAGTACAGCCCCCTGCAGCTCAGAGCTCCCCACTTCCAGCAATCCATCTGCCTCTGCTTCTCAGGTAGCTGGAATTATCCCTGCAGCCAGACTCTGCAGCTGGAGATCTTTGGGGACCACGTGGATCTCCTCAGAAGGGGATAGTTTGGACAGCTCCCTGCCAAGGCTTAGTTCTTAAATGGAAGAGGGAAAAGTGAGCCTGGGACACCATTCCCCTGACATCCTGACTTATCAGTGGTTTTTAAAGCTGTGAACTGTGACTATAAGCACAAATGAAGCAGCCATTGGATGGCTGGTGCAAGCCAGTGAAGCAAACACATTTTCTTACCAAATAATCATTTTTGCTTCAATTGTTCTCTTTTCAACCAATTATTCTGATGTGATAAAAATAATAGCTAATACCTGGTATGGGAGGACACGTCACTGCTGCTGGGGAGTCTGCAGCTAATGGGCCACGTGAGCTTGGGAGGACAGAGCTTTAGCAGCCTAAAAGCAAATTGTGTGTCTACACTATGATTGCTATCAATACGGTGAGAGCGGGGAACATCAAGCTGCTGATAGAGCAGCAAACGCATCCTGGCAGGGAATAGAACTGGCCACATTTCCCATCAGCAGTGGGATTGGGTCCCAGAGGAGCTTAGGTGAGACAGGGAAACTCAGTCCCTTTAAATAAAGAAATTTTTTAAAGTAACAGAACTGGAGTCAGGTAGACCTGAGTTCAATTTCAGCCCCAGAAATTAGCTGTGTGATCCTGGATAAGTCATTTAATCTCTCCTTGTCTGGGTTTCCTAGTCTGTAAAATAGGACTCAGAGCTACATCTCTCTCTCAAGGTTATGAGAACCAAATAATTGTAAAGTGATAATAATTATAAATAAATAATAAAGAGATAAAGTACTAAACACAGTGCCTGGTAAACATTATATAAATGAGCTGAGGATGATGATGATGATGATGATGATGATGATGATGATGATGATGATAATGATGATGTGACTTGATAGAATGATGCATAAGTTAAATAAACATGTACATGAACAGCCAAATACGAAGAGGATGGCACAGACAGACATAAAAGACAAAGATAAGTGGTAGCTAACAATCATATCACACTTTGCAGTTTTCACTTAACTCAAGTTAATCTCTTGAATTTCACAGCAACCAAGACAAGTATTATCTCCATTTCCAGAGGAGTAAAAAATGAGCCTAATGGATGTTGAGTAATTTGGCAGTGGTCGACACACTGAAGGGAGATTCTAAATTCTAATTTCAAACTAGATCTTTCGCATCTCAAACCCAGTCCGTTCCCTTCGTCTGACCCTATTTTTCATATTCTCTAGGCAGGGACAGGTGGTGATCTTGGGAGGCAGTTCTTGTTCAGTTGCTTAAGTCGCGTACAACTCTCTATGACCTTATCTGATGTTTTCTTGGCAAAGATACCAGTTTGTCTTTTCCTTCTCCAGCTCATTTTAAAGATAAGGAAACTGAGGCAAACAGGGGGAAGTGAGTTGGATCACAGAGGGTTGCCCAGCTAGGAACTGTCTGAGTCCAGATTTGAACTCATGAGAATAAGACTTCCTGGTGCAAAGCCCCACACTCTGCCCCCTGCACCACCCAGATGCCCACATCTACGTGACCACAGATGCACTAGAATGTTGTGTTGGAGCTGCAAGTTTTTACTTCGACCTTTCATTTTGTCCCGATTCCTATCACATGCCATCTCACAGATACAACTCATCCAACCTAAAAGGCAATGGGACCAAAACCAATTTCAGCACGTTTACCAGAAGGCGTGAATCCCAATCTCAAAAGATGTCACCCTGAAGACTAGACTTTCTTGTACAGTTGGAGAGGAGACAACTAGAACCTGGAGGTTCCAGGGAGGCAGCTGTTGGTCCAGACTAATCGGAGCTGTCTAAATCAGAGCCAGGCCGATAGATATAGTGTTGGGAGTGGCCTAGGAGTGACTCATCCATCACCAGTCAGGGGGAGCGGGCTGGATGCCCTGTAAGTACTGGAGGTTAAGGATTCCCCATCATTCCCCTCACTAACCGTGACCTCGGGGACGGGGATTGCCGGCGCTAATGTTTTTCTAGCTGGACCCGAACGCACACGCTTTCAGGCCGTGCTTCATTGCCCATTTACCAATGATCCGCCATCCAAGCCAATGACCCAAATCAATAGAGATCGCTGTTCTCTTAGGGCAGAAACCATGATCAATAGGGAGGCTCTGGCTGAATGACCCGCTGTGAAGCCGACTCCGGTCGAGCCAATAAATTACCTTCCTGAAATTAAAACGGAAATTGATTTTTAAACTTCCCATCAATGAAATTGTGCCTGTGATAAATCCCCTGGGGCTACATTGGATTTTCATGGAGAAGCCACCGAACTTGACCAGAAGTAAGTGTATCACTTCCAACTGTGAAAAATAGCCCAAAGGGCTCCTTCAGCTCGGTTTGAGAAAAGGGAGAAAAACAAACAAATGAAAGCAAAAATGGGCTGGAGCGAGGAGAGGAGAACGGCCACAGCAGCCACAGCATGGGAGCTTTGAACTTGGGAGGCTGCTATTTATTTACTGCCTGTGAAACACTGGGCAAGTCTCTCTGGGTCTTAGTTCCATCATCTGTAAAATGGAGGGATTGGATAACTTGAATTATACTAAATAACAGAGTACATAATTTTAAGGTTTGCTAAGTGCTCTCATTTGATGCTCACAACTAACCTGGGAGGTAGAGGATATTATTATCCCCATTTTACAGATGAGAAACTGAGGCTGAAAGTGGTTAAAAGATTTTCTCAGGGTCACAGCTAGAAAATATCAGCTATCCTGACATCAAGTCCAATGGTTTTCTTCCCTAAGTATAGAAGGGGAAAAGAAAGGAAAGAGAGCAAGAGCTGACTTAGCTATGAACATTTTAAGATTTACAAAATGTTTTACAATGGAATTGCAAGAGATAGGCTCTAAAATCAACCTGAAAAATCTAGAAAATAAAAAACAGCAAACTAAGACTTAATTGTCTGGAAAGGGAGAAAAAAGAGAAAAATCTGGTTTGAGAAACTAGTTGTGTCCACAGTATTTGGCACATAGTAGGTGCTGTGTAAATGCTTATTCTCTGCTCCCCCCCCCACTTAAAAGTATTTTATTTTTTTCAATTACATGTAAAGATAGTTTTCAACATTTATTTTTGTAAGATTTTGAGTTAAATTTTTTCTCTCTCCCTCCTTCCCAAGACAGCAAGCAATTTGATGTAGGTTATACATGTATCATAATTTTAAACATATTTCCATATTATTCATGTTATTAAAAAATCAGAACAAAAGGGAAAAAACTGAGGAAGAAAAAAGTAAAAAAAATATGAAAATACTCTGCTTCAATCGACATTCAGACTCCATAGTTTTTCTTCTGGATGTGGAGTCCATAGGAATTGTATTAAATCATTGCATTGCTGAGAAGAGCTAAGTCTGTCATAACTGAGCAACACATAATCTTGCTGTTACTGATGTGATTCTGGCACCACAATGATGTGGGTAACATAGACCCCAGATGATGGCGGGCACCAAAAGTTGGGGTTCGGTCACGTGAAGAATCCACACTGGCCATTTATTCTCTTTGGGCAAAAGTAGATTTATTTAGGGGAACAGCTTACAGACAAAATGAAGGAATTCAATAGATACAAGGAAGGAAATAGAGTTGGGAGAACATATGAAAGCCAAGTTGCTCAGTGGAAATCACAATTACCCAGGGGAAAGGAAATGCCCCATGAGGCTGGGAGCTGGCAGGCTAAATCCTGAAAGGGACTTACTTAGCCCTAAAAGAGTTAGCTGTAAGGAGGAGAGTGGGATTGGGAAGCATAGTGGAGTTAGGAGAGATACCACAGGACATGGAGTCAAGGAAAGACTCCAGGAGGCAGAATGCAGTGACTGACTGACTTCCAAAAAGCAGCCACTTTGGGATGGCCCATAAGTAGATTTATAGGAAAATTTAACCTCAGAGACATGACTGGGATTTCTGACAGGGCATGGCAAGGGGAGACTGCTGGAGACCTCTACAAGGAGTGGGTCTCAGGGGCTTGTCATAACTTGGATTTCAGCCTGGACAACCTCCCCAGAGGATGGGATCATGGAGCTAAAATGCACTCTATCAGAGCCTTCTCCCTGCCTGCCTCAGGGATTCATTTTTATCAATTCCTCTGGTAATCACACCTAACATTAAGGACCTCATCATTACTATGTATAATGTTCTCCTGCTTCTGTTCACTTCACTCAGCCTCAGTTCACCTAAGTCTTTCCAAATTTTCTGAAATCCTCCTGCTGATCATTTCTTGTAGAACAATAATATTCCATAACATTCATAAACCATCATTATTCAGCCATTCTCCAACTGATGGATATCCATTCAACTTCCAGTTTCTAGCCACCCCAGAAAGGGCTGCCACAAACATTTTTACACATGTGGGTCTCTTTCCTTTAAGATCTTTTTGGGATATAAACCCAGTAGTGAAACTGCTGGATCAAAGGGCTGCCAGTTTGATAGTCCTTTGGGAGTAGGTAAATCACAGGATTTCAAACTGGAGAATCCCAAAATGTCTGGTGCAGATACCTGTAGACTAAGAGGTTATGGTTAGGATCTTTGATCCCTTCCAGCTCTCAATCTATATACTTTAAACATACATGGGAGTTTGTATATTGCCTCCCCTATTATTTTGTTGGCTCCTCAAGGGTTGAGACTATCTTTTGAATTTCTTCGCATCCCCATTATCTGTCTGGAATGCCATAGGCTTTTAATAAATGTGTACAAATATCTTGCTCCAGGTCACAAACAGAAGTTATTTACTTTTTACTACTTAAATAATATAGCTATAAATTCAACCACGCTATTTCTCTCAATTCTGCACTCCTTGGCATTGTACCCTGCCGTCCTGAATGCCCAGGGCCTCTGCCATCATGCTGCAATTATTCATTAAAAGTTGTTTTCATTTTTCTTGGACATTTTGCTGAAGCTTGTCCATGTGCCACATTTCATTTCAGAGACAGGATTAAAAGAAATTGTGTGTCATTTCCAATTCAAGGCCTAATTGTTCCACTTAACAACCTCATAGGACAGGTCTGTGTTACTATTTTGCACTGAGAAAATCAAGGCAAAGCAATATTGCTGTCTGCCAGCCCTGATGCAATTGGTCTGATCCAACCTGCAATTCTAACTGGTCTTTCTGTTTTTGCAATTACAGATTTGTTGATAAAAACTACTGTCTTCCCATAGTCATTATGGCACTGTGATTTTGATACCTATTGATAATTTATATTATTTCAAGTTAACAACAAACATTTATTGTATGGTGGGCTCTTTCCTGGAGCTTCAAAGAAAGGCAAAAAGTAGTCTCTTCTTAAGGACCCCCGTATAATAGGAGAGACAATACACCAAAAATATACAAAAGACAAGAGCTATACAGAATGAGTGGGAAGGCACTAAGATGAATGAGACCTGAAAAAGGCTCTTTCAGGAGGTCGTACTTTAACTTGGACTTGAAAAAAAACCAGAAGGCAGAGATTGGGAAGGAGAGGAGATATAGCTTCACCTTCACAAATCATATAAATATGAAATGTGAAACATGAAATCATCAACATGGTCATTTTAGAGTGAAAATGGAAGAGATTTGCTATGGGAAAAAAATCATCCTTTATGATGAGGCTGCTGAAATGAATCCTTTATCTCTGGTGTAGGTTTTCCATTTTGATGAGGACTTGAATGCTCTATATTCGTGCCCTGAAGTGCTACTGTGATATCCTTTGGAATTTAGCAAGCTTAATTTTCTCAAGGAACTTGTAGAGGAAAAAAAGAAGTCACGCTTATACCTCATCCATTCCTATTTATGCCATTGCTGTCCATGACAAAGCTCCTGCTGTTGAATTTGTGGCTATGACAGAGACATAACTGAACTGCTTAACTATGATTTCATGAATAATCCAGCCATTTTTGATTTTTCTCCCTGGAGGACCTCGCCTCACTTTTCAGGATCCTTGAATGTTTGTTTTGCCCTTTAGAATGTAAGCCCCTTGAGGGTAAGGCTCGTCATGTGCTTTGTTTGCCACAATATATGAGCCTTGAGGTAGCTTTTTATTAACTTTCCACTGAGCCAGGAAGCTGTGTAGCTGTTTTAAAATACTTGATACCCTATTGCATGGAAGAAGGTTTTCACTTGTTTGGTTTAGTCCAGGGAGCAGAGAGAGAAATCCTAGTTGGAAGTTCTGAGGCACATTTAGGGCTAATATGAGTTAAAATCCTCGATAATTAGTGACCTCCAAAGGTGGAATGGGCTGCTTTAGGAGATGTTGGGTTCCCAGGATTGCAAATCTTTCAAGAAAAAGCTATGGGGCAGACTTCTTGCCAGGGATGTGAGAGAGGTGATTTATGCTTAAATTACAAGCCAGATTAGCTCGCTTTGGAGACCTTTCCATTTCAGAGTTTCTAGGAGTCTTCCCAACTAAGAAATTTCTTATGAAATCGGGAGCCATGGAAATAAGGTTATTGGTTTAAAGGGAGAAAAAGTTCTTGCCTCTTGCCTAATCTGCTCCATTTTAACTTTGACTATTCAAAGTATTGATCCAGATTCTTCAGCCGGACCTTTTCAGGTCTGACCTGTGACTAAAACTGTCTCTCACTCGGTATCCCCTATTCTCTCCCTTTGCCACCCTTTTTTTCTGGTATATTTCTGATTAATACTGGCTATTTTACAGTTTTTTCCAATATTCATGAGGGAGGTAGAGCAGTTAATCCTGTTTATCAAGAGAGATTGAGGAAAGCTTGTCCCACTGTACCAAGCTCGGGTTCCCAGCCTCCCTAATAAAGTCTGCTTGCTTAGTAAATTATTATATCTGGATGCAGATGCATTTCTAATCAATCCTAAGAAGGCACTTGATGGTCTCTATTTTTCTGGTTTTCATTGACTTAATAAGAAAAGGGGGGAGGGGAAGAACAAAATCATTTCAATAAAACTCCCTTTCTTTTTTGTCACGAAATGACTTCAGAGAATCTAAATATAGAGTTGGAAGAAATTTCAGAAATCATCAAGTCTACACACACACACACACACACACACACACACCTGCCACTGGAGTCCATTTCCAAGCTCATATAGCTGAGAAGGAGGATTTGAAGCTACTTTCCAGACTCCATGTCCATGGCTCTATCAATTTTATCATGTTGTGTCTCAGGACTTGCCTAAGTGCTTTCAGAAAGTTAACTCAAAGGGGTCAAGCACGTCCCCAATGTGAGGATTCTCTTCAAATAAAAGTCCCCCCAAAAGAAGGGTCAGATTTTATCCTGACAGCATTTTTACAAACCAGTACAGAAGTGAAGAAATCACTTACAATAATAAATAGTCAGAGGCTGGAAGCATGGCCAGGAATGAGAGCTATCCATAGCAACCACAATTTCTACATAAATTGCAGACTTTTTTTGAGAACTCTGCAAAGCCTGATAATAAAAGGGGCTATCCATGCTCAGCCGTAGCTCAGGTTTCAGTAAAAGAGAGACTTTCAAGGAGATGTACAAATGGCATTCTCTTCAGACATATCCTATAACTTAGCTTCTCAGACGGAAAAGGCCACTGGGAATTTTAGAGCCAAAAAATCAATTTGGTTCCTCCCTTATAGAAGTTCATAGCCTAAAATCTTTATATTCCTGAGGAGCCAAGTCGTCCTTTGACGCTTTCTGCATTGGCAATGTCATCAAACAGCAAAGAGGCAGATGTCAGAATAAAACCAAGAAACAGATGAAAAGTCTGAAATATCATTGGGTAGACTGTCGTCTTCCCCATCGGTCTCGATCTCGTTTTCTATCCCAATCTGAATGGCTCTCGGCCTCTTTGTGGTATCCTCCTGTAGCTCTCCATTTGTCCGTTTCAGTCTTTCTTCATGTGTCTGTCTCTCTGAGTCTGTCTTCATGTCTTCCTGTCTCTGTCTCTGACTGTGCCTTCTACCTCAGTCTCCTTAATGTCCCTCCTATGCTCCATCTTCTCCTCCTTCATCCTGATATAACTGTATTTTTCCTTTACGTATTTTGTGTATATGAACATAACAGTTTTTTTTTAATAAGAGAACATAGCTGGAAGGGAATTTTGGAGTCATTGTAGCTGATACTCTCTTTAACAAAAGGGGAAACTGAGGATCCTCTGAGTGTGAACAGCGGGGTAACTCTGGATAGAAACATATATCATTGAAGAAAAGAAAAGGGCATCATGTGGTTTTGATAGTGTTTTCTAAAACCAAAAGGTGAGGAACCAAAAGTTCTGTCTACAACATCCCTGACAAGTGATCACCCAGCTTCTAGTGGAAGATCACCAAAGAAGGGGAACCCAATACCCTTCGGGAGCAAGTCATTCTGATTGTAGACTCCATTGTTGCCGAGTCCCTTCAATCTAGATACCTATAACCTCCCTCAGCCTCACTTTCCTCATGGACAATGAGGGAGTTGAACTAAATGATCACAGAGGTCATATCTCCAGAGGTATAATCCTATAGTTCCTTCTCCAGTCTAATCATGACTAGAATCCTACACTATTCCTCATAAGGAATAAGCTTAGTTTTACTCCATTATCCCGGCTACTATACCCTGGACACAACCCATACTATCAATGTCCTTCCTAACCCATGGCATCTGAAATAGAATTAGTGATCTGGATGTGGTCTGAGCAGGAGAGGGCCAGAGGGACAATCCTCGCCTCTTATTGCTGCTCTCCTGTCAATCTCAATGCATCTTAGGAAGAGAATTTGCATCCCTATGAGCTCATTGGGTGCATGCAATTCCCATTCTTGTGCATGTCTATTAACCGGCTGCATCTGAGCTGGTCACAGGAACTAGATATCCACATACGCTAGATCCCACTACAGTAAACATCATTTTAATAGGAGCCTTTATATAACAAAAAGGGGGCAAAAATTGGCCCACTTATTCTAAGCAATATTGGAAATAATGAAATTCCTATGTAATAAAAGAATTGGATGATCGCCAGGAGTTTGTCAAGAGGATATGTGATATATATACTTGGGCTGACCTTTTTTTTTTCCTTAGCAATTGAACATGACTTCATCTAATTAAAAATAACCCACTAAGTAAGCTCTGCAAGCTGCAGAACCATTGTTTAGTTAGTTAGCCCTGAGAGAAGGGAAGGAGACATTCTGCCCCAGAACACTGCTAAGAGAAGAACAGATATTCTGGACAAAATCTGAGCTAGGAGGTTTTGCACCTGAGTGTTGGAAAGGAGGAGCCAGGACCTCATCGGAGCCACAGCCACTGGGGGAGGAAATAGGCCCTCCCATAGTCCTCCTGGCCCCTCTAAAATTCTGACACCTGGAAAGAAGCCCTGGCCATGTCTTAGTGTCCCTGATCCATACATGGCCCAATCTTGAGCCATCGAGGCAGTTCATTTCCATAATGAACATACCTCAGCAACACTGTGGAGTAGTAGATGGGATGGTACCCAATGCTGCATCCAGTATCACATGAGAGAATGGTAGCTCATGTAACTGAGCTGTGCTTGTAATCATGGGAGTGGAGGCCGGGTCCTGGGAGCTCTGGGGGCTGACAATGGACTGACTCCCTGGGATGCCATTAAGAAAGAATATCTTTGGGAGCCTAAAATGCTTTTTTTTTCTCTCTGCCTTCTAGTAAGCATCTTTTCCTGGCTTGGTTAACACAATTTCAGGGTCTCCTTAAGACACTCAGCTTCCCACAGAAAACAACTCTTCCATGGCCCTCCTTGCGTGGGCAAACCCTTTTACACTTGCTCAGCACAAACTCAACCACAGCTAGAAAAACACCAAGTCCATTGGCACCAGACAATGCCATATTATTTACAAAGGAATAATTAACTGCACATCCCAGAGAGGTCGGGCTAGTGCTAGAAAAAAAAAATGGCAGGCTTTTGGTAAGAGAAAACCTAATATTTTTGTTTAGTCATTTTTAGTTGTTCCAATTCTTTGTTTCGCTATTTGGGATTTTATAGACAAAGATACTGGAGTAGTGCCATTTCCTTCTACTGCTTATGTTACAGAAGAGGAAATTGAGGTAAACAGAGTAAGTGATTTGCCCAAGGTCACACAGCTGGTAAGTCTCTGAAGTCTTCCTTATTTCAGGCCTGGTGCTTTCCTGTACCACCTACCCTTCCAAAAGACCAAATAGTGATCTTCAGTTATCGAATCTCAGATAAGGAAATAGAACTTGTAATAAAACTACTGAATGAGAGGAGAAAACTTCTGGTTCTGGTGGATTCACGTGAAATTCTATCAAATTGATAAGGAATCATTAATACTCATATTATTTATTCTCAAAAAAAAACCCCTACTAGACTCATTTTATGAAACAGATATAGTCCTAATACTAAATCCTGAATCAGGAAAGGGAAAAAAAATACCATTAATGAATATCAATTCAAAAAATTTTAATAAAATTCTCTTAAACAGAATATAGCAGTTCATCCAAGAGTTCATTCATTGTGTCAAGTTTGGATTTATACAAGGACACAAGCAAAGTATAGGCATAGAAAGACCTCTTTCAAATATTATTTTAAGATTTTAATCATAAGTATTTATCTAAATAAAAGGCAAATATCATATGCAGTGAGAATACACTAGAAGGTTTGGCAATAATTACATGAGTAAAGCAAGGGTACCCACTGTCTTCATTATTATTAGCAAAAGGTAAAAGAAAGAGATTAAAGGTGTAAATATGGAAAAGAGGAAATAAAATTATCATTATTTGCTGATGACGTGATAATTTACTTAGAAAACCCTACAGAATCATCAAAATTGAGGGAATTATATTGCTATAAACAAATCCATAAAGCATTTCTACATAATATCAACAAAATCCAAGAGGCAACAACAGAAAAGTAAGTTTCATCAAAATAAATTTTAAAATGAACAAAATATATAGGCAATCTATAAAAGCACATAAACTATTGATATCAATTCAGTTACAAAGTACAATGTAAAGAAATATAAAATTTAAATACCAGTACTCAGGTCCTCCTGATTCTAGGACCAGTGTTCTATCCTTGCACCATCTAGCTGTCCTTATAGTTGCTGTTAAGAAGAAAAAGTCCATACATTTTCCCCCCTGAGGCAAGTGGGGTTAAGTGTCCTGTGCAGGGTCACACAACTAGGAAGTGTTAAGTGTCTGAGGTCAGATTTGAACTCAGGTCCTCCTGACTTCAGGGCTGGTGCTGTATCCACTGTGCCACCTAGCTGCCCCAGTCCATACACTTTTATAGCAGGATTTTTTTTCCCTATGGTAGCCATTCCTTCACTCCTCTCCCAACTCCTTCCTGACTCTACCATGTCCCAGAAGTCTTTTGTCACCACAGGAGCTACTTCCACCTTTGCAGCCCCTCCATTCCCAGCTGTGCCCCAGGATCAGAATGTTTTCCCTGAAATCTGAATCTCCCACAATTCCCGGTTTTCTTTCAAGCTCAATTCAAATACTCCTTTTTGAGGTCCTCCCTTTCTTCCTAGGGGCTAATGACTCTTCCCACCAAAATCACCACATTAATATTTTGCATATACAGAATTTTCCCCAAAGTCTTAGTCTAGCCAACATCTAGTAAGGTATAAAACTACACTCAGACTTTGGGGACATCCTGCCTTTTCTAGCAGTATAGTGGGATTGGGAGTTAACCTGGATTTAAATCCTGTCTCACACATAATGACCCTGGGCAGGTGGCTCAACATGTGCCCCAGGTAACCAATGGCAGGTTACTGTTATGCATAAGAAAGGTAGTTTCCTCTCCAGAGAGCTCTCTACATTGATGAAGTCACAAAACCAGTCCCCCAAATACAGAAATTTTGTATGTACTTAGAGATGTACAAGTCATCTCCTTCAACAGCTGAGTGAGACTAGGCTGCATTCATTTCTGTGTTTACGTTTCCAGGCCGTGACACACAATAAAGGCTCCAGACTTATTTGTGGATGAAAAATGGATGGAAAGTGCTTTGTAGACTTCAAAATACCCTATAAAGTGTCAATTATTATTTTATGTTCCAAGCTTTTCCCTTGGGAACCTCCTTACCTGTTCCAGCTGACCAGGAAGGGTCTGGTCTGACCATTCAAAGCTATAATTTCTCTCTCAGAGGGTTGTTATGAGACCCAAGTTAGATAATAGGTGAAAAGGACTTCAAAGATCATCAAGAGCCATGGAAATGGCATTTTTCATCCACAGGACAGGGAAAACAGCACTGAATTTGAAAGCAGAGGACCTGGGTTCCAATCCCACCTGATTTACTAGCTCAGTGACTTTGATGAAGACATTTCACGTTCTCCTTAAGTCTCAGTTTGTAAAATGAGGGGCTTAGACCAAATGACCTCTGAAGGCCCTCTTCGTCCTGGATTTGTCACTTTTTTCCCTTGGTTACAGTTTCTTCATTTGTAAAAAAGAGGGGTTGGTCCAGATGATCTCTGATGAGCTTTGGGACCACAACTCTGACCTTCAAGCTCAGCAAGATGAGCATCTCTGCAGGACTCACCTCATTTAGGCAGCATTACAGACTTCCAATTTTCAAGAGGGTAAATATTTTTATTTTTACAGTGGGATGATTGTAAGTGAAAGGAGCCTTTTTCCTTCCCTTTCTACCTTAGAGCTTTGTGATTCCACCCTCTGCATCCTTGCCTTGTGAGGGAAGGCTCCGTAATTTTGAGTGATTCCACGTTTTCAGCATCTCTCTCTCTGGTTCCCTGAGCTCAGCCCTAAAGGGTTGAGTTGACAGGTAGAGAAGTCAGGACAGGAAAAGAGGAAATTCTACAACAAATATAAAAAAAGACTCCATGGGGATCAAGAAATCCATTGACTCAGAAGATTTTTTTTTTCCTCAAAGAATTTCCTGCCTTAGGAAGTTTATGTCTCTAATCAATAACCCTCTCACCTTTTAAAAAACTAAGTAATTGAATTCATCCCATTAGGCAAAAATTACTAGGCCAGGGAATGATACGAACTGGACAAAGACAGGTTGGCTTGGGCTTCATGGTGGACAGTATGGACCCCCATCAGTACCATCAGAGGCTGGACCCAGGGACACAGCTGAAATTAAGCACTGATGGACGTTCACAAGAGGCCAGGCTTCTTGACTGAGTCATTATACCAGCCTGACTCAAGCCCAAGACAGCCATGGAGGACTGTTGCTTGTAAAGGATGCACTGGGTGAATTGAGGTGACATTTCCAAATCAAGAAACATCAAGAAAGAGGCCCGTGTGTCCCCTGGACAGCTCCAGGCAAGGCCCATGGAGACCGTGCTGGAAGAACAGTGACTTGGAGTCATTCTAAAATAGATTGGACCGAGTACCAGAGCATAGACCATTGGGAATGATTCTGAATTGGCAAAGGAATCGTGTCAATGGCCTACTGGAAGTTTTTGCCATCTCTTAGCTTTGGTGTTTGAATTAAACTTTTAAGGGATACATTTACTAAATGCCAAAGGGAATTCCTCAACTCTGGTCTCAGTTCCAAAATTATTTCAGAATCAGGAAGTCAGTGTGGAAAATTTACTGTTTTCTGTTTCTTCTTTTATAATCTTCTTCAGAAAAACACAGGGGTCTGAAGGGCTCCCTGGGCTATGTATTACTTTCACTGGTGACTTCATCATAGAGAAAAGCAGTTTATACATTTATTGATTATCTTATTAAGCCCCTCCAGTCTTCTGTGCAGAACATCTCTGGTTTAATATGGTGAAAGATGTAATTTCCCAAGCAGGGATCAGATAATTGCTTTGAGAATTCTCTGCTCTCACAGTAACTGTTCCAATATGGACAATTTGGGGGTTCTTCTCATTTAAAACATTACAGATGTGATGAAAATGATATCTGACTTCCCTCAAGGGACTAACAAATTGACAAGATCAATGGCTGTATGGAGAATAGAGAGATTAAAATTTCTTTTCTTTTTGGGGGACTTTTGCAAGGGGCTCTCTTGGAGAGCAGCAAGGTATTGAGCAAAATGTGCCCAATTTATGGTCAGGGAAACTGAGTTCAGATCCCAGCTCTTGCAACTGTCTGGTGATGGAACCTTTGGCTAGTCATGGACTCTTTCCTCCTATAAAATGAGGTTTGGACTAGCTGATGTCTAATGTTCTTTCATCTTCAAACTGGTGTGATCTGTGATCCTTCTATGTCTTGTACATAGGCTGGACTTCTACTCTTATGATTCAGTTGCATTTCATCTCCCATCTTTTGCTACAGCACCAGCTATCCCCCATCCCTGGAATACTCTGCCCCTGACTTCTGCCTTTTGGCTTCTTTCAAAACTCCACTCAGATCCTGCCTCCTGCAGAAGACTTTTCCCTGTCCCCTCCCACAGTTACTCATGCCTCTAAATTACCTTCCTTCTGTTCTCTATAACTTGTATATAAATCTGGTTATTTGTATGAGCCTTCCTCATTAAAAATGTAAGCTCTCTGAGGGCAGGGCCATTTCATTCTTGTCTGAACCTAAAATAGCATCAAAAGCTTAATGGATAGTTAATGTTTGTTAAATGAATGAATGAATAGACCTCCAAGTCAAGGGATCTTGTCATTGAACAACTATTATGGAAATATTTCTTAATGGATGCTTCCTTTTCAGAATCCACTCTGATTAAAATCTGAATTTGGAAAGCAATTCATTCAGAGAAGCATTCAACCTGCTAGGAATTCTGGTCTGCTTTACCATTCCTCAGGAAGTCTCCAATTAAAAGAACAGAATTTGGGAGTTGAAGGTGACTCCCCGAGGCCATCTAGTCTAACCCATACAGAAAAGGAAGCCCAACTGTAATGTTCATGACAAGTGGTCTCCAATGACGTCTTGTTGGATCTGCTGAAAACACTCAGGCCAGAACAGAAGGCTTAGTTGAGTTAGCAGGTGGTATAAGCATATAGTGCCACTGGGAATGATGCTTCAAGATTTCCTGGGAAAACACTGATTTTTTTTTTTTGCTTTAGTACCCAATGACCTGTAATAAAGAGTTTCAGAAGATGTTAAAAAGAAGCCTAATTTTATATTAGAATCAGAGCTAGCTTTGGAGGCTGAAGACCCAGGTTCAAATTTTGTTCCATTTAATTCAATAAGCATTTATTCAGCACCTGTTTGATACCAAATGCTATTGGACTCGAAATACAAACATCAAAATGAACCAGTCCTGGGTCTCAAGGAGCTCTTCTAGGGGAAAGCAACAGGAACACAGATTAGTAAATACTAAACAGAAGAACCCTTCACTTCTTATAGAAGAGGACTATGGTGGCTAGAGGTTCTCCTTTTCTTACCAGAGGAAATCCTGGGGCACTTTCATGGGTCTAGAGGTGTGGAGATGTCCATGTTTCTTCAGATGGTTTGGATCATAGCCCATCTATCCCTTACCCCTCTGCATGAATCTTCTTCCAAAGAAGCATCCTTGGTATGGTACAGAACTTTCCATTAGATCTCTTGACAATCTGGAAATTGGAAACTATTCCATGATTATCACTTTCCCTTGGGACATGTCCTGCCCAGCCCTATTTTCATTCCTCTACCTTTCTAGTCATATTCTTTATGTCATTCCTTTGCAATTTCCTAATTCCATAATCAGTGTCTTTGATGCAGAGTTCTGTGGTTTCCTAGATGTTTTATAATCCTTCTCTCATGTAATCCTCAAGACCCAATGAGGTTCTTTTAGAGATGATGAAAGAGGTTCATTAAGGCAAAGTGTCAGAAGTGCTCAAGGTCACACAGTGGGACTCTTCTGAACTAGGGTTGGAGGTTGAGTCTTCCTGATTTCCCACCCAGCTCTTGATGCCCCGTGCCATCTTGGTTTGGTGCCATGTTGCTGTTTCCATCACCTTTTGGGGGACTGGCAACATTAACTCTTTAGTGACTGACAGTCCATGACTCATATCCTTGCAGACTTGTCAAATGAATATCACTGTTAAGAAGGATCATGATTTTTGTTTCAGAAACATCCAATTATAGCACAATTTCCCATTGGTGATGTAGCCCACTCTCTTCCCTCTGTGGAATTCTCTTCTTAGTCTCAACTTTTGAAAATAAGAGGATTGAGCTTGTTTTTCTATAGTGACCTTCCCAGATCTAAATCCATTGTCCTACCAGAGAAATTATCATTTGCACAGAGGTTTCCACCTTCAGGCTTATGTGGTCTAATGAGGATTTCAAAGCAACAGAGACCTTAATGGCATCTGCCCTGCCCAAATTACCAGATGGTCTAAGTGAAGGTCAAGTGTCCATGGCCCAGAACACAGGAGTTTCTCCTTCCCAAATAATAGGAAGCAGAACATGGCCATGGCAGTGAGTTATAACCCAGGTAAGTGTCGGGGTGTGCAGCCAGTGACTGGACCCATGAATAATGCACTGGCCCTAATGAGGGGGAGGATCACTCACCTACAAATTGGTGCTTGTGCCACAGGACAGCCCACTCCATCCTGGGGAAGAGGATGAGTGAATGATGGTGACTATGGAAAGTTTTCAGTGTACAAGTTTACTGTGTATGGATATAGTAGCTGCATATCATGTGCTCTCTACAGATGTCTTTTTTATGAATATTATTTATTTGGAAAACCAGGAGCCTTCTTGGCACCTGGTTGCATATGGTACCTGGTAAAGATTTTCTATTATTTTTCCACTGGAGAAAGAAATGTGGTGAGTGCTGAGCTGGACTTTTCTTCCTCTCCCAGTTTGAGTCACTGGAGAAATGAAGTGCTTGTTTGGCTATGTGGCCATGGTGATGGCTGAGGCTGAGGAAGAAGGAGTTGTGGTAGCGTGATAAGGGGAGCAGGAAAAAATAAAGAATAGTATTATTTTAAAAATTATGGATTCACACCTCTAGTTCTAGAGGGGGCTTCAGGGGCCAGCTAGAACAACAGCCAGGGACATGAGGAACCCAACCTATAGAAATATCAAAGTAGTAAATATAAAAGGAGGATTTGAATCCAGGTCTTTTGGCTCCAGAAGAGTCTTTCCATTGTGCAGTGGGAGAACTATGATGAGGGAAAGCTTCCTGAAACTATTCCAACTAAACTTGAACTAACCACATTTGAAACTATTCCAAAGGGGAGCTGGATATCTTAGGAGCTAAAGTCAGCCATGTGCTGACTTTAAGCAGAAGCCGAGCTACCATTTATCACTGTGTTGTTAGGGAGTTCTTTGGGGGAGATAGGAGCCTGACTGAATGACCCCGAGATTCTTTCTGAAGGTCTATGACTCTTGACATTGTCAGCTTGCACATGTCCCCAAGCATCCACTGATACTTTGAAGGCAGGCATTGCCTTTTACCTTTTTCTGTATCCGCAATACTTGGATGCTGGCACACTATAAACATTTAATAAAACTTGATTGATTGATTGATTGATCTACTGGATTCTATGCCTTTGAGAAGAGCACTTGTCTTTTTCATTTTTTTTTCTTGTTATTACTAAGACCTAAATGTGTGATACATAGCAAACTAATGCACTTTGTGAGTTGAATGTCCCTGGGAAATTAGTCAAGAGGTTAGGAATATGAAGAGGTTACAGAAGGTCTTAGGGTAGGAGGGGTCATAATCCTAGAAGACAAAATCTGAAGGGAACAGGAATCTAAGGACATGGGCATTAAGACCCGGCTTTCTGGTTTCTAGCCACCAGGTACTTATCCATCATTTCCCACCTGCCAGGCACTGTGCTAAGCTCTGGGGATATCACCTGGGGACACAGGCCCAGCCCTCCAGGAATTCATAGTCTAATGAGGGAGAAAGTGGCACAGACAAAGCTCCTACAGGATAAGCTGGGAAGAATTTGAAAGGGAAGATGCTGGCACTAAGGGAGGCTGGGAAGTGCTCCCTGGAGAAGGAGAAGTTTTAAGTAAGACTCAGAGGAAGCCAGGGAGCTTCACTGGCTGGCATTCTATACTCTTATTTAAATCAACAAGTACACACCAGTCACAAGCACAGAGCTGCCTTCGCAGCATTTACATTCTCGACCTTTGCTGTGAAGAAAAAACAAAATAAACAACACTGAGTCTTTGAGGGAAAAGAGCTTCGTAATTAGAATGATTCATTCTTGACCTGCTTGTTTTCCACTTCAAAATGACGGAGAAAAGGCTCTGGTGGAAATTCATATTTTATGGATGTTTTTCTTCCATTGGGCAAACAGCCTCCCGAGTGCTTCTTTTCATCTGCCCACATCTGGGCCCGTGTTGTCAGTATTGACACCCCCCCCCCAAATCCTCTCAATACATGGGCTCAAACAGCATCTGTCACTTCCTTCTCCAACAAGTTCCTGAGGAAGAAGGCCAACAGAAGCGGGCTTCCTATTGAGAATATTCTGTGCCAACAGGGACACTTGTAAGCCTGCAGGTGCCAGGCCCACTGGGCTACCAGTCAGCCACACACGGGCAGCAGAAGACCTGAGTGGGCTGGATGAAGGACCCACATCTGTGAGCTCGTGGCTCTTTCAGAGAGCTCAGAACTTGGAGTCACCAGGGGGATGGGACCCCAACCTCTGGCTGCGTCACTGACCAGGTTGGTCGTGGACAAGTAGAAGCCGTTTTGTTATAAAAGGAGGGAGTTGACTCAGTTCCAAGTCAAGGAACCTGCGGATATGTGTGTGACACAGGGTCGGGGTTAGGTGGGAACACTGTAGGCTGAGAGTCCTTCTGAAGCCTGGAGAAAGCGTCCACCTCAGAACGAGGGCAGGGTCCAGCTTTGGCAGGATCCCTCTTTAAGTGAAGATAAAAAGGCAGAAATTCCTAGGGGAAAATGTCTCCATGGTTCTGGTGACTAAAAGCAGCATTAAGGGACCAAAACAATCCACCCTGTCTGCCCCAGCCATCAGAGAGAAAGAGAGAAAAAAAGGGGGGGGGGGTTTGAATGATTCTCTGGCCATCACTCTAAACTATCAGGATGATCAGGAAGAATGCAGTCACCAATGATGGCCATTTATGGATCATAAAATCCCCTGGCAGGATTTTTACTTGAGAAGAATAAGATGAAACATAACGTTGCCATTTTCCCTGCATTATTCATAAGTCTGGGGCACAAGGGGTCAGTCACATGGTGGGACGCAATCTTCCTGGATGTGATTGCAGATAAATTATTTGGTCTTAAAGTAGAGGGATGCAATTCGAGCTAATAAATCATTAGGCTAGCAAATAATGCTTTCTTAGGCTGGACAAAGGGATTTCTGTACCATTCAGTTGTTCAGACAGAGTAAGCTAGTCCTTGGAGGCTGGGGGGAGAAGCTTGGTGTAGGGGAATAAAAATGCCTCTGCAGTCAGAGGTCCTGGGCTCAGATTCTCCCTCTGACACTCCCTGGTCAAGCTCTTTAATCTCCCTGGGCCTCAGTTACCTCATCTGTAAAATGAAGGATTAAATGACCTCCAGAGTCCCATTCAGCTGCAAACCTAAGACATGAGTGTCCATCAGGATCAGAGAAACTTCCCAAGTGACTCAACTTGTTCTGAGGTTGCTGTGATCCTAACACGATCCATCCCACTTGAGCCTAGGTCGCCATGCTGGTGACCCAGGATTTTATGTTTAATGGCCTTGGTTTTCTATCCCACTGGGACTCCTCATGACTGATGGCTCATCTGCTGCTCTACATCCTTGCACATCCTTCTGCCACGTGATGTTCTGTGTGCTCTCCAGCCGACCCACTGCTGCTTCCCTTTCCACACCCCATCTTCCCCATGGAATCCTCTGCTCTTCATCATTGTCTCTTGGGATCCTTGGCTTCCTTCCAGACTCAGATCAAGAACCACCTTCTGTGGGGGACTTCCTCCTCCTTCCCTTCCCCCAAGTCTTCCATCTACTCTGTCTGCATCTTACACACGTCCAGATAAATATACATTCTAGGTTAGAATGGGAGCTCCCTGAGGTCAAGATCTAGCTGCTTTTGCCTTTATAGCCCTAGCTCACAGCGCAGAGTAAGCACTTAATAAAGTATAAAATAATCTGTAAAATAAGAATATATTAGAAAGTAAAGCCTCTGCATCCGAGCTCTGCAACTATGATCTCATGTGCTCCTTTCCAGATGATAGAAGCAATTATATATATATATATATGCATACTCACATATATTATATACACATACACGTATCTCACATATATACATATATACACAATGCTCATATCTGTGCATATATGCACATATATGTATATGTAGATGGATAAAGGCATATAAATAGATAAGATGGTAATAAAAGTAATATGAAAACAAAGATATACATTTCCCCTCTAAATAAAATGTATAATAGTATATATTCTATTATACAATATATAATAAGAATAAGACAATAAGTCTTTAACAACATCAGTCATCTTAATATACTTCTCCCCCATTTTTATCTTTAATGTTAACACTTCCCAGTTAGTTTCAATGACAATGAGGAAGGGAAGAGTTTGGCACTGGAAACCCAGTTTGTTGGAACAAGAGGTTTGGCAATTGTTAATGCTGTAAAGTTACCCATGTATATATCCTGTAAATTAAAGGCTATTAAATAAAAAAAAAAAAAAAAAAAAAAAAAAAAAGGAAACCCAGTTTGTTCATTCCCAGACCGAGGCTCTGCCAAAAATCCTTGGCTTTCCCACAAAAATATTGAGACACCATCCCACTTACGCTTGGCTCCCTCCCTGTCTTTTCTTCCTTCTTTCCTGCCCTGGTCTCAATACCTGCTCTACTTCTTTCTGTATCCTCTTTGACTGCTTTTCCAGTCCCATTTCTTTTTCCCCAGAATATCCTGAAGATAATTTTCTCCAAACTACTGTCCCTCTTCCCAGTCTTCCCCCTTCCCACAATATCCTAACCAGATTTCTCCCCTCCTCATTATTTCTCTCTCTCCACCCCCTCATGCAATACAACATTCAGTCCCTTTAATGAAGTGTACACAAGAACAGAGAGACTTGTGAAAGGCAGCCTTTCTCTCCTGAAACTATGAGGATGTTACTAAGAATACAGAGATCAGGGTTTGGCTAGAAATGGAACTCACAAATCCGTCCTAGTCCTGTTCTAGCCACCTTCTGATATATAATGCAAAGGTTAACTAGTTCTATTCAGAAGCCTGGGATTTAGCAGGGCAATTTCTGCTGAGATGGCCTCTGCCCCAGGATAATTTATGTTAACACTGAGAAATGGCCTGACCTCCTAAAAGAAGCCAGATGCTCACTATATGTCAAGAGAACTCAAGGAACTAATGAACTTCTTTATGTGGATAAATGCTGTATAGATTTGTTTTGTGAATCTTTTCTTTAAGAACGAACAACATATTTTTGTTAAGATGAAAAAATAATCTGAACAGTAACTAGGGTGGAACAACCGTGGTAGCGCCTCAGGGGGATTGGAGCAGATACTAACTATACATCCTTTAGGAGAATGAAAACACCTGAGCTCAACATCTGGTGAGCAAAAATAATGAGTTAAAATAGGAAGCCACCCATTCTGACTTCCTGCTTTGCTCCCACCATAAGCAGTGAGTGTTAAGCTCAGTAGTACCTGAGATATTTCTTGGGCACTGTCCCATCCCTAGTAGTTAAAATCAAGATTCATTTTGTGCTTCATGGGTCTGGGACAAAAATCGCTAATTATATTGCTAGAAGTAACTGTTTGTTTACCATAGGATATCTCTGCCATCTTGGTAAAATCTCAGACATGCCATATAGAAGGTTTAAAAAGAAAAAAAACAAATGATTCTTAATGATTCCATGACCACATCAATGTAAAGACTCATTTCATCAGGACTGATTATAACCTACATATATCTTCTCATTCTTTCTCTTCCATTTAGGACTTTGCAAATGATATAATCTAACGAAACGGCAAATATCTTTGGCAAACATAGTTCTCCCTCTTTCGTGTCATGTTTTGTATAGTATCTAAGCGCTCAAATTAAAAGTTCATCAAATTAGAGAGAGAAATAGCAAAAGTATAATTGGGGACAGAATGTGCTACTTTAAGACATGGACAAATCTAATAAAATAGTAAATAATGACATAAAATACCTGAATAGAATTTTAAAAGAGTTATAGATAATAAATCTCTGGTCATTGTGAATGGGTAAAGAAAAGAATATAAATTTTTCTCAGCCACTAATGTCTTCTTTACGAAAATTAGCCATATGATTGCTTACAAGACTTCTCAAAAATGCAGAAAAACTAAAATATTGATTGCATCTTTTAATGATCCTACATATTAATGAACTGAACCAGCTACGCCCAGAGAAAGCACTCTGGGAGATGACTAAAAACCATGACATTGAATTCCCAATCCCTATATTCATGCCCACCTGCATTTTTGATTTCCTTCACAAGCTAATTGTACAATATTTCAGAGTCTGATTCTTTTTGTACAGCAAAATAACGTTTTGGTCATGTATACTTATTGTGTATCTAATTTATATTTTAATGTATTTAACATCTACTGGTCATCCTGCCATCTGGGGGAGGGGGTGGGGGGTAAGAGGTGAAAAATTGGAACAAGAGGTTTGGCAATTGTTAACGCTGTAAAGTTACCCATGCATATATCCTGTAAATAAAAGGCTATTAAATTAAAAAAAATGATCCTACATATTATAGTCTATAAAAGGACATTGAAGAAAGAATCAAAGCTGAGAGACTAAAATCACATAAATATAAATAATTTATGAGTCAAAGACCAAATACAGAAACAATAGATCATTTCACTAAAGAAAACCAACAATGAAGTAATACCAAAAAAAACTTTTAGGATGATGCCAAAGGAATTCTTAGGGGAAACTTTGTATTTCTAAACATAACAAAAGAGAGAAAGAACAAATCAGTGAATGAGACATTCAACTCAAAACATAAGAAAGTGCAAAAAATAATCAATTCCCAAATAACCAAAAAATAGGATTCTGAAAAAGAAAAGATAAGCAAAAATTTAAACAAAAAGTTAATTTATAAGACTAGTCTTTTTTTTTTTATAAAAATTAATGAAATAGATAAACTAATATTTAATTTGATTTTCAAAAGGAAAGGACATCCAGATTACTTAAACAATGAAAAAATGAAAATTCACAAAAATGAAGAAATAAAAGGAATTATATGCCAATAAAATGAATAAACAATATTTAAAAAGTTAAATTAACAAAATAGAAAACTTAAGTAATTCAACTCAGAAAAATTGGACATATCATAAAAAACCCTAAAAGGAAAAAATCTAGGACCAGATCGATTTCCAAATGAATTCCAATAAATATTCCAAGAACAATTAATTCTAATAGTCTATAAACTGTTTGCAAAATCAGGAAAAGAAAAGACTCTACCACGCTCCTTTTATCAGGCAAATAAGATCTTGACAGTTAAGCTAAGGAGATGTGAAACAGCAAAAGAAAAGTATAAAAAAATCTCTAATTAAATCAATGCAAAAACAATGAATCCATATTAATAAGGAGTTCAGAGCAATACATTTGAAAAACTGTACTCTATGAATAGATTGGATTTATAAAAGGAACATGGAGTTTGACATTAGGAAAACTACACACAGACCATATTAATTATAAAACAATGAAAATCATATGATTATATCAATGTTTGCAGAAAAAACTTTTTGATGAAATGCAACATTCTTCTATGTTAAAAATATCATAGGGACAATTTAACTGTTCTTTAATTTGAGAAAAAGTATCTAAGACCGAAAGTCAGCATTATTTGTAATGGCCTTTCTTATTAAGGGAAATAAAGGATCAGTAAAATAGATACCCATTGGGTAGGGAAGAGTAAATAAATACATGGCAGAGAGAAGGGATTACTAGTCTCTACCTACTCTGATCACTAATTTATCCTGTACAATACATAGATTGTTTTTATGTAGCTGTTTGCATTCCCTTTCCTTACCCATACTAGATTGTAATCTCTCTCTCTCTCTCTCTCTCTCTCTCTCTCTCTCTCTCTCTCTCTCTCTCTTTTTTTTTTTTCCCTGAGGCAACTGGAATTAAGTGATTAAGTGACTTGCCCAGGGCCACACAGATAGGAAGTATTATGTGTCTGAGGTCAGATTTGAGCTCAGGTCCTCCTGATTCAAGGGCTGGTTCTCTATCCACTGCATCACCTAGCTGCCCCTAACCTGTAATCTTTTTGAGGGCAAGGATTGTCTTGCCTTTTTTTTAATATCCAATCGTAAGCATTTAATGAACAGAAAGATTGAATGATTGAGAAAGGGATACAGACAGGAAAGTATTTAAACTATATTAAGTTTGATTTATTAAAAATATATACATAGTGGGGAAAAACTATAGATAACTCAATTAATAATTTCATATATCTTTATTTGTTTTTTCTTTGTATATTAAAGTTTCCATGTTTGTTTATGTTTATTAAGATCATTTTAAGAAAGAAAATATAAACAATGAAGAAACTTTTAAGAAGAAAAATAAAATGCCCTTGTAAAAATATTTAAAAATAAAAGTACATTCTTAGTTTTTATTCTTTTTTTTTTAATTTGGAATAGATTGGAATGTTTTCTCTAAAATTAATGATCTGACTTCACAGTTGGTTTTGAAAGGAATTCCCCATAACTAACCCATCATCTTCTTCTGGTTCATATTAATGATACCAACCATCAAAGCTCCTGTACCTGTGGTTGGAAGGGTCTTGTCACTGTTTTTGCATGAGATGTTGGTAACTACAATGATTTCCACATTGGTTTTTTTGCTTCTGATGTTAGAAGCTCTATAGCTCAGGATGATCAAATGCCTCATGAATGATGTTTCCTAATGCCTTTGGGACATGATGAACCACCATAGGGAGAACTCTCCTTCCATTTAACTGCAGTGTCCTCATCATTCACCCTTCTGGTTTCACTGGTTCACTGCCAATGGTGACACACATGAAGCTCCTCCTCTTCAGTAGTTTCACCTCCTCATCACGAGCTGGGCAAGGACCTCACATCAAGAGCTCTACCAGTTAATATTTTTAGAGCATGTGAACGTTGGGATCCTTAGCACACTTTGCCCCCTTTGCCAGCACTTTGGTTCTCTTACAGCAGAAGCAGAAAAGTGACCACAAAGGATTAAGTACCATTGGGTAGTTATCTTCATTTCCTTGGGGGTCATGAGTAAAGAATTCAATATGAATCAGCCTAAAGTCTACTTAATGTGGTTGATCCTTGGACTTTGGACAACTGAGGCCATTCCCCAAAGCTTCTTCGGTTTGGTAAAACTTAGTAAAGATTTTGCTCCATTTACACAATCCTCGAGAACTCAAGTTGTGCACATTTAGGAGACATCAGAAGAGAACAGAATTTGCTTACATTGTGGCTAGTTGCTGTAACAGAGACATGGGGTGGAAGGACCCTCATCAGAAGACCCTGACTTGATACCCAGCATTGCCCCTGTTGATCTTGGTAAATCATTTTATTTCTATGAACCTCAGTTTCTTCACATGTAAAATGAGGTTGGGCTTATTAGATTTTAAGCTTCTTGAAAGAAGAGAAGGTCCTTTGTCTCTTTTTGTATCCCCAGCACTTAGCACAATGCCTGGCACTTAAATAAATGTTTATTGATTTATTAAATGAGATAAAATTTTGTTTAGTTTTTTTTTTTAGTCATATCTGACTTTTTGTGAACCCATTTGGAGTTTTCTTGGCAAAGATATTGGAGAGATTTGCCTCTTCCTTCTCCTGTTAATTTTACAGATGAAGAAACTGAGGCAAACAGGCCTAAGTGACTTAACTTGTGAATATCTGAGGCTGAAGGCCTAGCATTCTATCTACTGTGCCATCTATCAGTCCCAATTGGGATAGATTACCTCTAAAGTTCCTTTTAACTCTAAATCTATAATCTCATGAATTTAGTTTCCTGTTTGGGTTTAGTTTTTTTTCTTTTCTTTTTCTTTTTTTTTACATTTTAATTAGGGATAATGTTAGGCCATAAATTTGCCACATTTTACATATTTATTTTTTTTAATAACCCAGAAGGAACTCAGATCAACAAGAGTATATATCTGGAGCTTTTCACTATCTCCCAAGATGATGAAAAATAGTTGAAAAACTAATCCAAAAAATAAATTGAATTTAAGATGGGATTCTTAATAAATGACCTTCGTGTCCTAACATTCTCTCTTGTCAGTAGGAAAACCTTTTTATATAATAAGCAGGGAGAAACTGTTGGAAGCTCCTGCTCTTTAAAAAGATGATAGATTTTCATCTGCCTAAGAGATGTTTTAAATACAATCACGCCAAGACTATGGGGGAGGGAAGGGAAGGGGAAAGAGAAGAGGACTAGGGGACCACTTATGGTCCCTTTCAGGACTATGAGACCATAATTCTAATCAGCTCCTTAAATAGCAAGGCTCTGACAGGGAGGAGATTAATGAGGTTGTATTAGAAAAGAACCTTTTTCTCACTACTTTGGGACTGTGATTATAAAAAGTCCTCTCTTAATTCCTCTCTACTAACACAGCTTCTTTTCTTTGTCCACCTTCCATTAGGGATGAGTCATAAAGAACAGGTTTTTTTCTTCTAATTCTCATCATTTCTTTTTATCATGTAAATGAGATTCTCAGATTCTGTTGGACACCAATGCGTAACTCTCCCCACCTGGACTTAGTCCTTTATTCATATCAATTGATGCAAGCTGAAACCAGGTTCCACCCTATTCTCAATTAGATCTCATAATTGGAAGCTTTGTTTCCCATTGGATAGCTGGGATAATCAGATCTTTGTGCTCCTCACCCTCCCAGCTACTCTTTCACTCGTATATACATATTATATATTTGTTATTGCTTCTCTACAGTAAAACTCTTGAGGGTAAGGACTTTGTTTCTTGCCTTTGTATCCCTATTAAAGTGCCTAGAATGTGCTAAATGATTAATGGATTTTTTTTATTGAATTTTAAAATTCAAGGCAATTCTTGTCCCAAATAAATGAATTGCCTTGAAGTGGCAGATAGAGCTCTCCTTTCTATATCAAAAGTTTGAAGTTCTCAATTTTTTCATGGTTGGATGCTCAGAACATTTTAATATCTCATCAATGAATATGTTTATGTAATTATGCTAACTATGATTATGCTACCTATAATTATGCTCACTGCAAGTCAACCACAACTGCCCATCTTGTATGACTTCTTCCATATTCCTCCAACAATTTTAAAACCTGGAGGTGGTCACATGCTGGGGATTTTCCTCACTTTCTCCTGACAGAGAAAATACGAATAGAGTATTTGGGATGTCTACTAGTTATCCTTTGTACACTCACTGTGTGACCAGCTCATCTTCTCTTCCCATCCTGCATTTCCCCAGTAATATCTCTTACTTTTCTTTTTCTTTCTTTCTTTTTCTTTTTTTTTTCTTTTTTGCTGAGGCAATTGAGGTCAAGTGACTTGCCCAGAGTCACACAGCTAGGAAGTGTTAATTAAGTGTCTAAGGTCAGATTTGAACTCAGGTCCTCCTGATTTCAGGACTGGTGCTCTATCCACTGTGCCACCCAGCTGCCCCACTTTCACTTTTTTTTGGAATTCTTCATTGGATCCATAAAATCAGCTTGCTCCTACCACACCCCTCTCTGACACTTTTTGGGTGACATTCATTTTCAGTTTCTCAGATTGTTGTATTCCATGTCAAAACCTAGAATATCATACATCACTGGTAGAAGGACAAAGTGACAGATCCTTGTTTCTAGAAGTTTGGGGGTCACTACAGGGACTTTACTATGTCCTGAAGACAATTTTGCATCTAACTTATTTAATTATGTCTATCCAAACAACAGACAAGTTCTATACATTTATCATTCAATATGAATATTTGTATATATACTCATTAAATTTTAGGATAAATGATTCTCCCAATGATTTATTCTAAAATTTAATGTATATATACGATATTCATATTCGAATGATAGATAAGATTTGTTGTGCCACAGTTCCCTTTTAATGTCCTGACCCAGTTTCCCTAATTGTCCTATTCAGTTACTTTACCTCAGGTTATAACCATTCCCTCTTAATGTTTGATAGGATGAAGGTCTTATATTTTAGACTTCTGGCTATCATCATTCCCTCATAATGTTTGATGGGAAAAGGGTCTTTATCCATTTTAGATGTTATTAGAATATCAGGAACCTCTCCTGTACCTCCCATTATGTCATCCCAGGTGCCTTCCACCCATTAGGTCGTCCCCATCCAGGTACCTCCCCCATTATGTCATTGTTCCTGTTACCCTATAAAAGAATCTTATATCTGGCATTCGCTGCTGGATTCTTTGAGACCATAGTCTCATTCAGCCCTGGGACCAAACCATGGATCCATTTGGTCCCAGTAAATCTCTCCATTTAATAAACTATTAAATACTCTCTAATCTCTATCTTGCTCAGTTGTAAGACTTGTAAGGAAACTTACCATCATCTCTTCAATCTGCCCATTTTGTAGATGAAGTATCCTAAGTCTAAACAGGGGATTCACTTGCCAAAGCAGTAGGTAACAGAGGCATAATTTGAACTCAGTCCCTGTGCCCTGAGCCTCGTTCTCTTTGTTCTACAGAGGTCAGTCTGCTTTTATTCTCTTTGTATTCTGAAAATACAGAGTACCAGATGAGGGAAAACCTGATGGATTCTAACATGCAGCTTGGCACCCATATCTGCTCAAAAGGGGAGCTCCCTCTCCATTGTGTGATGCATTTGAGACAAGCTTATTAAGAAATGTTATTAAATTGCTTTAAGAAAGGAAATCTAATTCTCATTGGAAATGGTTCCGTTACCATTAAGGAAGGAGGGGCAGTACTTGAGTCCTAAATAACATCATTGTGCTTGATGGAAGTTGGAACGTAGAGCTTGTACAACAATTGAAGGATACTTTCATTTAGACCATAAATAATGAACTTACCAAATATCTCCCCTAATAGAAGTATATAACCCATTGTTTCAAGCTGTCAGGAAAGAGCTAATAAAAAAGCATTCATCAAATAGTAGAAACTGTTATTACTTATCGTGCCATAGAGAGAAACAGGATGGCAAAGCCAAGAGTATGGAGTGAGGATTCACAAAGTCCTGGGTTCAAAATCACTGGCTGAATAATTATGGTCATTACTTAAAATGTCTGAGCCTCTCCCTCGGACTGATGAGTCAGCCTGGTCTGGTGTGGCCATCAACAAGGGAATGGGATTTTCAACTGAATTAAGAAAGGCAGAGCTTTCAGGAATAAGATTCTATTTCCTCTGCACTGGGGCATCAAGTCCAGGTGAGCTCTCAAGTGCCTAGAGAAAGGCAGCCAGGAGGGTGAATAATCTGACATGTGAGATCTGCGGAGGTCAAATATGGGCTTGGGACTTCCTCTCAGGTGTGGGCTCAACTCCTCTATGGGTCTGGCCTGTCAGGCAATGGCATATTCTCACCTCATGGAGTAATCCCTTCCTCCTGGTTAGTTGTGAGTTCCATTGGGGAAATTGTTTTTTCCATTGTTAATTGTGAAAATCCTTTTCCTTACTAACTATATTTCTCCCAGATCTATTTCATATTTACCATCCTTGGTATCTATTTTATCTCTTCATTTTGTCTGTAACCTCTTCTCATAAATAAACATACTTTTTGCCAAAGAAGAAAGGCCATTATGAATTTGCCACATGACTGAATCCCAACATTTGATATGAACCCCCAACATTTGGTGTTAATTGCTCTCCTCAATCTCATCATTTGGTGACTACATCAATTTTAGCATTTGATGCTGAAGCTTAATTTCATCAAAATTATATCCTCTGACTCTGGAGGGGAAAAGGAAGGAAAAAATGAAGGGAGGGAAAGAGGGAGGAAAAAAGGAAAGGAGGGAAGAAAGGAAGGAAGGAAGGAAAAAATGAAGGAGGGGAAGGAAGAGAGGGATGAGGGAGGGAAGAAGGAAAGGAGGGAAGAAGAAAGGAAGAAAGGAGGGAGGAGGGAAGGAAGGAAGGAAAGAACTTATTGAGCATGTATTATATTCCAAGCACTGTGATAAGTAAGGCCTAGGAGCAAGAAAAATGTTTTTAAAAATTAATAATAATAAAAGAAAAACAATCCAGTTTTCAAGGACCTCACTTTTATAATACGAAAACAATATTGTCAAAACAAGATATTTATAGGACAGATTAGTGATAATCGATGTAGGCACTAACTGGGAAAAGAATATGAGATTTTAGCTGAGATGTAAAAGAAGCAAAGAAAGGATGGAATTATAAATGAGGAGGGAGAAAAATCCAGGCCCAGGAAAGAGTTGGGGAAAATACAGTCTCGGAACAAGAGGCAGCATGTGTCAGAAACAAGGGCAGCGGTGTCACTAGATCACAGAGTAAGTGAAGGGGGGATAAAGCAATTGGACATGGAAGATTAAAGGTTGGGAAGAGTAGTTCGAGCTGGATTAGAAGACCGAAGAGTGATTGATTAATGAATCCACGAGAGCTGATGAGACTATCTAATTAAGTAATATAGATGGGAAAGAAAAGAAGGACAAGAGAGAGTCTTGGGAGACACCCAAACATTAAGGAAATGATTTAGATTGAGATCCATCAAAAGAGAAAAGGAACAGTCAGATAGGTAGGAGGAAAACTAGGTGAGAGAAATGTTTTAAACATGTAGGGAGAAGAGAGGATCCAAGAGAGAAAGATGATGGATAGTGTCAAAGGAAGAAAGACCATCCCTGTCTTAAGGCTTCTCTTCTTTAAGCTAAATACACCCAGTTCTTTCAGCTGATCCACAGATTCCATGACCTTAATGGCCTTTACTATCCTTGTTTCTACCATCTAAACATTTTTCTGATATGAATTTTTCAGTTATTTGTTAGATTGGGTGTCCCCTGAGGTCTTTTCCAACTCATTTCAGAGATTCTATTGAGTGACTAAAATAAATGAAAGTTAATAATAATATACATTTGATGAAAGTATTTTTTAGCTCAATGTACACTAAGTGTATCCTTTCGCACTTTTTCATAAAAAAAAAATAAGTAGTTCAAGGTTACCCCCCCAAAAAAAAATAGGCCCAGGATTCTTTCCACCCTCTCATACATAATCCCTTTGGATGTAACCAACAAAATCAATACATTTATAACAAGAATTATGATATGAACCCATAAAACAATATTCTTTCTTCCTGATTATGATGACAGTATAAATCAAGGAATAAAACTCTAATGGTTAATATATCATGATGGTCCCAGAAGAAAAATAATATTCCACAATAATTATATGGCAAATAATGAAAGTGAGCACTTAATCTTCATGGAACAGGGTGGAGTCATCGGTTTCCTACAGGCCCTTGGCCCAGTGCTTAAGTCCAGAAACATGGACTAGATGTTTGCATGATTTAATAGAAGGCAATAAGCTCCTCAAGGTCAAGAATGAAATGGAATACAATTTTATATCCTTTATGATGCTTGCTCTTAGTAGGTGGTTAATAAACATTTGTTAAATACAGGGATAAGTGAATGCTAGAATGGTCACTTGGCAGTTTTTGAGGATGGAGGCAGGCCAAAGTGATGCTAAGAAACTTTCTACCCTAGGAGCACATTTAGAAACTTGGAGACCTTATTCCAAGCCCAGTATTTAAGTAGCTCCAATTTAGCCTCACACAGAGTGGATTGAAGGCAAAGAGAAGAATTTTCCTACTAGCCCCTTCATTAGACAGTATTACTTATATTTTCCATTGTGATCCCATTGGCTCTAGAGAAAAGAAGGGAGGTCTAGGGTGGAAATTGAGGGAGGAATTAGGATTTAGCTTGATTTGAAGAGTTTCCTAAGAACTAGAGCTGGGCTGAATGAACATGGGATGTGCTCTCACATGACATATAGAAGTTATCACCTGCAGAGTTTAAGCAGATGCTGGGGATGCTGAAAAGCCCCCCGAACCAGGCCCTAGAAACTTAGTCTGGGGATTGACTCCTCCAAAGGGTCCTGCATCCTTTTCCTTCCAATGGGGGGCTTTTCCTAGTACCTGTTTTGAAGAAAGGTGCCCAGGCCAGAGGCCAGCCATGCTGTAATTTCTCACCAAGTGGGCCCCTTCATTAGGTAGCTTCTGTCTCCTTTCAGCTCTTTTTATTATCTTCTTGCATTGGGATGAAAGCTCCTTGAGGACCCCAACTGTCTTGCTTTTGGCTTGTAATTGTGTCTCCAACATTCAGCACAATGCTGAAAATGTATTAAGTGCTTAATAAATACTTATTGACTGACTCTCATGGTACAATGAAAAGTCTACAGTGATACCAGCAGAACAGCATGGTACAATACATTTGGCATCAGAAGTTCTGGGTTCAAATCCCCCATGGGCCATTTACTACTTGTATGAACTTAGGCAAGCTTATTAATCTCTTCCAGCCATTTTCATCTTCTATAAAGTGAGGGGGTTGGGCTAAGTTACCTCTAAGATACTAAGGAATAACCTGCTTCCTTCCCACCTTTTCTTCCTTCCTTCTCTCAATTCTCCTCCAATTCTCTGATCAATTTGGAAGCTTACTTAGCTTCCCTCCTCCCTTAGCCAGAATGACTAGAGAGGAAGAGAAAAGTGGCTGCTCATGCTTCTTGGATGAGCTAGAAATCATCACCTACAATGCTTTTGGTAAGGAGGATGATCAGTCCCAGAGTCACACAGCTAGTCAATGTCTGAGACTAGATTTGAATCAAGCACCTATTCAGCATCCTGTCCTCTGAATGGCTGGTGCAACCTAAGGACCTCTAGACTTTGCCATTTCCATCATTGCTAAACTGTAAAGACTTTTAAACATATAGAGCTGTGACTTCCCAGAGTACAAAGAAATGGTCTTGGCCAAGCTGATAGATAAGCCCAGAAGAAAAAGTCCTTGGATCTGCCCTGCTCCTTTTGAAGATGGATACTTTGTAATTGGGGTGCCCAATGGGGATGCTTGAGCATCACGAGGGCTCTAACACATGAATGAATTAAGACATTGAGAGAAAGAAAGAAAATATTATATTCTCTTTCTATGGACTGGGAAACTAGAATGTAGTCTGGCAGAAATTAGTTTCAGTCCAATATCTTACACATTTTCCACAGTATAATGGATATGTGACTATAATATTAAAAATCACACCAGAAAAAAAAAACATTAGAAGAGAAACAGATCATTTATCTTTCCTAGGTATGGGTGGGAGATGCATTCTTAGCCAAACAAGGGATAGAAACAATTATATAACATATATGGGTAATTGTAATTACATGAAACCAGAAAGCTCCTGCATGGACAAAATTAATCCATCTAGAATAAGAAGAAAAGCAGTAGAGTAGGGAAATATTTAAGAAAGATAGAGAATGGAAAAGGGAAATAAGGGAAAGCAACAAATATATACATATATATATTAAACATTTATTCTATATATATACTAGGCATTTTACAAATATTAATTCATTTGAATCTCACAATAATCCTGGGAGGTAGGTGCTATCATCATCTCCATTTTATGGTTGAGGAAACTGAAACAGAAAGAAGTTAAGTGACTTACCTAAAGTAATACAACTAACCAGTGTCCAAGGCTGAATTTGAACTAAGTTCTTCCTGACTCCACACCCCAGTGCTCTATGCAATGTGGCCCCATCTAGCTATCCCACACATAATAATACTATTAACGATCACCACCACCACCACCAACAACAACTTTCATATAGCATCTGCAGGGTGTGAAGTGAAACATCAGATTCACTTATTATTTCTCTTATTATTAGTGATGTGGAGCATTCTTTGATGTAGTTGATAATATATTACAATTCATCTTTTGAGAAGTCTGTTTATATCCTTTGACCTCTTATCAATTGACAAATGGAAATATCATCTATGGAAATATACTCGAGCCAACTTATACTCCATCAGGCAACTAGATGGCACAGTGGAAAGAGCTTCTGACTATCACAGGGTAGATAGAAATATTCTCAGAATCCAAGTGGTCCAAGCTCCCCAATTTACACATGAAGAAAATGAGGCTCTCAGGGATTAAGTAACTTGTTTGTGATCAGGTTATTTTTAAAATGCAAAATATTTCCAAAAAAGTCATGTTGTGAAAGAAAACATAGATCTCCCATTCCAATAAAAAAACCCTCAGGAAAAAAAATAATGGGGTGTGGAGAGAGAGAAAGGGAGGGAAGGAAGGAGGGAGAGAGACAGAGGAGAGAAACCGAGGGAGGGAGAGAGGAAAGAAGAGAAGGAGACAGAGAGAGAGGGAGGGGGAGAATGATTCAATCTGTATTCAGACACAATCAGTTTCTTTTCTGGGTATGGATGGGATTTTCCATCACAAGCCCTTCAGAGCAGTTGTGGATCATTGTACTGCTGAGAATAGCAAAGTTATTTACA